>NC_133896.1:203310644-203616663 GCF_964199755.1 Larus michahellis
TTCTGATAGTGTTATTTATCAGCTATGTTCTTTAAAATATCCTTAAATTTTCAGTGGCTGGTGTTCACTGCGTACATACTATGATGAGGATTTAAATATGTCAGGCTACTAGAGGTTATATTATTTTAGCATTATTACAATGCCTGTGTGATTCCATGGTATTCAGTCACAGAACTAGATATTCTGTTATTCCCAAAAATGATGATAATCTAAAAAATATGCCAAATAAAGCAGTTGTGGGGAAATAATGTATAGAAGTGGAAGGAGGACATCGTCAATGCAATTCTTTCCTAAAACAGAATAAATTTTCCACACAGCCATTACTCCCCATTTTGTCATCTTTCATCTGGATTGAAACCACACTCCTCCTCCTCATATCCAAAAAGCTGCATTCCAAGTCTAATCTAGCCGGACAGTAGTTAAATTTATCATTACAAAAGATTGATTTTTCCTTCCAGAGGTCTGTAGAAGTATATGGATGTTCATACACAGTTAACATTAATAAGTTAATTAACATAAGTTAACATTAGGTTAAACATAATGCAAAAGAACTTAATATTAAAAAAAAAAGTCAAAGTACATTTAAGAACATAGTTAAGCTTCATTCAATGTCACAAAAAAGGGAATGCAAATTTTTACCTGGAAAGAATTCCCATGAAGTTGCGCACAGATGATGCATGGAATAAGGATCGAATGTTTCCAACACTGCTCAGAAATTCTGCTGTTTCAGTTATTCTGCCAACCCTATACACTTTTAAAATTTTCACTGGACAGTCACTACAAGAAATTTGAAATTATCTTTGAGATCGCATGACTTAGTGCATTTAAGATCAATACACTCTTAAAAGATAGTCTTATTCTAAATCTCAAAGTAACGTTCAACTTTTTTTTTTTGTTAGCAATTTGGGTGGCAATTATTTGGGTATAACCACTTAGTAACATGTAGTTGCTAGGTAGGTTTAGACCTTAGCTGCTTAACAGCATATTTACTCAGTAAAAACAAACTTGGAGTGACTATATATGTATAATTGAAGCCCACTTAATTCTTCCCTGTATTAATGATCCAACCATTGATTATTACATTTCTAGAACAACCTTCTCTTTAATTTCTCCATATTTACCCATTTTTAAATTTTATTAACAAAAGAGACAGGGTGCCCAGTTAGAGGCCAATGTCAAGAACGTTAAATAGAATTATAGGCAAATCTGCAGAACAACTTCCCAGAAATATGTCTTTTTCACACAATTGAAAGCTAACTAGAAAGGGATGGCAAGTTCTGAAGTTCTGTACATAATCAAAAGGTGACCAGGTATTCTCTCCCACTCCCACCAAGTTCATTCACACAGAAAAAAATTACTTGTTTTACTCAGCAGAACCCCAAATTATACTTTTATGTTTACTTTTCAGTTATTGTATAAAATGCCTGTAAATAAATACTGAGAAACAGTCAACAAGTCCAGACCCCGTATATCTTATTTTAATAGCTTATATAAATAGATAGCTCTTTACAATTAAAAAACAGGAAAAAAACCCACCAAAATTGACATTATTATCATTTTCAGTTTTATTTTATATTTACCTCCATTTTGTTCTGTATAAGTTATGGTAAATATGCAGCTCTGCAATCCCATTAGCGCAATCAACACTGCACAGTAACAGAACCTGATAATTCAGTCCTCTTTAGAGGTATTTTGTGCACTATACCTTGAATTTTACTGGAATCATTGCATAACTATTAAACACTCACTTGTAATTGTTTTTTAACACTTGTTGTTCAACACTGAGAAATTCAGAACTCATTGAGTCAACAGCTTCAATCTTGCACCTCAGAGCCCGGTATTTGGCCAAAGATGATGGGTTTGGGCATGACATATTTGTTTCACGTATATTGAGCATGTCTCTAATTAGCTAGAAAATACAGATAGAAATTTATGGCTACTTGTTACATTTTAATTAAGGAAACTTGCAAACCAGACGGAATTTTATAAAGTTACAGTATTGTTACAAGTCACAATGAAATGGAATACTCAAAAGAACATTTCCACAGTTTGGAACAAGAGCAGACAGCTGTAGAATCCCATGAAAAAAATTCAGAAGAAAAAGGTATATGGAAAATAGTGTTACACTGCTTCTGTACAAGCTTTGGATGGAGCTTGCTCATAACAGCTCCACAAAACAGTGTTTGTGCTTGGTTACCATTTTGATTTTGCTTATTAGGCAATTCTTACTTGTTAGAATCTGCCTTTGTGTCCCTGAGGCCACTGTCCAGCTAGGGCAGTAGCACAAGGTACCCATGTTATTTTCTCAGATCAGGAGAAAGAAGGACATCTAACTTTGAAAAGATTGTAATGCTACGCTTCACTAAGCCATGGGAAAGCTTTATAAGACATAGTAATTTTTTGATATCAGAAATCTCAAAAGGTTTGAATTATCAAAATATTTCCAAGGTTAAAGGCACTATTAACATTTGTTCTTTTAGAACAGTAAGGAGCCTCCTTCCCTTTACCTCTCCCCCTTTATATTTTCTAACTTACTGAAGACTGACTTCTGGATATCCTTTGCCAAAAGAAAGAGGTATCTCTGGCAGAAACTATGGAATTTACATTTTAATCGCAACACAAGGAAGAAATTTGGGTTTGCTCTGTACTTAAAAGAGTGATGAAGCTGTCAGAGCTCTGAGTGCCTCTCACCTCTCCAGAGGGCCTGGCTCCTTGAGCTCAGGGCTAGCTTTGACAGGGCAGCTGTGGCGCCTTGAAAGAGAGCTATGAGAACACTCAGCAGATTCCTGCCCCTCTTTTGCACAAGAGATGCCTTTGAGCTTAGGCTCTTGCCCTTGGTCTTCCAGCTGAGCTATGTTGCCTATATGCCTGCATCCAGCCTCCCCCCTCCCTGGTTCTGACCCAGATCCTGTGGACTTGAGTTCCTGGTTTGACCTTGGACCTGCCAGACAAGCCATAATGAAGAGGCAGTCTGGACTGACCCTGGCTACCAGCAGTCACTGTCACCTGCTCTGCTCTTGGGTACCATGGGACTAGAGCTGATGGCAGTGGTGTAACTGTCCTGGCCTTGCTCACTTCACCCCAAGCCCCGTCCGCCCGCCCTTGCTGCTGGGTGCCAGGGCTGCATCTGTGTGCGCACTCAGCACACCTCGTCGGCAATGCCCCTGTCAGGATGAGAACTTCCCAGCTAGTTTCTGCAGAGATGAGGCAGCGGACTGACCTGCAGCAGTGTAACAGCACTCCCGATCGACTGAACTCCTAGCCAGCTTAAAAATGAAGGAACTGACTAAGTAGCACAGGAGCTGAGGGGGAGCTATGGGAGAGATCCTTGGAGATTCCCCTAAGCAGGTAAGCTACCCTTAGACCAACTGAAAGATGTTATCTGTTTAGATGTGCTGACTAATTCCTTGCACTAACAATCCAGGCAGCCCACGGAAGTCCCCCAGGCAGTTTGTGCTGCAGAAGTAGAAACAGACCAAGCTGTACACAGATTGCTCATCTTAAATAGTCTCTAGAAACTGTTCCTGCATATGCAGGAAAGGATACACAGAACAGTCTTTGCATATAGTTAAAATAGCTTAGATATATTTTGCATATAGTTTAAGATAATCAATAGAAAGTGATTATGTATGTGCTGGAGTAGTTGCTAGAGTCAGCTGGATGATAACAGTTCGGTGATTCTCATTTGATCCAGCTGAAGATGCCATCAGAACAATGACTGCAATGGAAACTCCTGTCACCATCTGGACACCAACTGGTCTTCCTGTTCAAAACGCTGAATTCCCCCCATGAGCATTACTCTATTCATTAGATTCCAATGAATTATTTCTTTGAAACTGACAGCCTATGACTAGCTGTGCCAAGCATTCTGTCAATTTATCTAGTGAGCATGTTCGAAACTGGTGTAGCACAGTGCAGATCGGGGCTTACAATCAGGGCAGCAACTGGAAAAGTTACCTGACACAGGTCCTGTTTTCTAGATAACAGCTTTTTGGAAACTTTATAGTCTATGTCAGTTTTGTGACGTATAACTTGATAGAATTCCATCATCATTTCTTGTAGTGCCACTTCGCCAGCTCCCTCATTGAGTGCATTCTTTACTTGCAGTAAAATACCTTCTGCTTTGCTCACCTTTAAAAGAAGAGATTATTAAACTGAAAGCTATTGCAAAATTGCAGAAAGAGTGCAAAGCAATAAATACTGAAAATGAATCATTTAATTCCACACTGAAATAAAACTTTAACTCTTGTTAGTGCAATATCCACAAAATATTTTCTTGCAATTGGATTATTATTCTGCCCTTACACTGGGCTACTTACAAAGTACTTCAAGCAGAGCTAAGAGACAGTAAAATAACCTCCCTGAAATAAAACGGAATATGAATCAGATTGAACAATTACGTTCCTTAACATCTTGTTGATTCATATTGTCAGCTTTAACGCATGATGAAATAACAAAGTAGAGGACAATAAATTTCTTACTGTCTACCTGCCCTAGTTCATCCTAAAATACATAAAGCAGAGTAGAATTCCTATTTGTAAAGTGCAATCTAAAGATGAAATTAAAGCAATGATTAATTTTAGACAGTTTGCCCAGACAGAGAGCACAGATTTGCTTGTATCTGTATATTCCTTCTCAATTTGGAATTTTTCCAAGAATACTCTATATTATTTTGTCTTCTCGAGGCAGGAGGAGGAAAAAGGCAAAATGCTTTTTAATTTACATGAACAACAGGCAACGGCTAGTAAAATGTTCACATCAGAGGCTGCATAGCAGTATCTTACTGCAGTTCAATATTGATGCAAGACTGGTCTCTGTCTCACAAATGCCTTTGGGAGAAAAATGGAGGTTAATATAATTGAACAGCAATCCACTTCTTAATTATTCTGTTTCAAAAATCCAGATTTTTTTTTCTTTCAATACAAATGCTATTTCTCTTACAAGTTAATTATAAGTGGGAAGATTTAGTGAAAACAGTGTTACCATATTCTTACAGATTAATGCATTGAGATACAGAATCTTTCAGGTATATGGTTCAGCTCTTGCTAAAGTTACCAATGACTGAACATAATTTATCAAATATTTATCAAATTGCATCTACCTGAAATATGTTAGGACTCTTAATATCCAAAAAACTGCATGTCATAAAAGCATTTACCACAAACAGCATTTCCTTATGTCTTTGCTGATTCATGCAATGGACTCACTACTGTCTCTGAGCACGCATATACATTATTACTAATGTTCTAGTTACTCACCAGAACCTACATAAATGTGTATTATTTCCACATCATAAAGTGAAAGGAATATTCTTCTACTATATGTCAACTGAAGAGCATCAAGAGTGAGTTTCATATAGTAAGATTAGGGCAAAGTCATACCAGAATTGGGGACCTTCTACTGGCAGAGCTCTTCCATTTTAAAACCAGTATTTTGCCTTCAGTGATAACAGAGATGAATACAACTTTCATCTTAAACAGTCATTTTATTGACTGTTTGTTAAGTTATATGGACTTAAATTACATAAATAAGCATTATCCTCTTAACTGTCTAGGGAGCAAAGCAAAAGAATTGAAGTATGTGGAAAAGTGGGATTAAACGAGACACAGACTTAAAGGGGTGGATAGGCAGTTACTCTTAATAACTGTTGTAATATCCAAAGGCCTTCAGGAATAGCTGTGTGTTAGTTACCTGTGTCATCTGATAATGCAGACAGGGACTATAATTAAAACTATTTTTCCATTACAAGAGAACGTCTGACTGAAGTATGGTTGAAACATACTGGCAGGAGACAGTAACCTGCTATTACGCACTGCCTTCTATGACAATCTTCTTACGTGACTTATCTCATGGAAGGGATCCTCCCATAAGAATTGTGTCAATTGCTATGAAATGGAAAAGACAACCATCTGCCCTAGGGAGTACACCATGTTTTTAGTGTCATGATTCTAAAGCAAAATTTGAGATAAAAATTTCTGAAGCATGGATTTGTTGAAGTGCAGGAGTCTCAAAAGTGCAATTAACCAATCCCAATCTGAAACACAACATATGTGTTTGCTGGGAAAAAATTATTCTAACAGCATTTATATATTCATCCTCACAGAGTAACAAGAGTTAACTTACATCATTTAGGCTTATGTTGTTTACTGATTCAAGTAGTAAACTATCCAGGTGGCCAATAGCTTCTGCCCAGATCAGTTCCACAAAATCACTAACTTCCTGACATATAGCACTTGAATGGATGGCTTCTTCTAGAAGTAACTGTAATAAAATAAACACAATTCAGTGAAAAGACAAAGATGCAAGTCACATCAGTGAAGTTCTTACACAGATAATTAAACTTTCCTATCCCCATAAACAGTACAGCGCACAATGCTCATTCATGCTTAGTATAATTTCTTCAGTCCTATCGAACTGAAGGGAAGGTTTGCTTTTATAAATTCTTCCAAGTGGTGAGCACGGCAGGCCAGATGGCCATGACCTCTCTTGAAAACAGAGACATAAAGTCTTGGAGAAGAGAGAAGTTGATTTGCTTGATATCTTTACTGGTACATTGTACTATCAGGTACATGGACGTAATAGTCTGCAGACCCCAGCCACTTCCTTTTTTGCACAGCTGGTAAAAGAACAGATGGCCAGTGTTTTATAACATCTCAAACAGATGACACTAGATGTCTAGTGTAGAAAGCTCTGGTGGGAAAGACATTATTCCCATGAAAACAAAAAATTGGAGCACCAAACTACAGTAGAATAGAGAGGCCACGAAAATCAGTGCAATTCTATGAATCAAAAAGACTTGTGAAAACAGATTTTCTCGTGTTTTTCTGAGGAACGTTTAATATTAAAGTATTTACTTTTTCTCACTGTTCTACAAATCCAGAAGCTGCCATTAAACACTTCTCATACTAGTTTGGACATTCTACATTACTTGTTTACCTGGAATTAACCACATAGTTTCTGAGATCACTAGAGGACATATGCGGGCCATTCAACGTTGTTGGATATAATCTATATGCCAGTTGTGCCTTATAATAGAAACTAACCATGGTGGAAGAGAGAAGCTGATAAAGTACAGTGAGAACAAATTTCTGTCACACTACAACCATTTTAAATAGCAGTAAAACATTGTCTGAAGAGTACTTCCGAAAGCAGAAGCCAACTGCTATTGCCCTTGGGAGGAGTCCTGTTACTGATTTCAATACGATCTACATCAAGCCTGTGACATCTGCACAGCATGCAGAATAATTCGGCAAAGTCATACATAGAATGGTCTAGGTTGGAAGAGACCTTTAAGATCATCAAGTCCAACCATTAATCTAACTGACAAAACCATCACTAAACCATGTCCCTAAGTACTATGTCTACCCATCTTTTAAATACCTCCAGGGATGGTGATTCAACCACTTCCCTGGGCAGCCTGGTCCAATGTTTCACCTTTCAGTGAAGAAATATTTCCTAATATCCAGTCCTAACCTCCCCTGGCACAACTTGAGGCCATTTCCTCTTGTCTTGGCGCTTGTTACTTGGTAGAAGACACCAATCCCCACCTCTCTACGACCTCCTTTCAGGTTTGCTATATGTGATACCTAAAAAGTGATGTGCTCATTAGCTCATAATGCATCTACTGAGAAAAAAACCCATATAACGAATATGACTACATTTGCTTTTAATGTGTTTACATATGGGGAACATTCACTCAATATTCCAATAATTTCAAAACCTTTACATATAAACAGTTTCCCTTAACCTACAGCTGTATCACTGTAATCTAGACAATGTTTACCCCATTCAGAAAATTGGAAACTAAACCAAATCATTAAGGACAGAAAAGTGTAAACATGCAAGTTGTACAAACCTGTTGCAATTTTGTAGAAGCTAAAGATTCTGCTTCTGGTGGAAAAGTTTCTCTGAGCAGGAAATCCTGGCTCTTTAAGTCTGCAATAAAAGTCTCGTACTTTTCTCTTATTTCTTCAGCAGTATTAGTTACAAATTGTTTATTATTCTGTAAATTGAAAGAGTAAAGTTAGTCAAAGAAACCACATAGAGACTTAAATAATCAATTTTACCAGACACAGCTCTAACAGCTGACAATCCACATGTAAGTTCTGGGTTGTGATTTAACAGGCTTCCAGCAAGGCAAAGCTTTCATCAGGCTTCATGGGACAATAACAAGCACAGGACTCCATACACAAACCCCACAGTGACAAGAGAGGTTCATCTAAATGTGTGCTGGAATAACTTGTTTTATCAATTGAACTATTCAAAATTAATCCCTGATGCAGCTCCTTTGACTTGAATCTAGTGTTGTTACAATGACACAGGCAGTACGAGCTGTACCAGAGTGCCTATGTAACTTGTATGCTGAGAAATACACTTAGGCTGCCCTCAGGACAAGCTTTCCCGTCTCTCAATGGTATGTCCAGAATATCACTCGCTATAGCATTTCAGCATGTAAACATGTTATTATAAGTTTAGATATTGCCAGGAAAATATATGTGAGTATGAGGCAGGTGGATCCAGGACCATGCTGTGCTGCTGTCAAGTCCCCAAACAGTTCTTTTGAGCAAACTGTAAGCAAACACAGAGTAGAGGAGCCAACTATAAATCAAACTGTTTATGATAAAGCTTAACAGAATGACCTCCTATCATCTATATCTAAGGAACAGCCTGCAAATAAGAATGAAATGCATCTGAAGCTCTCTAGAATGGGTACGTTCGATGTGCATAAAGAAACAAACAGGTAATGTCAATGTGTGGTTCATACCTTTGTTCCATCTGATGTACTGAAGTTTGCATATAGTCGAAACGGAAACTTGCAACGCTCTTGGGAACACTGTAATTCAATAACTACAAAATCTTTGCTTTCCTTCGACTTGACCTAAATGGAGAGATAAATAAAGCCCCGCAACCCCCAATTTATTGCTTAACGGTGTTTCATTCACATGATGTTGCATCAAGTACTTCCCTTTGTCCTATTTATTTTTTCACCCAACTTAGCACCGCTATGACTGGCTAAGAAAAGAAGCAGAATTACTTATTATTTGTAGCACAGTAACAAGCAGAAGCCCCTCTCATGGCTTCACTGTACTGGTTGCTGTGTATTTCCATCATTTTCGTGTGTTTAAAGATTTTTTAATAACAAAGTTCAAAATTTAAATTAGACTTAGCACATAACAGCTATGATAACGTACATCTTGTCAGAAGCAAACATATTATTCTACTGCATTACTTTGGTGAGAACACTACAGCGATAATAGAAAAGTTTTATTTGGATAGAATTAGACTGCAATGAAAGACAGAAAGCACTTTTCAATACACCTCTTTGCATTGCTGTACGTGATAACATAGAAGAGTTACTGTTGATGTGTATAAAACTATAAACCTTTTATTCATCTACTGATCCTCCTACATTCTCTCACAATAACAGAAAGGCTTACTTTTTCAAGGACACTGTATTTTGCTACCTCAAAATCTTGGGGGAAAAAAGAAGTATCTTGGTAATTTTCACCATGAAGTCTGGAATGGAATCAGAATGATTAAAATCACATATGCCCAGTAAATATTGTACTGTAATAGGCTGCAACATCATACTAAAGTAGGAACTAATATAACAAGATAAATCTATTTTTCAGCAGCAAAATAACAGCAACAAAAGTTTTGACAAATGAAATCCCACACAGACAAGCTGCTGCACTAACAGGCCAGAATGTCTAATGTGAACCTGAAGACTAGATTTCAATCTTCATTCTTCAGAAAAACTATGGATGCAACACACAATAAATGTATTTTCATTGCCTAGTTACACATTAATTTTTTAATAGCTTGATCAGCTACCAGTGCTGCCTGAGGCTAATTCCTCCCTTACTCTTGACTTTCACATTAGGATATATAGGTGTAGTTATATTCTTCAGCATCAGGACTTTTAGACCAAGTGTAACTTCTCGTACATTCACACAAAGTAACTAAATATCTGCCCTACGACTGAACAGTAGTCTCTAAAATTGAAAGCTGCATTTTGTTAATAGATTTAAGAGCGCCGGAGCTGATTTTGTTGCTTTAACTCAATAATTAAAAACAGTTGTAACAATACTGCTTCCCCATCAACTAAGGGCAGTCTCAGTTATCTTGATTTTCTCCCAAGAATTTTCATGGGAGAAAGAGATGCTCAGCACTTCTAAAAACAGTGGATTGAAAAAAAACTGTGTGATAATAAACAGAGCTCCCATCAGAAAACCATAAAGCTCAGGCATAGTAATGCCTGGTGAGTTGGTAGAAGCTTTGCATGTATTAGGGGGCTGGACTGTAGGTGTCCACTGAGATGGAAAAATGTAAAATAACTTTCCAGTCACATCTGAAGGTTCAAAAAAAAAGAAAAAGAAGCCGTTACAAATTCATACATACAGCATACAGAAAATGAAGAAAGAATAATTTTATCTTCCACTACATTATTAAGATTATGAGAGCCATTTCCAGGTGTCGATGGAACACACTGGGAGGTGGGTTTTTTTGGTTTTTTGGTTGTTTTTTTTCAATTTACAGAAATATCAACACAGAGGTATCAAAATACATCTTTAATTTTATTTTATTTTACCTAAGAGTCCTCACTTTGGCCTCAATTCTTCTCTTACTGTCTTCAATAACAGTAAGGTTGGAATAGTTGTTTTCATTTTTTTTTGTGGCATTTTTCTTTTTAGATGACGACAGTTTTTCCACATCTGCAATCAAAACATTTATTTACTTGGTATAATAACTGGTTTCTCTAATTTAATTTATGAATAGTCAATAAAAACAATACTACTACTTAATATTGATAAATATTTTACACGCTGAAACAAGTTAACCAGCTTCTAAGGTCCCATTTTATTCCGCCTTATAACTGGCAGGATACGGAGTCAAGTATCGAAGGGCAACTGCCTCAGCTGCCTCACTGCTAGAACCAGAGCTACCCCAGGCTATGCCAGAGCTTACTCCCTTCAGGCACTTCTTTTTTTTTTAAAAGTTGTAAGTTGTATAGATATAGTCTATGAATGCAGTTTTACTTTTACCTTAAAACTATTTAGGCTTGTTACTGAATGGATCTACCAAGCTCCAGACATGCACACCCATGGCCTCTGCTGTGCAAAATCAGATTTGTCCAACAGACTCAATGACACAGCAAACGTACAAATGCGGGGGTCCTGATTCTCAAGTCTTATATATAGTTCTGAAAATCGGACTGATTCATGACATGAAAATGTTCATAAAATAAGATGTATTATCTCAAAAGTAACTACTTTTAAAAATAATCAAAGGAAAGACTAGCATCCAGCAAAAGTAAAAAGAAATAAAAAGCATAGTTACTAGGAAGAAAAAAAGAGAATTAAAACACTAATAACTTTCAGGATGACAATTTTTTGCTGACTGCACACATTCAATAGAATTATCTTTCTCATCTCTTTTTGGTGTTCTTTTGCTTGTTTCATAGCATTAAAATGAACATTTGTCTTTTTTCCTTCTACACAGTGTTATGGTAATTTGCATCTGGACCATGTCACACACTGGAATGCTTGAGGTTCTTCTATTTTAATTATGCTGCATTAAATATTTCTAGCCCATGTTAACCCTTTCACTAGCTATCTTATTTTCTCATAATACTGAGTTCAAAACATAACACTTCCTCCTACTGAAAACCACTGTGTTCTGTAGAAATTAACTAAAATTTCGAGGTTATTTCCAACTTTATTGCTAGTTTCCATGGTTGCTGATTTCTTAAAAGCTGGTTCTAAATATTTATTTTCTGAAACATTCTTTTCCAAAGTAACTGATAGAGGAATAAACAATGTCAAATACACTTACCCTGCCCTTGGTCAGAAGTGTCATCTTGTGATATATTAACCTTAAATGCATCAATCTGTAAAAGCTTCCCCTTTTCAACTGATTTCCAAATGAAATCTGCACATAAAACAGGTAGCTGATACTTCTGAATATTTTTTAGATCGCGACAGCTGAGGACATTAGCGGTATCCACAAGAACATGTGTACTCTGAAAGACAGGTTGCAATTACAGTTGCTCTGCATGCATAACTACAATATTAATCCAGATACTGTGTATTTCCAATTCATACTGGTATAATCCTAGAGTCCAAAGGAAATATTTAAAAAACACACAACCTTTTTGGACCATATTTTAACTGAAACTTCCAGTTTAGAAACATGGGACCTCTGCACTTCATCCATAGACAGCAGAACGAGCAGGACTTTTTTCAGGTGATAGTTCTGCTCAACTAAAATATGTATAACTTCAGAGTGTCCACTTTTCTGCAATTACTATGAAGATACGAAGGTGAGCAGGTGCCTAATGTTCTGCAGAGCTTTTAGCATCACACAGGAGGTCCAATAATGGGCAAGTTCTGTTGCGGCCAACATGGTACAAACCCAAAGCTATTTGGGGTAAGAGTGTTTAAGAAAATAAAAGCTGGGTAGAATGATGAAGAACCATGATAAGCCTTGGTAGCCTTATAAAGAATGATACATTTTTTTACTGGAATCACGTATATGCTGAAAATTAAAACTTTCTGCATAGTTAGGACAAAGTAAAAACATTTAGAGAAGTCAAATCAAATGAAATGGTCATAAGTAGGAGGCAGTGGATTTTGCACCTTGACTAGTTAACATGAAGCATGCAAGAACTGGTGGATAGAGAAAAATGAAAGATTATTACATCAGAATGAAATTACATCTACTTTACTCGGAAACAGGATGATAAATGCATGTACTTTTATTTGCCCCATATGACAAAAGTACAGCTTAAAAAAGCAGCAGCACTGAGTCCAGGTCTGTTCTGAAGTTCCCATTTGGAGATAGATGAGACTCTTTTTAATCATAACGTAACTTCTGCAGCTTGGGTAAGATTTACCCGGAACAGGTTGGCCGCTTGTTAGCTGTTCTCAGCATCCTAGAGTTCACAAATTTTAGGTATTGAAATACCAGCGATGCATCTCCTTATTCAGAGTTTCCCCTCTCTGACGATGAGAGAAGAAAAACAGCATGGCAATTTTATCCAGGAAAAATACTTCCCCGGTTCTTTTGTGGAGGGAGAATATTGCTTTTAATCTTTTATGTGACACTTCAGTACTACAAAGCCAGATGCATTAAAAACGTAAACTGAATATTTCTATTTAAATATTGAAGAGAGACTTAATCTCTATGGTTCTTATTTCTCTACATGAGGCAAGATTAACACTCTACAACATTTGCACCACTGATACTTTCCTACTGAGATCTCAGAAATAAATCTGGAACTTACCTTGTGATTAAGCACAAAATTAACTACTCCACCATTTTCTTTTATGCATGCTTTCAGCCTGCTCTTATCCTGAATGGGTAAGTATTTAATTTTAACAAAGAACACACAGTCTGCAAAGATTGCCATTGCCCTCCTGTTAAAAGAGAAAAGAATTTTTTATTTTGGGATGAGAAAACTTTCATCTAAAACTAAGTAGTCTCTCACCAAATATTTTGCAAATTGTTTGCAACTCTACAAAGTTCCAAAACAAATCCCATTTTATTAGCATGGTAATCAAATCCACCCAGAACATCTTGTAATTAGTGGTTTGTTTCTTTTTTTTTTTTTAATTATGCAGAAAATTGAGTGTGACCTACATTTTCAGTAAAGTCATGGCTTGAACTAAGAGCCAAACTCTTGATCTCTTGCTGCTAACACCCCCTGTTAGTAACGTGGAAGTGTCTTAATTTAGACTGGAACAACCTCACTTTCATTTCCCCTTTCACACAGTATCATTATAAAATAACTCTCTTTTTCAAGAATGTGAACAGCTTTTCATGTTCCCACTCACTGATTTATAATCTGCAAACATAAAAACCCCCCAGTATTTAAAAAGAACTTTGGAAAGCTGATCCAGATTAAACCCACCACAGCAAAAAAGCCCCAAAACCCCAGCAACAATAAAACCCCCAAAACCAAGAAGCTAGTTTTAATCCAGATCTGTTTTCTGATTGAATTTACCTTCTGGCTTACGGCAAATATTTACAAAAAGGAATAGTGTAGCAGTGGAAGTGATGGAGGTAGGGGAGAGATGCAAGTAAGGGGACTACTTCTTTTCTCAGCAGCGTCAACCTAAATTGTCTGTAAAACAACTTGAATGAAAATCGTCTGCATGTCATTTGTGACGAACTAGGCTAAGAGATGAGAGACTGGGAAAGTTTTACTTAAACAGGAGTAGAATTTATGACAACAAAATATAATGGCAGTGTCTGGTTTAAGTGAATAAAATGTATCATCGATGTGTATTTATTTTCCTGGATGCTTTATAAGTGTAAAATTATTTTAAAAACTGATGAGAATGATAAATGTAGCGTAAATGAGAACACTATACAGAGCACCGAGCGCTTTACATAGCATATGAGCTCCTCAGCATGTCACGGGCTTTCTAGGGTTTCCGAGCCCTTCAGTGGTAAATGAGTGTTAAGTGGGAGCTAGAAGGCCTTATGACTGGGTGGGTTCAGACAGAAGCCAAAACCAACGCCTCCACTAAGCTTATTTGAAGCAGGGTGCCCAGTTTAGTTTTCTCTGAAAGGCATTCAGATGGCACACCTCAAAACCACTTTGAGAACTTAACGTAAGGCAGCTCTTGACAACGAAACGGTTTGGCTTAAAATTGCATTGCTTCTCCAAGCCAAACTGCTAATGCAGACACACTGCTAACACTACAGTAACGACCACGAAGAGAATGCGTGCTTCTAAAACAAAATACTCAGGTCATAATTTTTTTTACCAACGATTCTTTGGATCCAATACACTGCGTCCATATCTCATCCAGAGGGTTAGTATCAGTGTCAGTGGCAAAGACATCGTTTTTACTCTAACTATTTGTATTTCTGGAAAAGCTACTTGATGATGTAAATTTTCCACAGTGACTTAAGGCCAAATAATTTTATTTGTGAGATAACTGGACAAAACTGACACTCTAGAATACTTGGCTTTCCAAATTCATCCTGGACTCACAGGATGAGGCAGAACAAATAAGAAACTGCTTGTTGAAAAGTAAAGATAACGTGAAAGGAAAGCAGTTCTGGTGTTAGCCAAAAATGTATGATATTCAGTGTCCTCTATCTTTGGGAGGCCATTTGGAGAAAAAATGACCTTCCTCTGACTTAATGAGAGCTCCCAGATAGACTGCAAACGCTGATTAAGCTTCTAGTCTCCTACGTCTATAAATAAACAACACCCACATTAAAGACTGCAAAAACGGAAGCAGACACTGTCTGAACTACTTGCCTTCATTTACCACTTCACATTTTTCTGCACGATGTTTGTGCAAATGAGGAAACATTTATTAGAACACTAGTTTCTTTGGACTAAAAATAACGAATTTAATCACCCAATAGGTTCTTCTGGCTTAAAAATAAGTATTGGTCAAATTGCACCAAAGCCTTTACAAGATCAACAAAACCTTTACATCAACCCTGCAGAAAGATTCCACTGTAGTGTGGAGTGTGAATAAACCAAAAGACTGTAAGAACGCAGAGGAAATGTTTAAATGGCACTGACAACAACATTTCACAATCTAATATAAGATTATTGTTTCATTAATTTATCAAGGACCCAAGTCTAGAGCAGATGATTAGGATCAGGTTTCAGGTTTAAAAAAACCCAAACAACACAGTAGCCTGAAGTAATTTTGGGGTGGGATTTAGAGTATGTTACCTATACTACATTTATGGAATGTGTTTATTTTCTTATTCTCTGGCCTATTAGATTTTCAATGTATGCAGGTAAAGTTGTTCTTCAGTGGAATAAAAAAGAAATCAGATGGCCACGGAATAAATTAAATTATAAGCTAAATAATAAAACATAGTTATTCAAGGAGAGAGAGCAAGATAATTCACTTGAATTTAGGGTTTCAGGAAAACCTGGGAAATTAACACCACAAGACACAATTTTATACAAGTCTGTCTAATTTTATCTCAGAAAGGTAATCTATAGCAAAGGCCCAAATCATCTACTGCACTATACACCTGATAGAACTGGCGACTCTGTCCATTTAGGCACAGGCAGCAGGTCAAAGGGCACATGAGGTCATCATATACCTATATTTTCTGGCTCTTGTTTTTGTTTTTTATGGCATTAGCAGTGCTTTTGGCATACAAGTACACTCTGCTCACACAAAAAACCAACTCTCCATATTTTAACCAAAAGTTTTTCATGAGATACTATGTTACCAGAGGTGATAAAAATCTTTTATAATGCAGCCTTGTTCTGCCTTGGCTCTGTGGGAAACTGTACCTTTAAGAAGCTCTACTTTGTGGCGTAAAGTGTTATGTTAAGCTTCTTTTATCAACTTTATTTTGAATCTTGTCACAAACAAGATAGATTAATTTAAGGCATATGTAAAGCCAAATGTGACACTGCCAAAGGCTTCCTTTAATAATCATAGTATAAACCTGGACACTGCTTCCCTCTTCACTACAGCTCTGTGTGCACTAGTTTTCTCAATATATTCTCTAAAGCAAATTCTGGGCATTGCTAAAGTATCCCCAGAAGCTGTCTTCTCAGGAAATAACGAACTCTACTTGCACAGCCAAAACAAAAAGTTTATTAGAAGGCAACGAAATACATACAACCTATTACAAGCATCAGCCCTGCCTATACATCCATATCTCATCAAGAAAACACCAGAAGCAACTGAAATCAGTAGCTACATATGGTGCAAAACTCCACAAAAGTATTTTATATTACAGCCGCTTATGAAAATCAAGCTGCTAAGAACTGAGAAAAAAAAATTATTGTGAGAACTGATCTGTAAATAAACCGTAGGTCAGCCAGTAAGCAGAAAGGAATGCATAAACTTGAGGGATTCATTTCCTGCAAGTCTGTCTGCAAAGACTCCCCCTTCTCTCTTCCCAGCACAAGGTATTAAATGAGTCCTGATCCCACTCCTCCTCTTAGATTCTGAGGGAGCCAAATCAGTTAAACTCACCCACTCAGGCAACTTCCTTCCCTGAAAGATCTTCCTGCTTCCTCAACAGCGTGAGGTACAACTGGAGAGCCTGGGTGTTGTAGGTAGGAAGGGCTAGGACACACTCATACCTCCCTGTAAAAATGCCCAAATGGACAGCAACCCAGTCAAATAAATAAACCAAGCAAAGTGCAGTCTACTGCACAATAAGGAACAGTAACCCTTGCTGCAACTTGGGAGGAGAAAGAAATTGCCACTGTTAAAGTCCAAGTGAACTTTGGAATACCTGACAGAGAGCAGGAAATTGGGTTAAAATCTATTCAAAGTTTATCCCAGGCAGTTTTTCTCTCCCTTGAGTGAAGAAGACTTTATTCTCTTTCATTGCTAATGGATGCTACCACTGAATAGTAGCCTTTCTTCCCCTATCTCCCTAGAGAACCAAACTTCTCAAGGAATTTTAGCAGTGCTTTGGCTTTACTCTTTTTGAATGGCAAAATTTCCAAAATTCAAAATCAGAATAGAAAACTATTGTATTTAATCTGTGTATTGAGAATCAATTAACTGCTGATAAAACACTTTTATAACTGGAATACCGTGTTGTTGCAGAACCAGATAAGGAAGTTATGCAAAACGGAACTGCCACCAACTGTGACTGGTTTTATTGTTACAATTTTAATTTATATTGGTGGAGATCCATAAGTCCCCGATACCCTCAAAAGGATTTCACACAACCACACAAGCTTGTACTTCACGATCAAACCACAAATTCAACACCATCATTAGCAATGCGTTACATTTTTAGCAAAGAGGGAGCCAAAAATGAATTTTTATTGTCCAACAATAGACCATGAATAATCTATAGTCCTGTAAGGCCTTCAGCGTGCAGGTAAACTGAAAACAAACCTCTACTGTATTTTCCCATTAAAGACGTCAAAGGGACTAAATGTGATGCCGTGCTTTAAAAAAGCATGAGTACAAATCCTCGTATTTTCTAGCACAGTAGCTTCCCACTGTTAAAGCAGAATCCAGTCTGAGAACAATCACGTAGACAATATATTCATAACTGACGAAACCACAGCACAGAAAAGCCAATGGGAAGTTTAGCAGAAAGAGCCCTGTGCACTATAGGAAGTAACAGCGGAAAATAAAAGTAGGCAACAGAAAGGGCTTCCCTGGGTTTGTACAGCCTAGGGCTTGGGTTTGTACGTGCCCAGAAAAGCTGCAAAAACAGGTCACAGCCTGCGAAATACCACAAGTTTCTGGAGAGTGACACTCTGACACTCACCGGAGTTCAGAGGAAATCGCTAATTTCGCTGAGGGAGACGGAGCATGCTTAAAGCACAAAATGTCAGAAAGCCGGGGGATGCTTTTTACCCAGTTATCTCTCCATTCCTCCCTTACTGCAGCGATTTAAAGATTAAAAGGGTATAACTAGCCGCAATAAAAGCACGGTAAAAGCCCAGAGCCTCACCCCTGCAAAAACCCCCACGCCCTGACAGGCTTGCGGACAGCTCACGGGACAGGAATCTCCTCACACACCGCGACGGACGGGACGGAACGGGACGGGACGGGACGGGACGGCCGCTGAAGAACTCTGCGCGGATACGGCCTTCCGCCTCGTCGGGAGCGGCCCTGCCCGAAGAGAAGCCCCGTCTCCCCGAAGAGTCACCGGCCGCGACGCAGGAAGGGGCCCGGGAACCACCGCCACCTGATGAAAGAAGGGAGGGAGAGAGGGAGAGCAGGCCAGGCCAGGCCAGGCCAGGCCCAGCTGCCGGAGAGACACCCCTCCACCTCGATCCCCGCCACCTCTTCCCGCCCCTGACAGCCCCGGGCAGGAACCTGGGCAGGATCAGCTACTTCCCTGTTGATGCCCGTCAACGGCCTTTTCGCCGCCGAGTCTCTCGGGAGCTGTAGTTCGAGCGCCCCAGAGCCGCCTCGCCGTTGGGCGGGGAAGGCGGCGCCTGAGGACTACAACTCCCAGCATGCCCGGCGCCGGGGCGGTGCCCAGCCAGTGGCGCCGGGAGGCAGCGGGATGGCGGTAGGTTTGTAATAGAAGGAGAGCGGTGGTGGCGGCGGCCAGAGCGGAGCGTCTTGAGGAGCGGCGCCGGGTGCTGCCGCCCCGGTACCTGTGAGGGGCTGCAGGTCGGAGCTGTCGCGGTGCGGGCGCTTCGGGGGCGGGGGAGCGGCGGCGGCCCCCGTGAGGGCGTCGCGGTGCCGCGGGATGGGGCGGTGTCCGTGGGGAAGGGGATGCGCCCGGCCTGGCCCCTCGGCTCGGCTGAGGAGTCTGGCTGTGCTCCTCTCCCCACCGGCGACCTTCGGGGGGATCCTTTTGTCCCTCCTCGCCTCCCCGGGATGGGTCAGCTTCATCCTTGCCGGCTGTCATGGAGGTGCTGCTGCCCTGAGGCTGCGGGGGAAGCTTTACACTCGGCAGGCTGCCTCCAAAGGGTCCCCAGAAGGTGACAGGAGAAATCGTTTGTGAACCCTGTCGGCTTGAATTGGCCCGTGCGGGAATCTGTACCTCGCTGAGAAACTTCCACTGGTGTCTCAAACCAGGAGGCGGTTGAGAAACATTTGCCTAAGGGAACTTGGCTGTTTCTCCTAGTCACGGTTTCAAGCTTTGGTTGAAAACATAAACCCTGTTACAGCAGGGAATATAGGACGAGCAGGCATGAACTCATCTCTTGGGAAGAAGGAAGCTTTAAGAAGTTACTTCCTGCTCATCAGGGGCCTGGGCTGCTGTAGTTGTCTGTCCTTTGCCCTCTGGCCCCTTCTTTCCTCTGTGTTCCCCACTGCACACCATATGCACAGGCAGAGAGTTGAGTGCCCCGGGACTAGTTTGAGGTGGCGGGGCTGAGTACTCAGGCTTTTGCTGCCACACCAGCATCGGCAGCAGTTCTATCTCTTTTTTTTCTTCCTCAGTGAGGAAATCACTTTGGGTCTCCTGTCTACCCAAATTCAATCATGTTTTATGACACTTGTAGGAATTCAGTTATCACTGAAACTTTTGCAGTCTTCAAACTTTTTTTTCTGGATGGATTTAAAAGAAGCTGGTCGAGAGGAGGAAGCTAATAGGCAGCATGGTTGTAGAGTTTCCATGAGAAACTAAGGCAGACACAAAACCAGTAAGTGCTGCATTGAAATATGTGCAGTGGAATGTTTGTATGTAGATTGACATATTTGAAACTTTGCATTAATATGAAGGTCCTGTGTGGGAAGTCTCTCTTTTAGCTCCTCAAATCACCACTCTCCTTTTGTTGCGGGCACTTCAAAAAATATCTGAATCCCTCTCTATACTACTGAAGAGAATATTATACACAGCTCTACACTATTTGAGATAATATTAGCTGCACTCAAATAAATAGTAAGATTGGAAGTTGGATTATATTGACTTTCTGCACAGAAAGTTTTTGTTACTAATTGTCTAAATTGTTCCTATTGCCTAGGGAAATGCAGATTGTGACTTATTTTTATATATACACTGGGTTGGTTATAAGAGAGTAACTTTCTTTTACTGGGAATCTGTTATTGTAGATTTCTTATTTTGTTTATCTGTTTAATTTCTAGGTGCTATAAGTAGGTAACCATCCATACCTGGAACTTTGAAAGTTTTACTGTCCTAATGCTACATAACGTAATATTGTTATGTTAATGCTATATCAGCAAATAAATTGGAATACAATTTACAACATGCCAACTGTTGAAGATCTGAATAGTGAACCAAACTTCATTGCACAATGGATGTCCAGTTGTTCCCGTGCTGGAGTCTTACTAGATCCTAATTTTACTGGTTTGAAAATCAGCAAAGAAAATTTATTATCTGGACCTAAAAACATCACAGCTCTCCCTGCTGAAGTGTTGCATCTTTCAGACAGCTGTTCTGTAAGTGAGGACTCCTTGCGTGAAGAAGAGTCTGGCAGCACTTGTACACTTCAGCAATGTACCACTGAAACATCTTTTCCAGCAGCTGCATATAACGTAGAAGCCTCTAAAACAGACTTTGTCCACGGTGAAGTGGATGGTCAGAATAAATCTGATCACAGCGATCCACTCCTACAAAAGCTTGAACAGGTAAAAGTTCTAGAATTCCTTGATGTACATCAATTAAGATTTTGTTTATGCATGTGATTTGTCATACCTGTAAGTAAGCAAACTCTTTGCAACATATAGAACATGACAAGCTTAAAGAGCATGTTCTAAGTCACAGTTTCGTTGCATAAAAATTGGTGTCTTCCTCATGATGTGCAGTTATTGAGTGTCTTCTTGTTTCCAGCTGGCACGAGTTCCAGTTTAAAATGAAATTAAATTGTATTCAGTTGCGGGGTACTTGTTCTCAAAATCTCTTTACCTGGGAAGCTACACACAGTTTTACAATGTTCTGTTGTTTCTTCACTTCAAGCTGTGGAAATGGGGTACTGGTCATCACAGTGGTCGTACTTCACCACAGATATTCACAGCGTGGTGAAGTTGTATGTTCTTGTATCTATAGCAACATCTTCTGTTAGTTCTCAAAGTAGGTATGTACACCCATATACCTGCCTCTGTTTAGATGAAGAGTTAGTGTTGAATGTGATGAAGTATCCAAGACACTGGAACAGAAAGGCCTGGAATTCCAATGCTGTGATGTTATTGTTTTTTTCCAGAGCAAGCATGTCAGTTAATCCGCTGTAGCTGGCTATAGGTTCGCTTGTACCTCTTACCAATTGCTACATATAAATTGTGTTAGCTGAAAGTGTTCAGAGGCACTTTAATAGATCTTCCTGTTAAGGATTAAGAGCTCACTTACCTCCTTGTCCACTCTGCTAGCAGGTACCTCAGTATGAATCCCTGTGTCTGTTCACTCAGGTGAGGTCTGTGTGAGTCTCTGGAGTAGAATTCTACAACTTACCTGGTGCTATAAAAGCTTTCTCCTCTATTTTACATGATAGGAAAAGAAATATTTACTTTTTCAGTATTGTTAGCAGTATCAAACAGTGTCTAAATGACAGATATTAGCTGGTTTAATGGTATTTTAAGAGGAATTCTTAAGTCTCCTGTCTTAGAAAGTTATTGACAATCTAATATATCATAAAAAAAATAAATCTGATGTTTGTAATGTCGAGTGTAGTTTTTTCACTTTGGTTTTCTGAGGATATTATTATTGGAACAGGTATGATTTCTTTAATAAAGTAAGTGAAGCGTTTGGATATGAGACTTAGGCAATCTTTGGATCTTGATCATTAGCTCATAGCTTCTATTTGCATAGTGCCTTACTTCTGTTTTCACTGTAATTTTAAGGATCTACAAGGGAAATTCAAGGGAATTTTTTTCTTACCTGTTGGGTGACAGGTGTGGTCCAATCGTTCATCTGTGGAAGGATTTCATCAGGCCTCCTGCCATTCCTTTGGAGGAGCTGAATCTAGCAGATATGTATGCATTGGGGAGAGAGATGGACATGGAAGCCCACCACCCATTGCTGTGGCTTGGTAGGGTGCGTAATGCCCTGCCCTCGTATGGCCCTCGAGGCTGGTTTTGAGACAGTGCCAGGGATTCCTGCTACACAAGAAAATGCAGACTGGATTACTGCATTTAATCAGTATTTTAATTCTTTTTTCCAGGCAGCTTCATGAGTTCTTAATGTTCTCTGATGCTCTTTTTCCCCTCTCTTGGTCCTGTGTATCAGTTCTGCTCACTGTGAGATCCTGGAGAGAAAGACACCCACACTTTTTCTAAAGCTTTAATTATTATGAAGTATTTAACACTTTAATAAAAACATGGCATAGTATAAGTTAATGTTAAAAGAGCAGAATTTGAATGTTTTTCCCATGCAGTGGAAATGAGTGTTCTGATTCCTATTTTTTACAGATTAGTCAATTAAAGACTAGTGGGACTGGTAACTGGGCAAATTGGAAATAGCATGCGCGTTCATAGATAGAAAAATTCATTTCCTTCAAGTTACACTTACCTAATGGAACATCTTTAAAACAAGAAATACCAGTTGTCTTGATGACACTAATCCTGTGATACATTTTAAGTAAACCTAGCCTCTAATACATTTATTTTTTGTTTGAAAAGCTGAAGGAATTGCAACACCAGAAACAGGAACAGCTAAAGAAACAACAGAAGGAGCAACTTCAAAGGCTAATGGAAGAGCAGGAGAAGCTACTTAGCATGGTATCTGGCCAGACAGCAGTTCTCGGTAAGTTGAGAAAGAAAGCATATAAAGTACTTTGGGTAAACTGAAGAATTTAATCTAATTTTCCAGTTAAAATCTGAAAGAGTATTCAGTGTTCTTCCTCTTAAGACTACTTGATTAGGCAAAGATAAATGTTGCATCACTTCAGTGCCTGAAAGTTGAGTGCTGCTGTAGAAGGAATACTATTCCGTTTTTATAAAATGCCAACTGTACTTGTAACTTGATCAGTGTGTGCTATGATGGGAGCCATTGTTTTGAAGAAAATATTTTAAATATAGAAGACAGTGTAAAACAAACAGTTGCTTTCCTTTCTGATTAGCTGTTTCTCACAATACTTCTGATTGCTTTAAGCTGCTAGTGTGTCCAAATGAAGTGGTCTCTCCTTGTTTATGGTCATGCAGCACAAATTTGTTCAGCTGATGAACTGAACTAGACTGGGAGCTGATCTGTGTTGAAAAACAAACATTTGTAACCTGTATCAGTTTTCCAGTCTTTTTTGCTGTGTGCAAAGGGAAGGGACAGTGCTGGGATGGAAAAAGCTTTCAGAGTTGAGCAGGAGTATTTTGTTGGCAGTGTCGGTCCAACCTGACTTAAGAGAGTACCTTTCTTTCACTCTGCCTACGTGAGAAAAATGAATTTAGGGCTTAGCATTAGGAGAACAAAATTCAGATTGCCTAATCACTTATTCTTGATCAGTAACATAAGGATGGAGGTTGGGTGATCAGTCTTGCCCTTCAGTGCCATTTCTTTTCTCCTGTGGAACAGTGGTGTTGTCATGCAAATACGAGACACAGCCATTTTTTTTTTCTTTTAATGTCAAGGCTATACTGTAATGACTGAAAATCAAAAGCTAAGACCTGGGCGTTCAGTGGGCTTAACACCTTTACACCAGTTGCCATCATCTGGGTCTCAGAATCACTTTGAAGATAGAGCTTACGCTCCAATTATTTCTCCATGTACACAAGACAGTGATCTTTTACAGAAGTTAAACAACAAAGAATGCACCTCATCTTTGAAGAACAGTCTTTCAGAAGTGTCCGGCTGTGAGAAACAAGGTATGTGTGTGCCTCTGAAAATGCAGAATTGTTTGAAAAATGAGGAAGACAAGTATATTACTGTTTAGTCATTTATAGAAAGATAACTTGTTGCGTGGTGGGTTTTTTTCCCTTTGTAGTTATTGAACGTAATTTTCTACTACTTAATGTGAAGATTTTATCAAGTGTTGATTTACTTGATTCGTTGGTTGATTTACTGACAGTTTACAGGTCTCAATGTTCCTGTTGATGTTCATGTGAGTCTTGTTAAAAGCAGCATGAGGAAAAACTAAAGTCTTCCTCTCTGAATGAAATGCTTGTCTGTTTTAGGAAAAAAATATAATCTTTACTGCTAAAACTTATATATGCCAAAGACTAGGAAACTAGCAAATTATGACAAATATTGGATTGCTGAATTGTTTGGGCTGAACTGTACCCACATTTTCATGTGGCAAATGGAAAATAACAATCTATCCAGGGATTTATAATACATAATTGGATGTGCATTTATAAAGAAAGTTGAAATTCAAATAAGAATTAATTTGGGAAAATCTTAGGACTATTTTATGTGGGAATTCAGACTACATTACCATGAAGCTCCCTTCTGGTTTTAATCTGACCTGAATGCTGCTTAAAGTATGAGCTGAAAACTGATTTATTGTTGGGGAGGAAAAAAAAAATTTCTTTTCATTTTGAAGGAAAAAACATGTGGTGTCCAGAACAAAAGATGGAAATTTTAATGGAAAGTGAAGACCATCACATTGATCCTTTATGTGTGGAAAGTGCAGATCTCTCTGAAAATCCCGGCGGAGGAAAAGATTTGTGGACTAATACAGAGGAAAGGTAATTCAGGCCATTATTATGCACTATTTATCAAATAGATAATATGAATTTTGTTGAATTCTGAGTCGTCATTGAAAGAGTCTGCTATTCTTAATTCGTGTAGCTTTCTCAATCAAGGATTCCATATTGCTAGGTACTGTGGAGACCTGCAGTAAGAGAGGCTCTGGCCTGAAATTGCTTATGCTGTTAAAGATGGGGTGTTGTGTATTGGCTGAAGAGGTGTGTGCAGCCTGGAGTAATGGTAGTTTAAAAGCACGTTTTAGGATAGGTTTAGTATATAAGCAGTTATAATTACTGTTCCCAATTTGCTTTATTACAACCTCCTATCCACTGTTATGTGGCAAAAGTAGTAATGTGGAGTGAAAGGCTGTGACTTTCCAGTTTATTACCAGGAGTTACGTTTGTTCAAAAATCGGTTTATGGCTAAGAAGGAATAATAGTACTTGTTGCAGAAGCCTTCTCATGTATGGTAAAAGTTTTGTTTATGGTGTTGGTAAAAGAAAAGTAGTGGTTGGCATTGTTTTAAAGCTCTGCCTTGTCTGCCAGCTCATCACAAAAGCAAGAAATACCTGTTCCAGGCTGTGGTGGGTTGAGCCCAGCCAGCTCCTAAACACCCACCCAGTCGCTTTCTCACTTTGTCCCCCAGAGCAGAACAGGAGAGGGTATCAGGGGAGCAAACTCAACAGACTTGTGGGTTGAGATAGGAGGAAGGTGGGGGGGGTGGGGGGAAACACTAAGTGATGCGAAGGCTGTCACTCTCCACCTCTCACAAGCAGACTGATGCCCACTCGGTTTCTGAGCAGCAGAAACTGAGCTACTTTTGGAAGACCAAGCCCCCAGTTTTTACTGCTGAATGTGATGTTATATGGCATGGAATATCCTTATGGTCAATTCACATCAGCTCTTCTGACTGTGTCCCCTCTCAGCCTCTTGCCCACTCCCAGTGTAACTTGCTGGGGGTGGGGGAGCAGCACGAAAAATGAAACACAGCCTTGGTGCTGTGGAGGCAGTGTTCTGTAATAGCTGAAACATTGGTGTCATATCAACGCTGTTGTAGTCACAAATCCAAAACTCTGCACCATATGGGCTGCTATGAGGAAAGCTTGCTCCTTCCCAGCCAGACCCAGCAGGGGGCTGTGAAGGAGGATGAGTATCAATGAGAGAGATAAGGAACACGATCTCGGTATCATTACTGAGTAGGAAGGTGATACTGTAGTATCATACTGCAGTATGACTAAAATATGAGTGAAAGTTTGGTGTTCTGGGTAGAAGAAAGGGTCATTGAGAAAAGCAGTGAAAGAAGAAACAGCAAAACCTGCATGCAGTATCTTTTAGATATGAATATTAACTATAGCAGGGATTTGATAAACCGTTTCTCAAAAGATAAACAGCTAATGTTTTAATGCATTTCTCAGATTAACTGACATTTAAGTACGAAAGTACCTCATAATTTGTCATCTTTTGTGTAATTACACCTTACGTCTTTGAATAGCAGTGACGTTAAATACAGTTATTTTATATAGAAATGTAAGACTTGATTTTTTTTTTAAAAAAATTACACTAGACCTATTAAAGCTGCAATTCAGGAGAAGAAACAGACATTTGAAGAATACCTGGAAGAACAGATACAACTGGAAGAGCAGCGTCTGGAGCAAAACCAGAAGTTACAGGTTATTTATTTATTTTCTAAGCTTTATTATTCTTTATATATTGTGCAAAGATGTGCTTTAAAAATGTACAAGGAAGATTCTAGCATTAAAAGCTAACATTGAATGCAATAGTGACATTCTTAAAAATAAAACAATAATCCCCTAGTATTTCAGTTGTTTAAGATGTCTTTAGAAATCCCATAGAAATGTACTATAAAAAATCCTATTCCTGTGTGGGGTTTATTTGGAGAAATCTTCGAACTGTGTAAGGGGCTCTTTAACTTTTTGCATTTTGCTTTTCCTTACCCCTTTTCAGGAGACAAATGGATCAGCCATTCAAAAACCAGTGATCAAACGACCTTTCCTGAAAAGAGGTGAAGGCTTAACAAGATTCACTAATGCCAAATCTAAAATCACAAAACTTGGAGAAAACACCCCAAAACTTCAACAAAGGTCTTCAGATGACAGAAATGTTATTAAAGTGGACAGACCACAAATGCAGAAGAAAACTATGCCTCCTGGCAAAGAACTGGTTTCTGAGAAGCCTTTTGCACAATGTAAAAAATACAACCACCCTGATAAAGCAAAACATCACCCTATCCAGAAGACCCTGGTATTCAGGAATCACAATGGAAAAAACATCTCGCTATTAGAAACAACAATGCAAACAGGAAAAAATCATGATGGACAGATGAGAGATTCCTTCCCATTAGAAATTAACAACAAAATAGAAAACAAAGAGAATGTAGAAGAATTTGTTAAGTCTAACACTGGAAAAATTGGAAACAAATTACCTGGCACAGAAAAGCCTTGGTTATCTCCCGAGCTGGCCAGTGCCTTTTCTAATTCTCAGTGTCCTATAGGTCACCCTGCAAAAGATCCAGAACTGTCTTTTGAAGTTTCGTTTCAGAATAAGCTGGAAAACTGGGAAAAAGAAAAAGAAAAAGAGAATCTAGAATTAGACGAATTCTTGTTTCTAGAACAAGCTGCAGATGAAATATCTTTCTCAAGTAATTCCTCATTTGTGCAAAGGATCTTAGATCAAGATCAGCAAACTTTAAAAGGCCGTAGAATGTCTTCTACCCCTATCAAGGCAAAACAGCAGCAAGTAAAGGTGCTGGCTGTTGAACTTATAAATAGGAAAAATATAAAGGCAGACTGTATGACACAGGGAAATACAAATGATAGAGCTGTTAGGCACACAGCCTCAAACTCAGGAACAGCTTTTAGAATGAAGGATTCATTGAATAAAATGGACAGTGTGATATTTTCAGCTTCTTCCGTGACAGCAGCTCCTGCTTTAAAAAGTAATCAATGGATTGTAAATGAAGATAAGAGTGAGGACGATGATGATACTACTACAGATTCTGAGAGTGAATTTGAGACCACATTAAAGCATGAAAATGAAGGTGTTAAGGCATCCTTTATGAGCCGTAGAGAAAGTGATCCAGAATTTTTTGATTATGGATGTTCTGTTAAAGACGTCAGCAAAGAAAGCAAAAATGGAGATGCTGACCTTGGCTTGTCAGACAAAGATTGCAGTGCACTGTCAAAGCAAAAGATGAGAAAAGCTTCAGACCATCAGAGAAGCATGTCTTGTATAAGTAGGAGTAAGTTTGAGTTTGATGATGAAAGAACATGGAGTGATCTTGATGAAAATTATGTTAACGGTGATTTACCTGAAAAATATACTAAAATACCTTTACAGATGGACTTGTCCAGTAAGAACGATACAACTGTCCCAGATAAAGCAATGAAGAGAAAAGTTGCCTCAAAGAGGGGAGATGAAATGTCCAAAGAGTCTGCAGTGGACAGTGACTCAAACGGACCTCCTGTATCAAACCTGATGATGAAACTGTTTCCTTCACTGAAACCAAAACAGAAGGCAGGCTGTCATTCAGAGCGCGAAACCAAATCAAATGTGGAACAGGAGCCAGCAGGTGAAAAAACAGCAACTGGTAGGAAATGTTGAAGACGACATCTATTACAAGTCTTCTCTTCTAACCCTTAAGCTGTAACCTGACATTACACTAAAGGGTGCTGCAGGGAATGGCCCTGTTCTTGCCTTTCATCTCCTCTCCTGGTTGCATGTCTCGTGTCAGATCTAAAAACTTTGCATCTCGCAGAATGAGTACAATGGGTGAAAACTACTTTTTTGGTTTAATTTTTTTTTTTCTTGGAGGCTAGTTTTCTATCAGACCAGCTCGTTGCACCAACTTGATCTGGATCTGCTTGATCACTGTTTCCAAATCAAGGAAAGTGTCAAAGGCATGCCAAAAAAGAAGTGGTACCTCCCTTTTCCAGTGACAGTGTGCATTTACACCACAGTAGGGTAATGCTATGCCCTGGTAGGTTAGCTTGTTCCTCTTAGAAAGTATGAGGAGGCAGCAGCCCTGTTCATGTTTTCTGACAGTAGTATAATATCCAGAGAATTCATCTGGAATATGGAAACGTGGATTCATTTTTCTGCTTTGCCCAGGTTGATTCCAACCATATACTTATAGTCTGGGGAAGAACTGCCTCTAAAAACTCCTGTTGAAGCTGTTGCATTTATGTGGGATCATTAAAAATGCAGTTGTTCAGTGAAAGCATGGTGGCATAGCCTAGCATTTAAATCTCTTCTCTGTAGAGAAGGTGGTGAGAGCTTGGTTTCAAGCTCTGCTCCAATGAACAGGATCTAGGTTTTTATGAGAAGTTCTTATGAAAGCTGCTATTTCTGCCTATTGTCGTGTGGAGAATTGACTTTGTAGGGTTGCCTGAAGGTGCCTGCTAGATGTTGTTTGCAGGAAGAGGGGTAGGGTTTTTTTTTTTTTACTGAATCTCAGAGCATTTAAGGGTGAATGAGGCAGCTACCTACATCAGTATTTAGGCTCTTCTCTTGCATACTCAGAAGCAGACTATTAAAACCCTTTAAGTGGTGGCTGAACAGGAAACTTGGAGGGAGAAAAAACCCACAAATCCTATTATTGGCCTCTGCAATAGATTTCGCATCAGTGATGGATGTGAACAGACTTAGTTGTGAATAAAACTTGGAAAAACTTCAACCATAAACTTCTCTGTTTGATGCTTGGCCCTTGTACCTTCATTTAATTTCTCTAGCCTGACATGAAGCCCTTCACATTAGAATTCCTAATATATATTTAGTTCTACAAAGATGATGGATATACTCAATATTTGAGGTACTTGAGTAAATAGTGCAGAGTGCTTTAAAATGTCACTTGTGTTATTTGAATAGTAGAGTTTTTTTTTTTTGCAATACTACTACTATCTCTAAAATAGTATCACTTGATTTTTATTTTTTTTTAACTGGTTTGTGATAATTGGTTACTTCAGTCTTACGGATGCTGCTTAGATAACTTGTCCATGGCTGTTCTTTGACAGGAAACACTGTTCCATCCCAGGTGCTGAGAGATACACTCACCGAATTGGAAACTGAAATAGCGAGATTCAGAGCTGAAAACACAACTCTAACTAAACTCCGTGAAGAAAGAGAGCATGCCTTGGCAAATATCAGGTAATTTTTAATTGAAACGTTTTCGTGCATTAACTCGCATGGTATGTTCCAGACTATCATAATGTCCCGTTACCAACAGCAGAGGCAAAGTGCTGTGTTTCAGTTACAGTGGAGACACAGGTTAAGAAACTGGTTGTTGCTCTAGGTGTATACCAAACTGTAATTATTACTCACAAACTATAATATTAAGAACCCCTGCTAATTTAATGTGATGCCCTTAAAGGCTATACATGGGAGAATTTGTGTATTTTTGTTCTGAGTGATAACGCAGTCCTAAATTGGTCTTGCAAAACTGATCTTCGTGCCAATGATTGATGCTCTTCTTTTGGATTGGAAAATATTTTCAGTTGAACTGCAGGACTTATAAACGACATATAGAGCAGAATAATTATACCTGTTGACGTAAATGTGGCACACCTATTCCTACCAAAGTCACTTCTGTTTTGTTTGGAAACAGCTTTGTGTTGTTGGCTAATACTTCATTTGTGACCTCCTGCTGTTAGCAGATTCTTTTTCCCTGGTAATTTTGGGGGAATGAATGGTGTTCTACTGCTTTGAAGAGTGTTGGAAGATCTTAGCCAAAGCTTTATTAAATTCAGGATAACTTTTGTGACTAGAAGATATGAAAATAGAAATTGTTGGACTTCAGACACTAGCTGTGTGACAATTTACTCCTTAAATAAGGAGTATCATTTATAGGTAAGTCTTCCTGGGGGTAACAGGTGCTGGATTGGAATCAATGACCACAAAATTCAGATTCTTCATTTTCTTCCTTAAAATCTAGACTTGAACTAGTTTTGGGCTAAAACAACAATTTTGTTTCATAATTATAGGAAAGAAATTGCAGACTTTCAACAGCAGAAAGCCCAAGAACTGGCTGAAATAGAAGAATATAAAAAAAGGGAAATAAAAAAACTGCAAAAGGAGCGTAAAGTTTTTGAAAAATATACCACAGAAGTTAGAGCAATTCCAGATAAAAAAGAACGTGATGAAATTCAGGTATAAAAATTATGTTATTCTTGTAGTCCACACAGGAACACTTAAAATCGTTTAAAGGCAGTCAGTTAAATTCTAACTTAATTGAAAGGTTGCAAGTGATTTTAAGATGGGAACAGTTACTAGATATGGCCTAATCGAGGAAGGAACTGCAGCCTTCACAATGTTGTTTGATGGCTTTAAGGCAAAACTCCCTGATGAGCAAATCTGTTTGCCACGTTTCCAAACTAAAAACTGCCCATGACTATGGTAGAACAATCTTCAATTTTGACAAAAAATTTCTGTAGTTAATCCTATGTCGTAAATTTTCATTTGTGGTAGCGGATCAAAGCACAAACTGGAACTGTATTTGAGTTTTAGTCTGTCTATAACTGCTGTACAGTAAACGTAGTAATCTTCTACAATTTTCAAAGTTACATTTTGTTATTACTTGTAGGTCTTTGGGTATCGGAGATGTAAGAAACAAGATTTGTTTGTTTCTTCAGTGTCAGGATGTGTGGTACATGAGGTGTACAGACAAGTTGTATTAAACATCACACATGGATTTCCTTCCTCCTTCCCTACAAATTTTCCTAACGTAACTTCAACAGATTGAAGTAACATTTGCTAAACTGCGGAGGCAGATTCATGTGTATTTTATGTCACTGTGTCCTCCCTATTTTCCTGTCCCAAGATTTTTGAAGGGTTCTCTCATGGGCAGCCTTAAAGATTTCATGTTTCTGTCTCAAGTGTATTTGTACTGGCCAATCTACAAAGTGTCAAGGATACCAAGAGGGCAATAAAGACACTTCCTATGATCGAAGCAGAGCTTTTAAAGTTGGTAAAGTAAACAATATCTCTTTAGGGAAGAAAACTTCTCCTACCTCTCACTCTCTGCCCCATTAAGCTGATCTTATTTTTTTTGCCACTCTGATGCTTTTTTTTGTGTGCTAGTATTTCTATTAGAACATTAAAATCTTTTAAATTAAACATTAATTTAACATTAAAATCTTTTAATTTTTCAATGAAAGCTCTGTAATTTATAAACATGCATTTTTCTAAGGCTTTAAAACAGCAGATTGCAGAGCTACAGGAGGATTTAAAACGAAAAGAGGCAAAATGGTCAACCACCCATCGACGCCTGAAAGATCAAATAGAAGCTTTAGTAAATGAGAATATGGAGCTAAAAGAGGAAGTCAAAATTATGGAGAGGTTTCGTCTAGAAGCCTGGAAGAAAGTAGAAGCTGCTGAAAACAAGAGGAAAGTAGAAAATTCTGGGATGACTCTAAAAAGAGCAGAATCTGTAAGTTATTAATCTTGGTGTTTTAAACTAATCTGTGTGAATACTCTTGAGTTTCGGACCATAAATTTGGAATCTAATGGCTACAACCTAGATGTTTACTTTTAACTTGCTGATCTTGGGACTCCAGTAGTAGTGACAGACACAGAATTTTGTTAATGTCACATTCTCTCCAAATGTGAATGTTCCCAATATGCAGTATCCATTCTGTTGAGGAACTCGTCTTTGAAATACAAAATGATACAATTATAAGAGAAAAATCATAGATTGGATCTAACCTGTGAACCTCTGCACCTTAAGGATCAGCCAGGCAAACCGGGCAGTTCACCATTATCTAAAGCAGCTGTATTTCATTTTGAAACTGTAACTATTATTCTGCATTGCTTGCACAAAATTAACATTCTGCAGTGGTTGGTAGCGAGGCAGCAGACAGAGTTCCAAAGTACAGCTTGGGCTACTTCACACAAGCCCTTCTGATGACTAAATCTCAAAAATGTATAGTCTGTGCAGAGAGCTTCCAGTAAATTTTCATGTCACATGGTGTATACGTTTTTTGCTGCTGTATGAACGGTTATGATTAAATGTCACATAAACCACAAATAACTTCCTTTCTTTTAGTGCCTACCAAATAGAGGCCCAAAAAGTCAAATCGCATCTCTGCTTCCTCCAGTACAGAAGTGCAGCAAGATCGATGGCAAAAGTTATTCCCAAACAAAAGGTATAAATGTCTGTCTAATCAGAGAATTCTGTTAACTCTTTTTAAAAGAAAATTTTCTTTAAAAGAAAAATGTGGATTTTTGCTTTTATTAGAAAGAGCGTGTCACCACCTCAAAAGTAGGTGGAGAATAGGTTGTAATGGACTCACTGAGCGTATGGATAAATACCTCGGAGGGTAAGATTCTGGCCACAGCTGTGATGAGACCATTCCGGTCACGTTTGGTGCTCTGGAGCACACCAGAAGCTGCATCATAATCCCAAATGGCTTTCATCGTTGACGTTCTTCAAGCCATGGATGTTGATTAGATGACTATGTTGATAGCATTGGAACTACTGTGTCTCTTCATAACCTTCTTAGCAGGACCTGTACTCGTACGGTCAATGCTGTAGCGGGTGTTCCTTGCTCACAGTTAGGAGCAAAGGCTGTCGGCAGATACATGCCTTCCTAATGCATGATCGCATACGGAAAGTAACGGCAGGGTACTTTTTTGACACCCCTGACAGCTCAAACAACCGTTACGTTATCTGTTAGAGGAGTATGTTCCAGAATTGAAGCCCTTGCTGGTTTTATTTTGGTAATCTCTGTGGTGTGCTAGGAGAGACATGGAAAAAGTCTGCCCGTCAGTTCCTGTTAAAAGGTTACATTTAGCCTTCCTTCCTTTATTATAAAGGCATAACTAATAATGTTGTCTAGATCTCTAGGGGTGGGGAAAAAATCCTTTGTGAATCTTCAGAAATGAAACAAGAAAGTGCAAGTATTATACCTATTGCAGTGATTCTTCAATGATATACCTGAGGGAGCTGGCTTATGCTGATTGTTTTCATAAATGTGCTGCTTTCAGTTTCTACTGCACTGAAATGTAGGTATCCTATACAACTTGACCTCCTATGTAATTATAACACTTAAACTGTACTTTAATTTTACTGTCCAAATTAACTTTATTACATATATCTGAGCAGGAAAGCTTTCTAGAACACCTGCATCAGGACCTGCTAGTGATGGAAGCAACTCTGAGACAATGACGGCACTAGAAGAATCTTCTAAGACTTTTATGGTAGTAAGTACTGGATCCTGATTTGATTTTTAAGGAGGGAGGGGAAACCCAAAATAAAACAATAGTTACTTACACTTAAATGACTATCTGGAGGGTGACTGGTGAAGCTGTTGACTCAACCGCTATTGCTCTTCAACTGCAATTTTGTTGTCGTACCAGCAAATGGCTATGTAGTAGCCAATGCAGAATGTTTTACCCGTGCCTAGTAGTTGCAATGTTCTTTGGCTGAGGAAAGAAAATCATCATCTCCTGTTCCCTTGAATTTTGGGAAATGTTTTACGCTTTTGAGGGAGGGGAAAAAGATGGATGTTTATATGCTCCATGTAGGGAAACCGTGCAGGCATCTTGTAAACAGTTGGATTAATTCTCAGATTAATTGCTGTAGGTAGCATTCAGGTTTTATGAAACTTCATCAATCATTTAATACCTTGATATGGATGACTTAAGGCGCAGTTGAGCACCATGCTACAACATACTACTAAATTCCACTTTAGTCCATACTACAGCTGACTACGGACAATGAACTACTACCAAGTCTCAGTCTGTCTTACCACTTGAGTTACACCTAGGATTTAAATAAACCCCAGATTGTGTTTATGCCTTCCTATACTCATCTTCCTCCCCTGATGCTCCTCGTTTCCTAAAATACCCGTCAGCCTAGACAAAAACCACATGTATAAAACCAAAGCTTTATTTCAGTTTATGCTTAGATTATTGTTGTCATTTCAGGACACCTCTCCTCATGAAGCTCATGTGTCACTACCGTCTGGACCTGCATCTACAGACAGTGAAGAGATACAGAGAGAAACTGCTTATCCTGATGGAAAGGTAAAATGAGAGCTTGGCACTCTGTAATTCCACAAGGCAGCTGTTGTGAAAGAGGAATGGGTATGTGAGTGTATTGGTTCAATGCTGACCTCGAATGTATTCATTAGGTTGAAAAAGTTTTGAAAAATGGCTGTCACCTCATATTTTTTCCCAATGGGACATGGAAAAAAGTGGGTTCTGATGGGAAGACCATAACTATAACCTTCTTCAATGGAGATGTGAAGCAGGTTATGCCTGATCAAACAGTGGTATGTATCCTACACCTTCTGTGCTTTTCTACAACAACTTATTTATGTGCATGTGTGTACATACACATAAGATTTATCACTAGTTATGATAACTCCAAACTATTTTCTGCAGATTTATTATTATGCTGATGCTAAGACTACACATACTACATACTCTGATGGCTTAGAGGTCTTGCAATTTTCAAACGGACAAATAGGTAAAGAAATCATCCAACTCGACCAACCCTCAAAATTGCTGCCCATATATATATACCTGCATTTATGTAATAAGCATATTGTCTCAAAATACATTTCAGAGAAGCATTATCCTGATGGCAAGAAAGAAATTACCTTCCCTGATCAAACTATTAAAAATTTATTTACGGATGGGCAAGAAGAAAGTATCTTTCCAGATGGTACTATTGTTCGTGTTCAGCGGTAAGCTTTCTCTTTTCGGGTACCCTTGCCTGTTGCTGGGGAAAGCAGCAGTTAGGGCTCACTGACAGGCAGTATGTGGGCACAGATTTGTTTCTAAAGTTTGCATTTGAATGTACTGCAACCGTGTATTTACTGTTTGAAATTTTATTTGTTTACATCTTCTCCAAGCTACAAAAAGACTGAATGCCTGTGTGTGTCTTCTCATACCCTAACCTGACTTTTCCGATTTGTGCGTAATTCTAGAGAACGTGTGAGAACCTAGCTGGGGTGGCAAGCAGGTCAGTCTGACTGAGAGTGCTCAAAACATTAGGTTTTAAACGTTTTGTGGATTGGTGCTGCAATAGATTTAGCGCAGAGAAAGGGCAGCAGAGGCTCTCAAGTATAAAGAAGTCATGTCAGTTCTGCAGAAACGGGTTTTTGAGTACCAACCAGCTGGGATGGTATTTAACAAAACGGGCTTTTCACAAACACTGTATTTTTTTTTTTTTAGTTCTTCCTTCATTTAGGCTTGCATATTTAATGTTTGTTCTGAGATTAAGCTTAAGCCTATGTCTAGTCCTTAGAGGGTCGTGGTTGTTTGTTTTTTTTTTTTTTAAATACTTACATGCATTTATTTAATGCAGAGATGGAAGCAAAACTATAGAGTTCAATAATGGCCAGAGAGAACTACACACACCACAGTTCAAGAGACGGGAGTATCCAGATGGTACTGTCAAGACTGTGTACGTGAATGGACAGCAGGAAACAAAGTATGTCTCTGGGAGAGTAAGAGTGAAGGACAAGGATGGTAATATTATCATGGACACTAAGTTGTAGGTAATGTCCAAACTGTTGGGAGTGTTGGCATATCAGCAAAAATAATGTACATTCCTGTAAACAAGAAGTGAAACCCCTTTGTGCTTGTCGTGTATATATTGTTTATAGTTCTCCTGAAATAAATTTATTTTTCAGTGGATATATTATATCTGAGCTGCTTCTATTTTTTTTCCCATTTCTACTCTTAAGCAACAGTTTTTTACTGAGTCAATATTCTGTTCCTGTGTGATTTAAAAAGGATGTTTTTTTAAACCAGCTATCTATTACCTTATTTTAGACATCTAAGAGAAGATTCCTTAATCCAAGGTAAAAAGTGCTGTTGGAACCCCTGCTGTGGTGAAATCATGAGTCTGTGCATTGGTTAACTTATTGCTTGACTTCAAAGTGTAAATGAATGGCAGCTTTCCTTTTCAGTTAGCCTTAGGCTGTTCTTCTTTCTTCATAATCTTATTTCTTCTTCATCTCACCCTTAGAAGGCAATAGCATTAGCAGATCCCAAACTCTGTTCTGTAAACTGCTCATCCATCTCCCTAAGGCCAGGAGAGGTGAGAGTGGGGGATGGGTTACTCAGGCATGTGGGAGGAAACACTAGAAATCAACAAAGGTCATCTCATCCCATTCTTCCACTTAACAGGCATTTTTAAGTTGACTTGTCTCTTAAAATCCTATAGTACCTACAAGCAAAGTGGTACCGCTAGAGTGTCTGCTCTAACTCTCCATTCTAGCAGCTGCTGAAAAATTGTATTCTCTTGCAGAGCTGAAGATACTCACTTTCTTCCCTTGTCCCCTCTGCCCCCCTGCCCTTCTCTGCAGTTACTGTGCCTGTGCTTTTTTTACTCAAGGTGTAAATCAGCTTGCTCACTCACAACTAGAAGTTAAGTAATTTGGAGCTAAATCCCTTTCAAGATGGTTGATGAACAACTTTGGAATGTGTTTCTTTCCTTATTTTAATTAAAAAGATGAGCATGTAACAGCTCTATAAGGTATCTGTAACAGTATATAAAGCTCTCCTTGCAGCATGCCTGAGAAACACTACTGAGACATTTTGTACACTTGCTTTCATGTGATCTTGAGGGCAGAGACATGCATAAGGGTACATGTGTATGTGCATAAACATGGGAACAAACTGAAACACAGGAGCTTCCCTCTGAACCCCAAGAAACACTTTTTTACTGTGAGGGTGACTGAGCACCAGAACTGGTTGCCCAGAGAGGTTATGGAGTCTTCAGCATCTATGTTTTTTCCTTACTTATCTAGACAAAATTCTCCCTGGGGAGACTGAAAGGGGCTGAGCTTTAAGCGTAAATGATATATCACACTAGTACAATAAAGACATCCAAGAAACCTTACACACTATAGCAGTAAAGGAAAAGAAGCTCCTCTTTATTCCAACACTGTCAAATGAACACTGCAATTCCTGGAGATAAGGAGGTGCAAGGACACCTGAACCACATCCATCTCCTTATGACTGAGAACAGCAAACACAGCAGCAATGCAAACGTTCCAGAACAAAGATAGTAACACTCCCCCACCCCCAACTGTTCACTCTGCGCTTCAGATTCTGATACTGGAGAAGTCTGTCACCAAATATGCTCAAAACATAAACAAGAGTTCCATCACAGTAATAAAACTATCACCTTCCAAGTCTTCTAGCAAGATACTAGAACTAAAATAGCTTTTTCTCTATTTCTTTACTACCACACGTTAATTCCATCCACTGTTATGAAAAGGATATCACAGAACAATACTTCAGTCTCTAAGGTCAAAAGAGATTGAGATGTGTGTATACAGTTTCACTATTTCAAGATTCAAGTGTTGGGAACATTATCTGTAAAAATAGATTAGAAGAGCGCTTATTAAATGGGAGGGAAAAGAACTACTTAACAGAGTTGGCAAAGAAATTTGAAAATCCACGTCTCCGGTATTCTCTGTAGACAACACATATGGTAAAGCTTCTCATTTAAAGTATTCTGTGTTTGACTAGATGTATGGACGTCCAGATGTTATCGTGGATCTGAGAACCACTGGCACTGGACACTGAGATCAAAAGCTGAAAGTGAAGAAAAACAATTAATTTTGATTGTTTGGGCAGAATACACTGCCACACATCTGCAAGTTACCTTCCTCAGTTACTAGCAGCAAAAGCTCTTTCTGTTATACTGCTTTAGGGCTCTCTGTTTCAGTACCTGCTAGTTCTTAAAGCTATATATACTGTGGGCTTCAGTAATGTGTATGTAAAAAAATTCTATTTTTCAAATAGCATTTTATTTTATTAAAAGAGTGGAAGTATGGACAGAAGGGTTTTTTTTTTTAAATAAAGTCTAGTTGTCAGCATTACTGACAGTTAAGATTTTGCTTAGAACTTTTGAAACCACACCTTTGCAATGGTATGAATTTGTAGTTCATATTCACTGTACTTACATGTTACTCATCCAAATCCGCAAGTCCCATTTCTATTAGTTTCATATGAACTAAATTTTCATCATCTTCATACAAAGAAATGGTGACCTCTGGTGAAAAAGCCTGAAAACCAGAAGTTGGACAGAGTTTTGACAGTAACAGATTTAAATCTCAAGCTAACCAATAGTAAAAGTTATTTTACTGCTATACTCACTGCCTAAATGGAACTATGAATATACAAAGAATATGTTTGTTTTCAAGTAAAAGAAACTGGTAACAGAATACTCAGGAACTTTATCTGCAGGATTAAGAGCACCACAAGATTTGCTCTCTTCATCAGCATTCCTTCACGGTAAATGATTCACAATTTTAAGTTATGAGGGTTCACAGTAAAACAAATACTCAGAAATTATACTCTTGAGTGCTAGTAAGAACTTTAGGCTGCACAAGAACTCGGAGAAAAGAAGGAAGCGTTTCTCACAAGTATGGAAGCAGAGAGCTGTTTTCCTTCAACGCACTCCATCATAGCCCATAATGCTTCCACACTCCACTCTGGGGAATACGGAATTCTTTCCACGTTTTGGTCATATGAAGCAGGTTTAAATCCAGTCAAAAAAGCTCGTACTGCCTGAACGGGGTACTTCAGCAGATGATAAGGTATCTGACGCAACCTAAAACAAAAATGAAAAACACTTGCCTGCAACAACCTGCAAAACTATCAGTATGGACATAAGGATAGCTTAATGGTTCATGCAGTAGTTTTACGGTGTGGAAGCTGGTATCAGAGTCCCTGGTGTCAGACCAAACAATTGCTCAAGTAGGGCTAGGCCCTTCTAAAGGACTTCAACGCAGTAACTATCAAGAAACAGGCCAGTACCATACAGACCCCTCCAGGCACACTGGCTCCCCATTACAGTGCCTGGGGAGGAGTCTCAAGTGCCTAATACAGATTTGAGCTTTGGAATGCAAGCGCAAGTCATCACAATGCAGGCTCCGAATCTGGTGCATCTAGAAAATGACACAGACCTTTGCGTTCCAAAGTGCTTCATGCCTGGATGTGCTCTAGACACACTACTGGAAACAGGTACCTTGGTTTTATATTATCATCTCCCCATTCTTCTTTCTATCCCAGAACCAAGGGAATGGGGAAGCAGAGTGGGAAGTGCAACTCTGAAGTAAAACACACACTCTCTCCCATGACCCTAACAATCTGTGAAGCAGGAAATCTTTTAAAATTCCTATTTTTCCTTATCTGCAGCAAGGACCTGTAGAACCCTCAATGAGCCCAAGAGGAAGCCAATGTGATTAAGCAGTGTGTATATATATATATATATAAAAAGTGAAAGTGCTTCACATGGGGGGACCCTAAAAGCCTGGAGTGTTTGAGACACTTAGCTGACATCCGTGTGCCAGCACAGGGGCAGTTTCTAGAGCACCTCAGCACCAGGCAGAACAGGGCTTTGAACCTCCAAATTCCACACAAGCAGCCTGGGGCGTGTCCCACTCAGATACTCCCTTATCTTATTCCCCAGCTGTCTTCTACGCAGACTGCAGTACACAGGATCAGAGGATTTGTTTGTACACCTGAAGGGTTCAGTCCTTACTTTGTGTAAGCTTCTTGGGTGCAAAAGCAGATTACAAGCTTGAGCCTACTTCACAGGTTAAGTAACCTGAAGATGGAGAAATCTGACAGTGTAACAACGGGCTCCTCAGAACAACCTGAGAAAGAGAAGCACAACCCTATACCCTGCAGACTGAAATTATTTAACCAGCCAACTTTCTCTCCAACTGAAATCTAATGCTAAATTATTAATACCTCTGTAGTTATATAAAAATAAATAATAAATGTACATACACTTATTTATAAGTACATACTTTATAATGTAAGTGTATACATACACACATAAGACATTTTACATGCATTTTTTTCTTACGTATTTACCTGTCTGTTGGGACAACTGAAAAACTACCATAGTCAACAAATTGAACCAGGATCTTAACAGGGTTAAATTCTTCAATGGAGAGGAGCTTTCCTCTATACCATAAACCATCCTGGTATTCTACAAGGCAAGGCATTTCTGTAAAAAGAGAAAACCAAACCATTGAACGCCTCAAAATATACTCCCAGTGCAGTACAAACTAACTGAACTTGAAAATCCCTTTTACTTTGTGACCAAGATTAAGTTTTTTCTTCCTTCTCCAATTCATGCTGCTATTGTGTTCTATGCATCCTCCAATTCTCTCTGAACTCCCATTCACAATCATCAGCATGCAATTTAAGTCACGTGGGTCTACCTCACATGGCAACAATAAGAATTAACAGAAAATTGCTTGGTAAAGATAGCGATCCAAACTGTTTAACATTTAAACTTTTCAATTTCAACTCAATTGCACATTTCAGTTAAGTAAATAGATTGATCCGTAAGAGAATAGACAATACTCTGGAGGACACAAGGCAGATGCTGCCTAAAATCTCAACCAGAATTTTACTAGTTGGTAGAACCAAATACTAGCAATAACTAGTGTCTTCACAAAGTATTAGACCCACATACTTCATGTTATTTTATGCCCAACAGCTGTGGACAAGAGAACTGAAGCATATCTTTTGCCTAAATGGAGAAATCCAGAATAAAGTGAAGTGATGCTCTTCAGGGTTCACATAATTTCTAACTCTCGGTAACATGATTTTTCTGTATGTAACTTCTGTCTTGAATATTTAATAGCAAGATTTTCACAGTTACAGCGTCAGTGACAGTCACCTCAAGGGAAAAGTTTTGTTTTTGACACATGCAATCTAAGATCAGTTCACCAACTTTAGCAGGCATCAGAGTTCTTTCCATCATTTTCCAGTGGAGCAGAAGGACACAGCAGTCTCGATTTCATCAAAAGTAAAAACATGATTATAGAATAGAAGAATCATTTAAATTGGAAAAGACCTTTAAGATCACAGAATCCAACTGTTAACCTAACACTGCCAATTCCACCACTAAACCGTGTCCCTAAGCACCACGTCGACCCGTCTTTTGAACACCTCCTTCAGGGATGACGACTCAATCACCTCCCTGAGCAGCCTGTTCCAATGCTTGATAACCCTTTCGGTGAAGAAGTTATCCTAATATCCAATCTAAACCTCCCCTGGTGCAACTTAAAGCTGTTTCCTCTTGTCCTATCGCTTGTTACTTGTGAGAAGAGACCAAGCCCCACCTCACTACAACCTCCTTTCAGGTAGTTGTAGAACGCGATAGTCTCCCCTCAACCTCCTTTTTTTTTACACTCCTGATTATAGCGTAGTGTTACTCCTTACTCTCCAGAAGTATTATTGAAAGATTCACAGAAATATAGTTATTCCTATTCTTCAGAAATAACTTGGGGCATTTTACATCCACATGAAACAACAGGGAAAATAAACACACTAACACACCTGTTTGGAAGTGTGTTAGAAGAGGAAGAGACTCCACGCTTTTATTGCACCATTTCAGGGCTTCATCAAGGCACACCACCTCCGAGTCACAGCTGGCATCTCCTTCTGTGGCAGACTGCATCCTAGGGTTCTTAGAAGGATCAAGGCAAATATATACCTACTCAAAGAAAAGACTCTCATATTACAATCTTTGCAGACTTCTTAGAACCTTCAAATTCCACCAGTGATCAAGGGTTATCAGATTACTTGTTCCTGTCTTCAAAGGGTTCAGCACATACTTGCTCCCCTTTCTTATTTCCTCAATTTATGAATAATTTCACATTTACACAAAATTTTTCCCAAAAGCACAAGAGAGTAATGACTTATTACAATCCACATTTCAGTGTTAAAAAGAATATAAGGAATGCACATACTAAAGAATACACCCATATAAGATTTCACAGCTGTGTCTTATTAGGATTCCTCCCTTTTACTACTTGTTAAATAATCTCACTTCATAATATCAAACTAGAGATTAATTTTGAAGTTAATGAAATAATAACTTTTGAAATGGTGTTTTGTTTGCTATGCAGACATTCCTGTCACCTAATTTACGACTGGGTCATCAGTATAGTGCTATAGGTCAAAGAAATGAAAGCTTAAACAACATGCACAGCCGAATTAACATCTACGTAACAGCTTCTGATTTTCATTTTTTTTTTTTTTTTTTGAACCAAGCCACTTCAGAACATTACGATATTTTCATAGAATCACAGAATCTTCATGGTTGGAAAGGACCCTTAAGATCATCGAGTCCAACCAAACAACCTACAATCTCTGCCACTAGAACATGCCCTGAAGTACCACATCTAGACGTTTCTTAAATACCTCTAGGGATGGTGACTCCACCACCTCCCCGGGCAGGCTGTTCCAGTGCCTGACCACTCCTTCAGTAAAGTAATTCTTCCTAATATCTAATCTAACCCTCCCTTGCCTTCCTAATTTTCTCTCTGTATAACCTAACGAGATATCCGTATTCTTTCTGCGTTGCCTGTCCCTTCTTCCAAAGGTGGTAAACTCTCCTTTTATTCCTAAGTCCCATCAGAAGTTCCTTGTCCATCCAGGCTGGCCATTTTCCCCGCCCTTTAGACTTGCAACACTTGGGGACAGCCTGCTCCTGGGCCTTTAAGATTTCCTTCTTGAAGAGCATCCAGCCTTCCTGGACCCCTTTGCCCTTCAGGACTGTCTCCCAAGGGACTCTCTCAACCAGCGTTCTGAACAAGCCAAAGTCCGCCCTCTGGAAGTCCAAGGTGGAGGTTTTGCTAACCCCCCTCCTTACATCACTACGAATTGAAAACTTGACCATTTCATGATTGCATTTTACCGATAATCCAAACAAATCAATGATTGGGCAATTATTTTTTCTAAACTCAGAATTATAATTCAGTAGCCAGAAAGAAAAATCAATGTTCATTTTCTAATTTGTACACAATATAATCAAGCTGCAACGCCATCATGCAACTGCTACTTAAAATCTATAGGATTCCAGAGTAGGATCTAGTGTTAACAATTATATACCATGTTCAAAAGCAAGAATTCAAATCATTTGCACAAAATGAACAAAAAATATTCATTATGTTTCTCCTGTAAGAGAGGAAGCAGAATACACAATTTAAGAAAAGCCCTTTTCTAAGATACCCAAACACTTCCATCTTGTGTTAGTTAGAACAGTTTACACAAAAATCAATAATCAATCAGTGACCAAAGGCAGTAAAATCTGGCTGTTACAGTCGTAAAGTGTGCAGGTTACTGTACAACGTTCCAGTAATTTTACTTTTGGAGCATAAAGAAGAGATAAATCATTATTGTTACATATATTTTCTTATTATACAAGGTAAGTACCAGACTACAATATTGCAATTCTTAAAATTCCTTTTTGTAGGGAAACAGTCAGTATTTATTTCTCTGCCCCCACCCAAGAGGGTATTTCAAGTAAGGTTTCATTCACAGTTGCACTGCACAACCATCTGTATCAATAACGCAGTAGTATTTTACAACCTTATTAATACTTTTTTTATATTCTCTAAAATTGTTAGCCATGATTTCCTTTTCACCAGCATGACGGGACTGCAACAGTTCCTTTCTGCAATATATACGAGATGTTTACAAAATGTACCTCCTTAGGGGACACCAAATGCGTAACTCTGACAGGAAATGTATCTCCTGGAACAGGTAGTGGTGGCAACGTGTATGAAGTCAAAACAGGAACATCTCCTAAAAGTAGCTCCTAGACCAAGACAGACTTTAGTCAATAATCAGGAGTTCTCTGATAATGTAAACAGTGTGTCTTTGATGAAAAAAAAAAATAAATTAATCAACATTTCCTTTCAATACTTAGTAGGGGTCTAAAAGCAGCTTTAGCTGAAAGTTAACACAACAGAACTAGTTAATTAACACTTTCAAAATATAAAGCATAAATCTTTGAAATGATCTTAGCATACTGACTTGCTAACTTGATAGCTGTTAATTCAAAAATGCATTAAATATGGAATTCCCTTTAAAGAGAGAAAATATTTAGAAAGAAAAACTAAAATAATAGCAATTAATTAGCACAGATTAAACCTGAATGCCATGCCTAATGTTACTGCTGTTTGTCAGAGCAAATTATTCCTTAAGAGAAAGGCAAAGGATAATTTAACTCCTTAGCCACGAGAATTATCTCTCCTTCATAAGATAACAGATTTTCTCAAGTAGTTACATATTGTCTCAGTAGCATAGCATGCTCCATTGTGTCTTCTTCTAAAGCCACATTATTTACAGTTTGAGTTCTACATGCCATTAACTTGTTTGGTTCATGACAAAATAAACCTTCATGCATTAAGTTTTGTGTTTATAAGGATGTATAGCACATAGCTCATCTGGGTCATAGGTCATGACTTCACTATAAAACATAACAAAACGTACAATTTCTCTAAAAGTCATTTTATTTTTACACATCTATTTGATGAACAGTTTTCATCATGTCCAGACCAAAAAAAGAAGTGGAAACAACCAGATACAGATAGCTGCAAAACAAAACAATAAATTCTGACCTTTTCTTCGCCCTGCATCATCTGACATAGGATACAATACAAAACCCCATTATTTATGCAGACTTAACTAGGAAAAACCAGCTTTTCCATTGGAAGTATGTACTCCTAAGATTAAAAAAGACAAAACACCTATCTTTATAAAATGCTAGTAAAGAAAGGATGTCTAACTGCACCATAGAGACATACAATCTAAATGCCAGATTTCCCCAAAACAATCAGGAGCATTGTGACAGGCCACCTGATTACACCTGGCTCTAATGATTTAACTTAAATTCCAGCTCATTCCAACTGAGCACTGCACGTAGCTCAGCTGGGTATCTCAGTCAGTTCTTATGTGTGTCTTGGAAAGAAAAATTGCATTCACATTTTTGTTGTTAATGTTGACAGTCTTTTCTTATTGTCAGTAGATTGGTTACTGCTAGACCTACCACACTTAGGCATAGACAATCCAGTTGTAAATACTGATACTAAAACCACATCTTTAGGAGTTACCTATTTCAAACAGTTGTCCCCACCCTTTATACCTCTGTTCTTTAAAAATCTAAAATGGCTTACATTCCTTATTACATCTATAAAGCCACAGCAGAAATTATGTCATTTATAGTTTTCACATCACGTAACACAAGAGTGCTTTTCAGCATGAAGAATTTAATCCAAACTAAGTAAATGGTAGGCTGCAGTGCAGTGTGTTATACTGTACTGCCTTCTCTACCACATGCAATGCTTTGTTTATGAACAGCCTACAGGAGCCCACCCAGTAGTGTGGGTCATTAAAGACATCTTATCTTTAGGATGACGAAGACAGAAGTGACAGCCTGGCAAGCCTCAGATTCTGTATTTCCCTGAAACAGACAGGGTACCTTACATGTTACTCTCATATTGACAAAAGGAAAGCAGGAAAGGTCCTTCTACCTAGCTGTTTACAGAACACTTTTCCACTAGTCTGCTGCAAACATCAGTGACAGAACAGGACTTCGTGGTGTCAGAGATGGTAGGACTTACGACCAACACAGCTCGCCTTCAACCCACATGGCTGGCCTTCAACATATATCCACAGTTAACTGACATCCCCATCCTTCTTCCAGGCCTGTCCTGATATGTTCCTAACAGGTTGTCTGGGGGGCCAGTATGCAATGCAGTTAAATACAAAAATAGTCTGTATAAGGAATTTTAAACTGATTTTGGTGCAGGTGGTTGGAAATAGTTTGTAGTCAACTGCTGTAGAAAAAGTCATTCTAAAAACAATTGTTAGTTAAGCCTGAGCTCAGAACAAAGAGATTAAACTTGTCTGTCAAATGAAGCAACGCCATAGTCCCATACACCTGAACATATGAGCACAATGCAGCACCTGGCTACTCAGTTCTGACACACAGTGGCAGAGAAACAAGCAAAACCAACCAAACAGAAAACCTCCATCAAAAAATACCACAGTATAATGGTCTTGTATACATAGGTGAGTATGCAAGTGTGTATATGTTTATACAAGTGAACACACATATATGCACACATACACTTAGAATGAGATTCACTGCTGTAAGCTCACCATGGTTCGTGTTCTGGTGTAGTTTCCTACTGAGAGACTGATTTACAATTAGGTATTCCGTGGTTACTCAGTTCTAATATACACTGAGAGATTTTTATAACTGCATCACAAGGCCACTGGTATACATGCCAAGACTTACATCAGCAGTGACAGCAGCATGGTCTATATTGTAAAATTATTTTCTGAAGCAGAGACTCATGTTGGAATGAAAAATACATTGGCAGGCTTGAACAGAACTAAGCAGAAAAAATGCAACAAAGCCTTAATAATGTAAATAAACCTGATTCTCAGATTTCAAGAAAAAAACCCAGAGAAATCACTTATCTAATTTTTTTATGTTAAGACAATGAAGTCTGGTGAAAATCTCAATCCTCCTCTAAAGAACACCAGATGAGTATCTCAGACACTTGAAATGAAGAACCTAGTCAACTTCCTTGGAAATCACTAGGTTTATGTTAAAATACTTGATTAAATTTACTTTTTAATATCTCCATCCTTGGATACATTTCTAGGAATAACTAATCCCTTCAAGTGATAAAAATATTATCCTATCCCTATCCTTTTAAGTTTTAGAGGAACAGAAAAACTAATTGGACTTTAAAAAAAACCGGAGAAATCTCTTTTCAGTAAGGAGTCCAAGAACAAAGTCTTAGCTAAGATTGTATGGAATAATGAATTGCAACACATCATATCTACACTTGTTATGCTACAGCGCTACGTACTTAGTCTTACTGCTGTTACATCACAAAACTGTACAGAAATGTAAAAAGAAATAACAAATCAAAGGTCACAACAAGCAACTGAGTGATCTTTTTAGCATCGAAATACCACCAGCAAAACACAGACACACAAATCTCACCAGCTTTAATATGTCCTGACAATCTTCAGCCACACAGTACTTCTTGTATGCCATGAAGGAAGAAAGCGACATTCCACCAAAATACAGGCTGATGGACAATTTGCCCCATGGGTTATCTGGTAATTCCTACTTACACAGGAAAAAATAAGTTTCTAACAGTAACAGCGTGACTGAGGTTTTAGAAATAGTGACCAGGAAGTTCAAACCTGTCATTCCTATATGCACCATACTCATTCATCAAAGATATAAAACCAGTAAGGAGGGCTACTAACATCACTTATGACACAAATGTGGATACACCTATCTCACAGAATCAGAGAATGGTAGGGGTTGGAAGGGACCTCTGGAGATCATCTAGTCCAACCCCCCTGCCAGAGCAGGGTCACCCAGAGCAGGTTGTACAGGAACGTGTCCAGGCGGGTTTTGAATGTCTCCAGAGATGGAGACTCCACCACCTCTCTGGGCAGCCTGTTCCAGTGGTCTGACACCCTCAAAGTAAAGAAGTTCCTCTTCATGTTTAGATGGGACTTCCTATGCTCAAGTTTCTGCCTGTTACCTCTTGTCCTGTCGCCGGGCTCCACTGAAAATGCACCTCTGGAATGGCAGCACCAACTACCCAGTCTAATACCGAAACATTCCATGTTTGCTCACTCAACAATAAACCCTTCTCTTTCACAATTTAATAATTAGAAATTAAACTATCTGAAATTCCAAATTATTAGACAATACAGATATGTTTCCCTATAATTTAGTGTATTAATTTAAGCATGTCCATATTTAATTACACCAAATTTTAAGCACTTAAAATTGGATTTAGAAGAATTTATGTTGTTGGTAGGTTGCTTGTCAGAATGACAACACAATACAAATAGGACCTAAAAATACTAATACCTCTAAAGGACACAATTGAGACCTGAAAACTATAATAAAGGTAAAGTCACAGGAGAAATAACTTTAGCTTTGGATTTTTTTTAAGGAATACATTTAATGCTACACTCCTTCATGTGTTATTCTTAATGCAAGAAAAAAAAAAGCCTCATTCCACATTTATGAATAAATTAAGCTACCTGAACATGTATTTCAACCTCTTCATTTGTAAGCAGTTCTTGAAGGCAATCTACTGCATCCTGCTGCCAAAAATTTCCAATCTACTTGGTGAAAAGCAAGAAACCCCCACATGTTAAGACGTTGACAATTAATACTCTTACTATTCTTAATGTAGTGAGATAAAAATAACACAATTATTGAAAAATGTATTTGAAAACACACATCATTAGTTTGATTTGTCTACAACAATTTTAATATTGTCTATTTGGTACACCAAAACTTACTGTGTGACAAAGCTGACAGCAATTTTCAGATCTTGAAGTGGATCAGAAAGAGATGCTGCTAGCCAAGTCTAAACCTTACTATCTACGTAATAGTGTATGCGTGCACAATCACACGAAGCATAACCCAAAGAATTATACTTGAAGATAACAGAAAAAACAGGATGCTTTAAATACTTCTTTTATTCCCCGACATATCTGTTTGCATCCCAACCCATAGGCTTATAAGCCTGTCTGTTTTAATCTATCAGTTGAACTGCTGACAACGATAAAAGGGTTCTTTTAAAGTAAGTTTAAAAGTAACCTAGTCATTTCAGTAATTCACGTTTACTAAATGCACCATTCAAATTTGAGTAAGATATGATATTGTGAAGATACTATTTACATATCGATTACTAACAAACCCCCTAAAACAATTCACTTGTATTGCTTTAGTGTAACAGATTGCTTCCTACACAGCGAAGTTCAGAATGACAGAAACACTTTTGCAGGACTAGAAGATTTAAAATTCTCTGGCCATTTTGCATTAAGTAATCCAGGCCTTACTTCTTGTTGCTGCTATTGCAAAACTAACTACCACTTCAGAGTATCATCCTGCCAACTACTGCAGTGTCTCACAAAGATTTAATTCCAATGACAGCTGCTTTTGAAGCATGGTCACTTCATAAAGCAATGTGGCATTTCCTGATAAAAGTCTGCCTTGCTGATACGATCCTTACTGGCTATTCTCTGAATCCTCATAGGCAAGAAAAAATACCAGGAACTAGTCTCAACCTTTGCATGACTAAATAGTGTATCGATTTAAGTAACTACCTACTAAAACATCTTCAAATTTACCATTACTCACTGGTATCGTCTTGTAAAGCTGACATGGTATGCAAAAGGGAGGAATACCAGTATATGATGTTGTTGGATACAGATGACACTGAGGAATCCTCTCTATGTAGCCACGGTCTATGTACTGTACCTACAAGAAAAGAAAAGCTTTCCTGAAGTAATTTCCATTTTTTAAGTCGAGTTTAATAAGAGAAAGGGTTCATTTACAGCATTCATTTTTCTGGAGGAAAACTAATGGTTTGCTGGTAAGTGATATGACAAAGTGGAAATGAGGGTAAGGATTAAAAAAACGGTACGGCAGATCGGAAGTCCAGCTTCTAAACTTGTCTTGCAAGAGATCCTACCTTTTGTGTAATAACCTACAGCAGTTTGAAATCGAGAGAAATAAAACATTTGTGAACTAGGATAGCATCAGACTTGCAAAACTATATTCAAAAAGCTTCCTCAGACTCAAGAGTTTGGACAAGATTAACTGCTAACTAGAAAATTTTCAAAGCATTCCACATACACTAACAACAACAACAGAAGAAAAAACCTAAAAGGGATTACTTACAGGCAATTAAGGGTAGCCTTTTACTTAAGAACATTTATCACCACTAGGAAAACTATGGGAAAAACTGTGATAACTAAAATAGGCAGATCGAATTAATCTTTAAAATAAATGTCAAAATCAGGACAGCTATCACACTTTTATGCCGCGATTGAGAGACGGGACGCTGCTTGATGCAAGCAAGATGTCGGTTTATTAGAGGCGTCGGAAAGCTTTTATACAGCTACTTAACAGTTACATAAATTACACAAATTCTATCATTTCTAATTGGCTTAGCTCTAAATGTTTCATTACAATAATCCCTCCTACCTGCGGTTTCGCTATGTGCTAGAAGCTACAGTTTTGGAATGTGCTAAAAGCTACAGTGATAACTTGTTGCCTACTCCCTACTTCTTCAAGGTTATTTATCTCAGACCTGCAAGGCCAGTTGTTCCCTGGCTCCTCAGATTTATTTGTCTCAGGTCTGCAAGGTCGGCATACCCTCGAATTTCTTGCATACTTGTACTTTTCTGCTAGCCGCCCCCAACACTTTTAAGCAGAACAAGTATCTGGATAGTCAGGTCAGCAGAACAACAAAGAAGGTGTGATCATGAATTTATTTCAGATAATTATTTTCAGAGATTATTTGCCACCCCCCCCCCCCCTTTTTTTTTAAATACATGCAAACACACACAACATATAATCCAACTTACCTGGAGAGTACTACCACCAATTTCTATAACTTTACCTCGATACCACATGGTATCTGATCCTCTTACAACACAAGCTTCTCCCTTTTTCCAGCAGTATGACTCCAGAAGACCAAGGCATTTGAAATTACTTTGTATTTCAGTCATCAATTTGTTTAGTTCAATTTCTGGGGGGGAGGGAATAAAATTCAAAATAGTGTATAATGTATTAGTGCAAATTCTTTGAATCACTAAAACCCATCAGATTCAGATGAAAATATGTATAAACATAAAACACATGTGCTGCTCCAAAAAATGTTTTCCAACACTGATACAATACGTATATTCAACTTCTAGTATATGCAAACAAGTTACTACTAAAACAAAAAGTAAACTGCATTTCCAATTGTGAAGCCATTAGTAATTCTGGATTCTAATCTCAGAGAAGAAGGGTCTATAAATTTTGCAGCTGGCACCTTGGCAGCAATAATACAAGAGCCTCTCCATGAATAAGAAAACAGATTCCCAGAGACAGTGGTAGGACACCGTGAAACAACACAAAACAGATGTCCTGAAGACCCTCTTCTGCTGTGGGTACAGTTTACAAGAAGAATACATTCTTGGGCAAGTGAGATTACTGCACTTCGAATTTCAGATTTTTATGATATGATCTAATAGGTAAATGTATTTTAGAGTAAAAAGAAAACAACCCCAGACCAAACCCGTTCTCATATGGAAACATTTCTCTAAGGCGTAACATATTACCATGGTACCATGGTACTGAAGCCTGACACTGCATCTGTCAAATGAAAATGTTTTTTTCAAAAATAGTACAAACAATAAGTATAAAGAGATACAGAATCTATCACAAGACAATAAAGAGCCCAAGGAAACTGGGTACTGATCTCACACTGAAGGAAAAAAAAATCCAGTAATATTTGAGAACCAGGGTAACATCTGAGTATTTTTATGATTGTATCTTCATTATTATCGGTAAAATGTACCATAATCTCAACATTATAAAATATAGCACTCCCAATGCTGCCTAGAGAAGAGAGGCAAGAGACCCGCTCATCCAAGCCCTGGGGGTGTCTGGGTGTCCTGGGAGGTGGGGGGAGAGGAGAGCTGATGCAGAGGGGTTACAAGACAGGGGCCACTTTCTGGCACCTGGGTCCCTTCCACCGGGCAGCTGCAGGAGCCCCGCCACCGTTGTGCTGCAGAGCAGGGTGTGCCTGGGCATGCACCCCCCTCACCTCCAACAGCAACCCTCCCCAACAGGAATCCTCCAGAACTGTGTTCTGATACAGAACATGTATACTAGAACACATATCTGCTACAGTCCGATATACCAAGGCTGTCACATTCAGACATAAACGTATTTTTTTCTTACCAAGTGATTTTGGTATTATATAAATAGTTCCATCATGTCCAACGCAACTTACTACTGCTTGAAAAATTTTTGCTTTGGGTATAGCAGGGGATTTATACATTTCATCCACTCCTGACTGAAGCAGTGCCTTATATGTTCTGCACAATTTCTGTTCACTCTCTGAAACAGCGCTGTTTTCCTCGGCAGCAGTGTCTTTTTTTGCACGTGCAGTTTCTGAATTACAACCATCCCGTTGTGTGTTCTCTTGCTCTAAATGCACTTTAAGATGTTCTCTGGAGTCTGTGTAAGCCACATCAGCTTTCTCAGTTCTAGCAGAGTCAATCAAATCATATCAACATGTTAACTGATACAGAACTTGAAAAGTGCAAAGGAATAAGAATAAAGTGCAAAAGAATATAGACAGATAGCAAATACTTGTTAAAATACTGTAAGTCTCATCTACCAACTTAGAGAACTGAAATGTCCAGTGGATACAATTAATTAAAGTTATACGCAAATAAGTTCACTGAAGATTGAGTTCAGTTGCTACAGATGCCGTAGAGGACAGTCCAAATTTTTGTTTTACTTATTAGCTTATCACAATGTGAATATGAGAGTCTGAAAGCATATAACAATAAAAGTATCCAAACCTTCTGTTTCTAAAAGCCAAACCCTTTTTAATAAGGTGTTGTGAAATATCAATCAATTGTCCTGTTTCATCTTTGCAAAGAATGTTCACAGGCAATGCACAAGCCACATCACTTTCCTGGAAAAAAAATGAGAACGTTGGACAATATATTACAATATGCATTTCCTCTACACCACAGGCGTATTTTTCATTTTATTGGTACTGACTGCAAATCAGACGTTGTTGAACAACTGATGCCCACATCAGAAGACACAAAACTTATTTAATCCATGTAACAGTTCCCATCATTTTACCAACTGTTCTAAGCATGACATTAAAAAAAAGTAACAGAGTAAAACCTTGCTTCTCCCCTTAGCTGTTTTATTAGAATGAACTGCCAAGTACTTGTTTTCCTCCAGCAGGAGCTTTAAACCCACTCATAAATAACTTTGCTCATCAGTGCTTTTATTTCCAGACACACTGTAAAACCTCACTGGCAGCTGCCGACAAACACTAAGCAAATCAAACCCTCATAATAATTCAAGGGGTTTTTTAACCAGTGGAAGAAATCAATTACTAACGATGTCTGTACAGCACCAGACTCATTCTTTTGGTTTCTGAGGCTTTAAAACTAATATAGTAGCTACTGAAACTCATCAAGAAAATGAGCATCTTGCTCATCTGTCCATAGGAGTTGCCAGCATACAGTCATCCCAAAGATGTAAATATTATTCTTCAGTAAATAAATATATCTAGGATTGTGTTCTTTCCATACTGGGTAGCCAAATTGCTCTAATGCTCCAGTGAAAAACAAAATAAAGCAGAAAGAAGAAAAAGCATCTTTTTCCCTACAGCAAATAGTAATCTAAGCAAGTTCCACTCAGGACTTTTTTGAAGAGTCAAAGTATTCAGAAAAAAATTTAAAGTAACAGACAGCCTGACTGAAATTTTACAAATACCTCTGATTTTGTTTACAAACCTGTATAATTATTTTTACGTGTGCCCCAGTTAGGTAATCGGATAAAAATTCACAGACTGTTGCTGTCCACTGCATGCTTCCACCTGTTGGTCTAACATAGAACAAATTATAATCTCCTTTAGTACAAGGGAATTTGGCATCTCCTAAAATCAACCACAAACCCTTCCCTTTAGTGAGTTTTGATTTTTTTGAAACTGCCTGTACTGTCAGAGAAAAAAGACAATCTTCATTACAGTCAACGGTAAAAAGAAATGGTTACTAATATCTGGATCTATGACAGGAAGAATTCAAAAATAAAACCCGACAACTTCAAGACGGAGGAGGATCATAAGTTCCAAAAGTATGATACCTCTCTTAACAGCACAAAGGAAAATCCATACTTATCTGCAAATTGAGCTTTTTATATTCATTCAGGGAATGAGTATTATAAACATGATTATTTTTTCTTCACAGTATAGACAGCACCAAACAAATGCACGGGAGAATGCCCCTGTTCTCCCTCTTTTCTACAGCCTAGAAAAGAGAGACCTCCTGTGCATTTTCATTGAGATCTAGTTCATCTCAAATTCTGAGCCAAAGAAACAAAGCATTCAGTGAAATAAAGAAAAACTTCTATCATCTGTCTAGGATTTTATAATTCATCCTATAAATATTCTTTCTTTCGATAGCACAGTTTCTGCTCTACTCGTATGCAGTATAATCCTTAGGAAAAAAAAAATAATTTAAAAAACGAATTACAGCCATCATCCCATTCCTTCTTTATTCAAAAAGCAAACCACATCCAGAACTTAGACAATCGGTTGCTAACACAGGAAAATATTAAGTTATGTCATTATTAGGTTTCTAATACTACTACTCAGTATAAGAGAAAGGCTACCTTATATCTGCCAAGGAACATTCTATTGCTAATGTCTTAATTATCTTCAGATTTTCCTCAAGTTTTCTTAGGCAGGTGACATCCACCATTTTTTCAGCTCCAGAATCATACAGTATTACCTGTTACAGACAAGAAATGAAATGAAACAGAAAAAAATGAAATGAAACAGAAAAAAAACCAAACAGTTCTAAGTGTTACCTTTAGCAAATGATGGTTCAAAGCACATCTGAACAGGTAAGCAAAACTCAAATAAACATTACCAGTATTCAAGGAATGGCTTTTGCACAGAAGTACTCCATCACACAATACAAATGACTACCACAGCGTACGAAGAGGAAAAAAGACACAAAGGTGCTCGAAGGGGTTAGACAACTTTACAGAGGCTGTTACTTATGAGAATTTCTTTTTCCCTGCTCGTTAGGCTGGTATATTTAAAGTTGTAAACCTAGAAACGCTGAAACAGCTCCCCTCCACCCGTTGCTTTTTATTCTGACGTGGTTAAATAGCTCTTTGATGGCTCTTGGCCTTAGGAAAGCAGATGATGCAAACCAGAAGTATAGAAAGTCACACTTCTGCTTTCTACTAACAAGACCCACAGGCATAATCTGATGATGGTGGAGAGAACCAATGATATTCCATTCCTGGATTATCTGTATGATTAAAAAACCACTCTTACTTTTGAGGCAAGTAGTTATCTATTCACAAAAGGCCTCTTCTGATGCTCCTTGCTCTTTTCAAAAAAGTATGTTTAAAGCATCACTGTGTGAGAAGTTACTGTGCAAAATGTCACGCCTACACGGCACAGTGAATCACCATCAGTTTAGGGTTCAAACTATAGCATGACTACACGTGTTTCTGTGGTGCTGCCAGTTTAACTGGCTTCATCTTTTGGCAACGTTCATTAAATTTGAATTAATGTGACCCTCAGGTTCACACAATTTCTGTAATCTAAGGTAAACTGTTAGGCTACAGCTCAGGAATCTGTGCTATGTTGTAAACCGTAGTGTACACATAAACAAATTCAACCTCATGAGCCTTCCTCAACTACCAGGTTCCCTGCTAAAGGTATATGAGCTTTGATGAGACAGTAATCCTATTGGCAGCAATGTACAACCTAACTTAAACTCTCGACAAAAGCAAAAGGCTGTATGAGAAAATATTAACACATAAGTAAAAAGCGAAGATTTGACATTATTTTGATCAATGAACACTTACAAACTTTAGAAATAAAAGCATGAACACTCATGTTAACAGATTTACCTCTGCGCTTGTTTCAGAGACAATCCTGCTTATTTGACCTCTTTGCCACTGTTTCCAATCATGTACATAAACAGCACAGTGCATACTACTTTCCCACTTCACAGACTGTGGCTGAGATTCTTTATAGATGGTAACCATCTTCTCCTGCAAACTAACATTCAAAAAAACACTCTTCCAGTGGTAAAATTTTATCCAGTGAATAAAGGGCTTATTTAGTCCATTACTGCTTAACTAGCACACAGTGAAGTTTTAGTAACTATTTAACAGGCACACAGTATTGTAGTTTTTCTTCATGACATGAGAGAAATACATTAAATGGAGCTTCAAAACACATGCCATCTCATTAAAATGCTATAAAACTATCATGTTTTCTTAAACAATGGAATTAATCTGAGCAATCCTGACCCTTCTGTATAGTACTCTTTGAAAGATGCACTATTTTCTCTCGACAACTTGAGAGCGTGGTACTCATATAGTGGCATGACTAATTCAATGGGTAGCTACATGCAAGAAGGTAAAAAGATGAAAGAAAGAATAGGCAGAAAATAAGCAACTTGCACTAAGCAATGAAATTTCCATTTAAGTGCCTTCAAACACTACATATACACTATTACTTAAGTATCTACCAAAGGTTGATACACTGTGTCTAGAAATTGCCTTACCAGTTTCCTAACAGCATACCAGAATCACGTTGAAAGAAATAACTTTACTGAAGTTCTGTAACTTTGGTCATATAATAATACCGGTACTATTTGACAAAATTTCTAATGAAGGAGTGGAGAGGAAAAAGCAAGAGCAGAAAGATTTAATCTTTCAGGACAGTGTTGCATTTGTCCAGCCCCAATACTTACTACATTAGAACTGATTTGAAATAGATCATGTACTTGATTTGGAATCACAAATATTTAATAAACCACAACATCGTGCCAATCTGTCTTCTGTTCCTATACTTTCCTCAACAAAGCAACGTAAGTCAACAGCATTCCAAAAGAGAACCCAGTGCCAAACGCAACCCTAATCAGAGTTTAACTATACTTCACCAGTTTTTAATAAGAATACCTTAACTCAAGAAAAATTCTTTGAATTTTAGTACCTTTTCAGTATGCTTTCTGATGACAGCCACTGTACAAAAATTTTACTAGGAGACACAACATGACTAATTCTCGCTGGTAGCTCTTTCTTAGAAAGTGATTTGAAATCTCCTTCATCCACAGGTTCCATGTCTACAGAATTTAAAGCTTCTGAGGTTTCAGGAATTTCTTCTAGAGGAACATCCCAGATTTCACTGTGCCTTACGACAGTATTTTTAGTGTACCTGTAAGGAGCATAAAGTAATTAGAATGGAAAGTTTAAACTCATTTTAAACCAAGTGAAAAAGCTCAATAATCACAGTTCAACATGAGAGGAATGATTCAACATGAAGAATGAAAAATAATAACTTAGAAAAGCAGAAAAAAATCCCAACAAAAGACAAAAACATTTCTAAATGCTACTTTTGAACTTTTGAACCACTCATGATTAGTAACTGATTTTTATCTTCCTTCAGATGGCACAAAGTGTACCCTCAGCAAGTTAGCTGATGATACAAAACTGGGAGGGGTGGCTGACACACCAGAAGGCTGTGCTGCCATACAGAGAGACATAGACAGGCTGGAGAGTTGGGCAGAGAGAAACCTTATGAAATTCAGTAAGGGCAAGCATTAGGGTGCTGCACCTGGGGAGGAACAACCCCATGCACCAGTACAGGTTGGGGGCTGACCTGCTGGAGAGCAGCTCTGTGGAAAGAGACCTAGGAGTCATGGAATCACGGAATCTTCAGAGTTGGAAGGGACCTCTAGAGATCATCTAGTCCAACTCCCCTGCTAGAGCAGGATTGCCTAGAGCACATCCCTCAGGGCTGCATCCAGGTGGGTCTTGAAAGTCTCCAGAGAAGGGAACTCCACAACCTCCCTGGGCAGCCTGTTCCAGTGCTCTGTCACCCTCACTGTGAAGAAGTTTTTCCGTGTATTTGAACGGAACTTCCTATGTTCTACCTTGTGCCCATTGCCCCTTGTCCTGTCACTGGGAACCATTGAAAAGAGCCTGGCTCCGTCCTCCTTAAACCCACCCTTTAGATACTTGTAAACATTAATCAGGTCCCCCCTCAACCTTCTCTTCTCCAGGCTAAAGAGTTCCAGCTCTTTCAGCCTTTCCTCATAAGGGAAGTGCTCCAGTCCCATAATCATCTTGGTTGCCCTACGCTGGACTCGCTCCAGTAGTTCCCTGTTCCTCTTGAACTGGGGAGCCCAAAACTGGACACAGTACTCCAGTTGTGGCCTCACCAGTGCAGAGTAGAGGGGCAGAATGACCTCCCTCGACCTACTGACCACACTCTTCCCTATGCAGCCCAGGATGCCATCGGCCTTCTTGGCGACAAGGGCACACTGCTGGCTCATGGATAATTTGCTGTCTACCAGGACCCCCAGGTCCTTCTCCTCAGAACTACTTCCCAGCATGTCCGCCCCTAACATATACTGGTGTTTGGCATTCTTCCTTCCCAGGTGCAGGACCCTACACTTGCTTTTGTTGAACCTCATTAGGTTCTTCTCTGCCCAGCTCTCCAGCCTGTCCAGGTCACGCTGGATGGCAGCATGATGCTTGGTATCATCAGAAAACTTGCTGAGGATACACTCTGTCCCCTCATCTAGGTCATTAATGAATATATTGAACAAAATTGGTCCAAGTATTGACCCCTGAGGGACACCACTCGTTACAGGCCTCCAACTGGACTCTGTGCCGCTGATCACAACCCTCTGAGTTCTGTCACTCAGCCAGCTCTCGATCCACCTCACTGTCACCTCGTCTAGCCCATACTTCCTCAGCTTCCTAATGAGGATGTTATGGGAGACAGTGTCAAAAGCCTTGCTAAGGTCAAGGTAGATGACATCTACGGCTCTCCCCTCATCCAGCCAACCAGTTATAACATCATAGAAAGCTATCAGATTGGTCAGGCATGATTTGCCCTTGGTAAATCCATGCTGACCACTTCCAATAACTTCCTGTTCCTCTATGTGTTTGGAGATGACATCCAGAATGAGTCGCTCCATTACCTTCCCAGGGACAGAGGTGAGACTAACCGGCCTGTAGTTCCCTGGGTCCTCCTTCTTGCCTTTTTTGAAGATTGGAGTGATGTCAGCCTTCCTCCAGTCCTCAGGCACCTCTCCTGTTCCCCATGACCTTGTAAAGACAATGGAGAGTGGTCTAGCAATAACATCTGCCAGCTCTCTCAGCACTCGCAGGTGCATCCCATCAGGGCCCATGGATTTATGAATGTCCAGCTTGGCCAAGTGGTCTCTGACCCGGTCCTCCTCAACTGAAGGAAAATCTTCCTCTCTCCAGACCTTCCCCCTTGCCTCCAGGGTATGGGATGCGTGAGGGACGGCTTTGTCAGTGAAGACCGAAGAAAAGAAGGCATTCAGTAACTCTGCCTTCTCTGTGTCTTCCACCACTAGGGCACCCGTCTCAATTCATCAGTGGCCCTATATTTTCCCTAGTTTTCCTTTTTCTGTTGATATACTGGAAAAATCTCTTCTTGTTGTCTTTAACTGCAGTGGCCAAGCTGAGTTCTGATTGAGCTTTGGCCTTTCTAATCTTCCCCCTGCATAGCTTTGTTATATCTTGATAATCCTCATAAGTTGCTAAGCCCCTTTTCCAGAGAAGGTAAGCCTTCCTTTTTTCCTGAGGTCCAGCCAAAGCTCTCTATTTAGCCAGGCTGGCCTTCTTCCCCGTCGGCTCGTCTTTCGGGACATGGGGATGGCCTTCACCTGCGCTTCTAAGAGCACCTGCTTGAAGTATGACCAGCTTTCCTGGGCACCTTTGCTCTTCAAAACTGCCTCCCAAGGGACACTCTCAACCATGCTCCTGAACAGGCTAAAGTCTGCCCTTCGGAAATCCAAGGTGGCAGTTCTGCTGGCTCCCCGCCTCCCTTCACCAAGAATTGAAAACTCTATCATTTCATGGTCACTCTGCCCAAGACGACCTCCAACCTTTACATCCCCCACAAGACCTTCTCTGTTAACAAACAGTAGGTCCAGTAGGGCACTTCCCCTAGTAGGTTCCTTCACCAGCTGTGTTAGGAAGTTGTCTTCCACACACTCCAGGAACCTCCGGGACTGTTCCCTCTCTGCTGTGTAGTATTCCCAGCGGACATCCGGGAAGTTGAAATCCCCCACAAGAACAAGGGCAGATGATCACAAGACCTCTGCCAGCCGCTTATACAATACTTCATTGGTTTCTACATCCTGACTAGGGGGTCTGTAACAAACTCCCATCATGATATCTGCCTTGTTGGCCTTCCCCTTGATTTTCATCCATACACACTCAACACTGTCATTCACACTGTTGAGTTCTAGACATTCAAAACTGCCCCTAAGCTCTGTGGAAAGAGACCTAGGAGTCCTGGTGGACAACAGCATGATCATGAGCCAGCAAAGTGCCCTTGTGGCCAAGAAGGCCAAGGGCATCCTGGGGTGCACCAAGAGTGTGGCCAGCAGGTGGAAGGAGGTCTTCCTCCCCCTCTACTCTGCCTTGGTGAGGCCCCATCTGGAGTGCCCTAATCCAGTTCTAGGCTCCCCGGTTCAAGGACAGGGAACTGCTGGAGAGGGTACAGCAAAGGGCTACCAAGACGATTAGGGGACCAGAACACCTCTCTTATGAAGAAAGGCTGAGGGATTTGGGTCTCTTCAGTCTGGAAAAAAGATGACTGAGGGGGGATCTTATCAATGCTTATAAATACTTAAAGGGTGGGTGTCAGGAGGATGGGGCCAGCCCTTTTCAGTGGCGCCCGGCAACAGGACAAGAGGTAATGGGCACAAACTTGAACATAGGAAGTTCCACCTAAACATGAGGAGGAACTTCTTTACTTTGAGGGTGGCAGAGCACTGGAACAGGCTGCCCAAGGAGGTGGTGGAGTCTCCATCTCTGGAGACATTCAAAACCCACCTGGATGTGTTCCTGTGCAACCTGCTCTGGGTGACCCTGCTCTGGCAGGGGGGTTGGACTAGATGATCTCCAGAGGTCCCTACCAACCGCTGTCATTCTGTGATTCTGTATCCTTGCACATCTTACTAACAGATGAAAGCACTATGCAATATAGGCTGCCAGCAGAAAAGCGAGCCTGACACAAATGGACTGCTGAATGTTTGTGTCTGCCTTAAAAGACATTAAATTATTAATATGATGCTTCTGGAAATCAACGTTGCCTCTGAGTGGAAGCTGCAATGTTCAACTTCTAAGATGTGTAAATACTCCTTCCAGAAGACTATTAACATTAGTGAAACATTTACCTTTCTAACATTCCCTGAAGATATAAATGCAACACAATTGGAGCTAGCTCTTTCTTAAGTAGAACACTGAATAAAGTACGGTCGTCATAACACCTTGATGAAGTTTTTTTAAAATTGTGTGAACTGGATATGGATAAAATAAAGCTCAACAGCAATTAAGAACTGGCTGGTATGTATTTTGAGCAACAGCCCAGCTTAGTACAAGCCTGTGTGAATTGTGCCAACTAGAGAAATAAGGGATTGCAGCTTGAAAAAAAACAAACCACCAACACAAAAACCTAACCGTTAATGCAAAAGAACTGGCTTCTTGTAAACATTACTGACTAAAGGAGACAGTAAGCCTGAGTTTAACTGCTGGCCATTTCTGGGCCTCCAGGAAGAAACTCTTTCCTGTTTTCAGAAACCTAACGCCTGTCTTTTCCTTCACAGGAAGGAACAAGCTGCTCTGTCAGAGAGATCATCCACTATACACCGCTACACAATTATTTATGCAAACCTTCCCGATGAAGATATTTGGAAACTGCTGGGTTAAACAGCTAACTTGTAGAACCAGGAAAGAAATGAATGCCATGACTCATGAATATGCTGAACATGCTTACCTTGCATACAACTAGTCTGAACTATGAAATGGACAAAGGCAAGAGATCTCCCAAGTGAAACACCTCACCTCACAGGTCTTACAGCCCCCTCTCTAGTAACTCCAGTATAGCATTATAATTGCAGATCCATCAGAAAAACCACTCAATTTGGAATGAACTTCAGACTCCAAGGTTTTGTCCTGGAATTCTGTATGGACTACTTTCCATCCTAATGCAAGAGTAAGATTACTGATGTTTGCTTGTCTGAAAGTCAGCTTCAGCGGAGTGCTGTGCTCTCCTACTTATATTGTTTTACATTAGTTCAGAGCTGGCCTGGGTATCCCTCAACAGCATTAAACATGGAAGAATAACCATAACACAAATGGGATTCTAAATGACCTAAGGTAGGTTTAAATTATTCACCGGTCTCTTGCCTTTTTGCAGGCAACCATCTTCACAAATGGGAAATACAGTGAGAAAGCATGACAAATGAGCTCTGGAGGGCTTGAGACCTATGCCCATAGAAAAACAAAGTGAGCCAAAAACCCCCAAAGCCTCCCAGAGGAAACATCATTCCAACTACAAGACATGGTGCACTGGGTGTAGATGTCCAGAGGTCGGTAGCTGGAGAGAGTGGCTCCAGAGGTGACCAGAGAGAAGAGTCCAGGTGCTGCCCCGGTGCAGCCCGTTCCAGCTGTCTCTGCAACAGACCCCCCACAGGACATGGCTGAATCTGTCAGTGAAGCTGGTGGCAACTCTAATTTAATGAAGGGCTGAAAATGCCAGGGAGAGAGAGGAGGGAACAGAAGAGAAATAAGATGGAGAACACCAACATCAAAAGAGTAGAAGGCCTTTTGTGGATGAAGAGGCACACTCCTGAAGGGTCTGAGACCCGCGGAGGGCCCGTGCTGGAGCACAGGAAGAAAAGAATAAGAGGGAAGGAGCGGCAGGGAGAAAGTGCAGTGTCCTGACCTCAGGCCCTGCACTGCTCCCTGCAGGGACAGAGTGAAACCAGAAGGCAGGAGGGGGAGAAGGGTGCTTAGAATAAACTTGAGCCTGGGAAAGGGCAGGTGCAGATGCTATAAATATTTGTCTTTTGTGTCCCAAAGCCTGAATCAGTAATTAAATATTTATGATAATTAGTAATAAACTAAGTTAAATTAAGTCTGTTTTGCTTGCAACAGTACTTGGTAAGTGATCTCCCTGTCTTTATTTTGACCCATGAGTTTTCTTGCTCCTGTTTCTTCTGTTTTCTCTCCAGTTGAACTAAAGAAGGGGAAGTGAGCGAGCGACCAAAAAATCCACATTAATCAAGTTATGTGTTACACAGCAACTTATATTAAAGTAACACACACACTCGATCGCAAGCAGGCATCTAAGTATAGCTGCAACACAACAAAATACCCTGGTGACAGTGACAAAACAATTAGGCTGTTCAAGTTTAAATAAAGCTGCTTAACTTTACAAAAATCTTACTAAAAATTGTGACCAGCACAAGAAAACCATTAGTGGTATTTAGTTGCATTTCTGAGCTAAGAGATGAAAATCCACTTATTTGCTTCCTCCTGAAAAAAGCAAATTGAGGAATTCCCTTTTTTTTTTGGAATCAAAACTTCTGATTTAACAATCTGTTTCATCAATATCCAAAATTATTAATGAAGAATAATTATTGATTTTCAGTAATAGAGCCCATGGATTATCTTTTCAAGAAGCCAATACATTAAATGCAGCAGTGTTATCTCTGTATTTTGAGTTTCTGTTTTTTGAGTATTTGTTTTCTAATAACAGACCTTCCAAAGAGATAACTTACCTTAGGTGCATATTAAACACTCAAAAGTGGTATTTCTTTTCTTACTACCTGAGAATGGGAACTTTAATGATAACCAGTTTGGGAAGATTTGGCACTTAAGCACATTGAAGCATGATGCAAACATTTCATCTCCAACTTTTGAATCAATTACAATTTCAATACATGTTAGTTAAGATTTAGTTTGAGAATTCAGCTATGCCAAACTGCAGAGTTACACTCTGTAACTTATGTCAGTTGATGAATGTGATCTGTAGTAAATTTATCACAAGTGGGCAAATTCCAGCCACTGGAGGTGACATACTAAAGCCAGTAATTTTGTTACACAAATTCAGTATTTCCAAATACTTACATTATGCACAATGTATATAGAAGTTATGCACAGTGTATTTACCCAGGTATGTAGGATGCTAGGTCTTCTTTAACTAGCTGGCAATTAATACTAAAGCTTCTTCCGTGAACAGCAGAGAAGTCAAAGAGTTCAACAGATAAGACGTTATTATCTAAAACTTCTGTGAATGAATAACGTAAACATAATTAGTGCAAATCAATGACAGTATAAAGACCATTTATGGTTTTGGAGGCACAGCAACCAGTAATAAAAGACAGAATTTTGTAAAATTGCATTTGATTTATAAAAGAATTTATTCCGAACATCAACAATATGTGGAGGCTTAGCTTTGCATGTATCTATAAAACTAACTTAAAATACACCAATAATTACAAAGTATTTTTGTAAAAGAAACCAACCAGTACATGTAATTTCATTTATTAGATGGATTCCAAACCACCATTCCACAGTTGAAAAGTAACTATCTACATATTAACAATAAATGGTAGTGAGAAAAATCCTACTAAGGCATGTATCTGTTATATGAACTTTTTTTTTTTGGTTGCGATGTTTTAGAGCAGCAGTGATCACACTTCCACCTGTCCATAAAGTCAGGAAGAGTGAAGGATAGCTAGTACTTTTGGAAACAATCCCATCTTAATAAACCAGGATACTTATATCACTTAATGCTGGTGTGGTCTGTAAGAGAAGACATAAACAGAGCTTTTGTCAGAAGTTGTATCTGTTATGTCTACTCCAATTAGTCCATGTTTAGATATTCTCACTGCAGGCTACCTGTTGCAAGTACGAACAAAAGCATTTCAAATAAATACTATTTAAAATACAGAAGTGCATGTTTCTACATTTGAGTCAATTTAATAATATTTAAATATAAATAAATACACTCTTGATAACTTACCAACAATTGAACACAGCGTAAGTTTATCTTCGGTCATTTCTGCAAATCTTTCTTTGGCTTTCCCGTTCCACTCATTTGCCTCTTTGTAAGGCTCAAGGTAAGCCAGTCTGCACCTGATTGCCTGAAGAATAACTCAAATTATGTATTGACTACCACATATGAAGACCATCTCATTATAGCCAAATCACAGCCTTTACTTTCCACCATGAGGACAGCAAGACAGCATGACCTTGGCTTCTGGTTCCACATCACCATTATTTGATTTGATTTAAAATGACCACCTCCACCCCATGGAGAACCTCAAATTAAGATACATTCCTGCTGAAATAGAAAGAGCTTACTTCTTGCTTCCCTTTATGGTTAGGCATAGAATTAACATGACTACACCACTGTAGAAGTCTGAAGGACTAAACACAGGGACACCAGAGTACCATGGGACCTGTGTCAGAAATTCCTGCCAGATTTTTGAAAGCTATTGATTACGAGACAAAAAAAAAAAAAAGAAAAAAAAAAAGACACACACAGGAAATCAGAATAGTTCTCCCTGGTGACAAGTGATAGGACGAGAGGAAACGGGCTCAAGTTACATCAGGGGAGGTTTAGATTGGATATTAGGAAACATTTTTTCACTGAAAGGCTTATTAAACATTGGAATAGGCTGCCCAGGGAGGTGGTGGATTCACCATCCCTGGAGGTGTTTAAAAAAAGGGTAGATGGGGCACTTAGGGACATGGTTTAGAAGTGGCTCTTGTCAGGGTAGGTTAAAAGTTGGACTTGATGATCTTAAAGGTCCCTTCCAACCTCAGCAATTCTATGATTCTATGATTCTAAATACTTTGATTAAAAGAATTTTTGTTTAACAGCTTTATTGCAAACTTTGGTGGCTACACTGTGGCTCAATTTTAAATTAACTGCAAATGTTATTGTTTATTGCACTGAAAGAAAGAAGACTAAACACAGGTGGGAGGAAAGGCAGAGAAAGGAAATAAAGACAATAGAAATAAGAATGTTTTGTCAAGATATTTTTGGATACAGACAGTCAGGAATATGAAAATGTGACTGACTGACAGGTTACATAACCATTAAAAGAAAGGGCTGTGGATGACAAAGCCAACACTATGTTAAGCACAAAACCAATTCTAGTCTTGGCCAAGATATATGTCATATGAGGAGAGGCTGAGGGAGCTGGGCATCTTTGGCTTGGAGGAGAGGAGGCTGAGGGGAGACCTCATTGCCCTCTACAGCTACCTGAAAGGAGGTTGGAGAGAGGTGGGTGTTGGCCTCTTCTCCCAAGTGAATAATGACAGGACCAGAGGAAATGGTCTGAAGTTGCGTCAGGGGAGGTTTAGATTAGACATTAGGAAGAATTACTTTACTGAAAGAGTGGTCAGGCACTGGAACAGCCTGCCCAGGGAGGTAGTTGAGTCACCATCCCTAGAGGTATTTAAGAAATGTCTAGATTTGGCACTTCAGGGCATGCTCTAGTGGCAGAGATTGTAGGTTGGTTGTTTGTGGCTTGGTGTTTTTTTTTCTTTTTTTTGGGGTGTGTGTATGGTTGGACTTGATGATCTCAAAGGTCCTTCCCAACCATGAAGATTCTATGATTCTAAGATTTCCGTACCACTCAAGTCCATTAAAACCCCTACAAACTCTATTAACGGGCTGAAAGAAGTCTGACTTCTCTTGTAACAGCCTAATTCAAATTTCTTCACTAACTTACATTTGAGGCAATGCCATATGTGATCATGTGTGAAGACTTAGTAACGCTTACACACAACAGGACAGAGCTGCACAAGCAACCCTCCTTCTGATACTCTTACCTTCTGAATGCTTGATTTTGCAATTTCATGTTTCAAAGAATTTTAAATCCTTTAAAATTATTTTTTTTTAATATGGAAAAGATTTGAAACCATAGCAACACATAAGCAGACTCAAACCTACTGATCTATTACTTGCATTAAAATTAATAGCAACAGGAAGGTGTTATTTCTTATGCAAACTTCAAGCATAAACACCTTGCCAGAGTGTTTCACCATAACCTATATATGGCATAAGAATGCTGAAATTTAAAAATAACTGATGGGTTCAGGTTTTTTTAGACCATTCTATAGCGATCACATACCCATCTGTACGCGTAACTAAACTTTTCTCCTTTATCATCAAAGTGAGGAGGCCTAGTGGTACGTGGCCAAGAGCTGACAAACTCTTTACCAGATTTTTCTGAGCATTTATATTTGGTCTAGAACAAGCATCAGTTGGAACGATGCGATAATACACATCAAAAATACCAACACCTTATTCATTAGCCGCTCTGATCTGAAGCATTAAGACATTGCAACTACAAGAACATTTTGCCATTTTCAGAATGTTTCCTCTCCCTTGCTGTCAAAAAGGCTCAATTATTTTGGCTGAAACTTTCCCCAGAAATATCTGCTCAAAATATAAACAATTAAATCCTTTTCTCAGTAAAAGACACTGGCCAAACTTAGTTACAACAATCACTACTTCTGGTGCCTACAACTGGTTAAAAAACGCTTATCAACATATGAAGTTTTAAAAAGATTAGCTTCTGGTCAGCAAAGAGAACAATCAAAAGAATAGCTGAAGAAAAAGAATTATTTTCTACTTATGTGTGTTTTTTATTTAACAGAAATACTTTGCCATTTACTCAGTTTTTCTCCTTGTCAGAAGGCAAAAACTCCTACAATACCTAAAGTTAGGAAAGCATCAAACTTTAAATGCCATAAACCAAACAAAAATATGTATTTTTAAGAGACCATTATTAGATCATTATTTGAAAATGAAAGAATGTAAAAATTCAATTGGCTTACTATGGAGTAAAAGAAGGTATTTGAATAAAACACACACACACAATGTATATACACCTCCTTACTGCAAGGTAACATTAAATTTCATTTAAAACCAAATGATACAAAAAAAATAATTAAAAGAGTTTTCAATGTGCACCCAAAACATAATTAATCATAAACCCATGTGGAAAAGAACTTGCTTAACATTTTATTTACTTCAGAATGTTAATAACCCTCTCTTTTCCCTTACATCTATTGAGATTCTATTAAATTTGAGTATTCAATCCAGGCAACCACTTATTTACCTTTTCTGGGATGCTCAGAAACTCCTTTTTTATTCTGCGTATGTCACTAAGAGTTAAGTTGGCAACGTTGCCAAAATCAATATATTTTACTGTAACTTCTTGACGACTTGGCAGCCCTTCAAGAAAAACAACCCAAGCTATTAAAACAAAAAAATAGTATCTGATACAAGTTAAAGCACCAGAATTTCAGAGCAAAATCCACATTTACACCGTATAATCATAATAAACCACATTTTCCAGTGTTCTACAACACAATTCAAAAAACGATATTTTTTAAGAGCCAGCTCTTTTGGGTTCTTGAAATGACAGAGTTAGCATTTTGATCCCCTTCCATCTAACCACTTTATGAGACACTGGCACGTTAAACACATGCCAAGTAGACATGTCAGCATATTGGCATGCTACAACTGCCCATACAGGCAACATACAGGTCAGTACAAGTACACCCCCCCATCTCCTTCAGAATTACTATAGGGAATTATTATCCCGCACTAGTTACACCCAGAGGTGACTATAACAGATAAATCTGTAGTTCAGATCTGTAATAGTAGGTGAAACATTAATTAAAATAATTACAGAATAGTATTTCAGTATAATATAAAAACTGAAGCATACCGCTTTTCTTTTAAAAAAAACAAAACTGTATAAAACACTCCATTAATAGCAAAAGAATATAACACAAATTAGTTCTACTGACTTTATGAACCTACCTGTCAGTATAAGAATGCCTAGTAAAAATTATGGCTGTTTATTACTATGCATATCCAGCACAGGACTCTGATCTAGTACCACATCTGATTTTGCAACCTAGCATCAGAGTGAAAGAATCAATACTTCACCTATAATCTGTGCTCTGTACCAATTCCCATCTTCCTGTTTTGCAATACAGGCTTGGCCTTCAACTGGGCAGACAATTTCCAAGTTTTTCCTATACTCATGTTTATATACCTCCTGAATTTTCTTTGAAAAAGATAAAGAATCCAGGCTATCTCTCTAAAATAAGAAAAACAAAACACACGTGTACACCAGATGTTTCTTTTTTTAAAATGGCATTTTTGCTCTTCTAAGGAACATTTTTTTTCTAGTAGTGTACTTCCTAGTCTTCACCCCCAAACTAAACAGTGGTAAATTCACGTGAAGTGAATTTAAAGAGCCTAACAATTGTTGAATATTGCTCTGTTCAATCACCACTCTGAACAGTTTAACACTACATACCCACATCAGAATTAAACCACGTAACAAAACTGACAAAAAAAAAGTTAACTTTCTGGAATTCTAAGAATTTCTGGAACTAATCTAGGATTCATCTAGGATTGTAGGGATTAATCGTGTCTATTAATTCAAAGAATCCTAAAACTGGTAACAAGAGACAGAAGTTAATGGAAATCGTAGCTTATTTAATGTGGACTACAAGTACCTCAACATTAAAATGTTCAGTTTTACTAAACTTATTTCTAAACTTACCAACTGGAGATAGAAATCACTTGGACTATTAATGTGACAAACTATAACACAGACGACTTCTCCTTCTTGTGGAATCTTAGGTGGACTATACTGCAAGACGGTATTATTTTCTAACTGACTGGGAAGCTGTGATCTAAACCTAAGGTAAACAGAATGAAATTCTGAATAAATTTTATCAAAATTTACTGAGAAGGAACCCTTTTATATTCAAATATCAAGTTTCCCATGAAAAATGCAAAATGGTCCTATAAAAATAACTTGATTCATGTTTGTATGAATAGATTGAACTTCCTTCTTGCATTTGGTGCAGCCAGTTCTCCCTAATGCTTCTCCCATCACAAATGTAACAACATATGAAGAATGATATATGGCAGCTGGCTCCTAAAAAGATGTTCTTATTTGGGATGCAGTAGCGTACATTAAAATTGTTAAAAAAAAAAAAGTGTAAGGCTAGAATCCACTACATAGACAAAACCATTTTCTTTTAGATTTCCTTTTCCTCACTTTAAGGAAAAACCAATTACCTGAGGAACACAGATGCAGTAAAAAAAACACATCTCCTGCTGTTCTCACCACCCTAACTAGTTATGCTCAAATATAAACAAAGACCTTTCTTTGTGTGCAGCAAAATGAACTGTCATTTCCTACACATTTGCATGCCATATCCCTGTATCCAAACAGCAGAACACTCATGTTCTCTATCTCCTGCCTCTTCCACTGGTCCCTCCAAAGCAGCTCTCCTCTGTCCTAATGCCAACATCAAGCTCCCTCCCCCTTATGCCCTATCATTGTTTCTCCTATTCGTTGTGCTATATGCATCATGTCACCTGCCTGGTTCAGAGTGCTGACTAGCCTGGGACTGCCTACCAGCCACATCAGATACAAGGCCAATTCCTGTATGTTTTTCTGTTCGTGGCAGACACTAAGGGCTTCTCCTTTCACCTCTTGTTACTCTAATTTGGACAAAAATTTAAATTTTGTCATTTTCTATAATAAAGCTCATTATCCACATAAAGCCCTGACTAGTTCAAAAGAGCACTTATTAGTGAACGTGGAAAAAGGAAATCAACAGAAATCGCTGAAGGTGAGTACATCACACATCAATATATCAAACACTGCAAAACCAACTTGCTTGGTAAAACTTCACTTGATAGGTATTATGCTGTTATCATTTATGGCATAAGAGCATCAACCAAAGGGAAACACATACCTTGCCAAGTCTAAGAAAACTAATGCATCCTTGAGAGACACTGGCATGTTATTGCTTATTTTATTAAATGGAGGTTTTTTCAAATCCACAATGAGAACACCATCCTCTTCTCTAAATATGGTCATTAAAACAACTTTATTATTGACCATTCCTAAAAATTTTGTCGTTGCTTCCTCTCCCCAACCTTCATTCTGTGTTAGGAAGAAAAAGGTAGTTACTGAAGATGTCAGAGAATATTAAAACAAAAAACCCCACAATTAGTAATTAAAAAAAAAAAAAAGGCAGCAAGGAAGGGAACACAGATGCATCTGAACAGATGAAATACTGAACACAGACTGCCTGGTCCATAGCCAGGACAGCACTAAACAGTATTCTTCTATGATGGATTTATAAGTGTTTTTAATTGTATAAAACTGAGTCAGATCAAAGGGCTGCAGTTTCCAACATGTTTCTTTTGAGAATTCAAGATTTCATCCCCTCTGATTGTTCTGATAGATAAATCAGAGTTGTCATACGCCATTTCATCTCATGACTTACATTTCTGCTCTCCCAATAAGTTTGAAAGTTTACTCCTGTATTTTCGTGTCTTTATACAAATGTACAACATATTTTGTTAATTTACACATTCCTCCTCTCCACAACATCCTTCTTGAGGGTTTATCTACCTTGAAAAAGTCTGTCTGAATTTATTTCTCTTGGATCAAGTTAATGCATTTCTCATTTGATACTGCAAAAATCTGTGCTTTTTAGGTGGGAAAAAAAAATAAAAATAAATGAAAGTGCATGTAAGGAAGACATTTTACCCACACCGGTGAAAACTGTTTCAGATCTTCCCTATTTAAAGCTATTTCAGACAACATCAGACTGGCAAAAAAAAAAACGCAACCCAAAAAAACCACAAAACCAACCAGCAGTTCTACTGTCAGAAACGCACAGCTGCACTGGACACAGTTCATTCCCACATGAATATGGCAAAAATAAAGAAAGCCTAATAAATAAGTGAATAATGAAGAAAATAATGCTGCAACATATGTCCTTTTTCTAAGGGGATAAAGACTGTCAGTACTTTTATTTATCATTATACTGAAAGAGAACACATAGCACTTTTCAACATGTTGCAAAAATTTTAAGTAACAAAGACAATCCTCGAAAAGAGTCTCTTAAAAATTCTCAAACCATTTTTTCTCTGGAAAAAGTTACTACTTTCTCTGGAAAGTTACTACTTGCATAAAGTTACCAGACAGACACGAAATAAGAGTATCAGGTCTGTACTTTGTTTTTAAATTTGACAAAAGAACATGTCTAGAGTAAGAGTAGTGAGATTTAAGCTTGAAATATGTATTCATAAACCCAGAGGCTTTTAAAGACAGTCTGCCATAAGCTTGTTTCCTTTCCAATGAAAGCAATGCAACCCATCATTTTACAAAAAATAAAATATACCCTGTACTCCTCTCAAGCTTCCTTCTGCTTATACTGGAATAAGATCATTGTAAATTATGTATGTAAGTTCTTTAATATAAATCTTAGGAAGAAAAAAAAATATCTCCTGAAATAGTACCAACAGCTTTTACTTACTGCATTTCTGGGAACAACATCCTTCAACGAACACCGTACTGCTAAAGGAGGAACAGCTGCAAGTTCTGCCTCAATATGCTGATCAGGTTTCCTTACAAACAAACAAATGTCATCTGTTTCAATAGTTTCCTGAGTAGCAGTTTTGGGCCTTTCAGTGTGAATGTATCTATTGTCAATGGGAAAAAAAGCAGTACTAGCTTTAAAGAAAAGCAAAACCCCAACGCCAACCCCCCGCACCCAAATCAAATGCCTGACTTAAAATAAAGGCCATTATTGCAATAATAGACATAATGTCATTGAAACAAAACTAAAAAGTCTCAATGAAATGCCTTTTTTTTTTTTCTTTAAAACATTGAGGACTCACGTGTTCTCTTTTGCAATGCAAGTTTAAGTTAAACATTTGAAGGTATGAAGGCTTGTACACTTGTATACTTACATACACTGACACTTTTCTTGTGGGAAATACATATGTACAAAACATTAGTGTCATTTGTGTATCTGGTCATCTGCTTGCGTGAAGCTGATGGAGGACTTGTTTCTTAGTAGAGATCCTCTTGAGTAGCAACAGTCAAGGACAACAATCGAAGACAAAAAACTCTCTCTGTAAACATACCCTGAGAAAACGAGAACTACAGAGCTCCCAAAATCTATCAGGAATACTTCCAGCAGTGCAATATCACAAACTTTGTATCCTATCGGACCACAAGACTTCCTCTCATTTTCACTTCTTAGGGGAATTAGTCCAGTGATAGTTCCACGGCACCACATTCCAGTTTCCTTACTCTTAATGAAAGTTCTACCACCTATACGGAAGCAAATTAAAAAGACACCAAAGACTAAATTCAGCATTTGCAGGTATTTCACACTGGAAGCATTATCAGAGTTCTGCATAATGTTCCATTGTTGCCTATCTTCCACACAGGTAGTAAAGAGTGCTACTGATAAAATAAAGACATTAAAAACTTTGTCTTGATAGCCACCAGAAGTTTTCTCCCTCATTTACACAATGCCTGTAAAGCTAGGAGGTGTTAGGCTTCTGCTGAGAAGTAATTTCTACCTACCTTTCTATACCTCTTAGTAAAGTGGCAAAAACCCAATGAAGTTGAGGGCTATTACATACTTTTTGTAAGCTTTCTAAACACCTACCAGAAGCGAGTAACAGTGTCAATGTGTGGGCTAGAAAATAATTTTAAATGATTTGGCAATGCATTATTGTCATTGTCTTTCGGTTTTAATTCCAGAATAGTTTCTATCCAGTTAGTGAACTTTAAAAAAAAAAAAATACATCCACTCAAAGGGAACGTTGCTTGCATGCAAGAAAGCTAATTTACTGAAGTAATAGAAGAACTAGGCTACTCATTAAAATAGGTACACTGAAAAAAGAACTATCAGTTAACAATTACCACCTAATGCTGGAAAACAGTCAATTTACAGTCAGGTGTTTCAACTGCTGGTTACTCTAAGCGCTCAATTTGCTGAGGCTAAGAACCGCAGAGTCTTTTTTACTTCTACTGTTTTCATTTATATGATTTAATAATAGTTTAGTTTATCGAACAATGTGTACAATGTTCCCCAAAAGCATTAATTGTAGATCCCAGGACAGACAAGCACTGCTTGACTATGTGAAGGCAGAGGTGGGGAGGGGGGAGGAAAAAAAAAATACTACGGAAACATACTACAAGACAGTATTTTAAGCTACTGTAGACCTTTAGAAATTAATAATTTACCTAGTTGCAAAACATCTGAAGGCAAGAGATATGAACTCTTATTACAACAAAAGTTTTTCAATTTCTTCTCCAAAACCCCTGCTTCTTTCTTCTGTGAGTATCTCCGAATATAGAAGTGGCATGGATTTATAACATGGCTAACAATCACTAGTTCTGTCCAACCTGAGTAAGACAGAAAACAGATTATCAGCCACTCTCCAAGTGACTCCGACCGGTGTTATTAGACAGGTGATTAGGTTTATGAGGAGGGCCACGACGATGATCAGAGGGCTGACCTTTGCTATGAGGACAGCCTGAGAGAGTTGGGGTTGTTCAGCCTGGACAAGAGGAGGCTCCGAAGAGACCTTATAGCAGCCTTCCAGTACCTACAGGAGGCCTACAGGAGAGATGGGGAGGGACTCTTTATCAGGAAGTGTAGCAATAGGAGAGCAGACCCGGGAGTGTTTTTGCAGAGCAAAACTGCTGGTACTAAGAATGACATCTGCACTGTAAGCACCTCCCAGACTAGTTTTAACTGGAAGGAAATCAATTCGTGTGCCCCAAGTCTGCTCTTACACGTGAGCAAATACATGCTAACTAGAGACAGTCAGGAGATCTTCTTCCTAGTACGTTCCTGACCTCAACTACAATGCTAACGTACGTGTCCAACCTCTCCAAGAAATTCCAATGCCTGCTCTCGCTGCTTACAAGATGGGTCTCTGTTAGTAAACTAAACCATTTACCAGATAGGAAAACCACTAACCAGCTTTGTGTTGAAAAGGTGTTTCCTTCTTGAAGAGTTTCTTCCTCTGTTCACCAGCATGATATTCTGCAGGAAACTCTGTTTGTTTATTGTTTTAGGAAAAGTTTAATGAATTAGGTTAGTTAAGCATTTATATATATATGCAGTAAAGCAGCAAACACAGTAAAGAGAAATTACATGTGTCTGTAAGGGTACTGCAGAGGCAAAATCTCTCCTATTTGATGCAACCGAAACAGATGCATGCGCAGTCCACGTGGCCAGCCCACATGCTACCTCCAAGATTACAAAACTATCATTAAAATTTGTAGATTCAAGACACGCAAAACCCATAACACTGTGGTTTGAAGGAATTTTGTTCTGACAGGAGTTTTGTGAAATCCTCTGGGATTCTGGAATATACTATTTCAGACACTCATGCCCAAGCTCTGAAATTTATTTTCCCTTGATCACAGCTATATGCTAGCACAATTACTCTCACATACCACCCGTACCCGCTCCCTCATCCTCCCCAAGCATTACTCATCACAGGAATTTTCTAGGTACGTTGTGCACATAAGCCACTCTGAAGTTAAGCATCTTAGTTGTACTGTGGGAAGCATCTAACTATTATATATCCTATTATCTAATTGGATTTTTTTATGTTCCAACCTGTTCCTAACGCCTTCAGCCCTATCACTCAGCACCTCCTGGACACCAGCTTGGTAGGCTCCACTGGACTCACTCCAGTATGACAGTGACTTTCAGTACTGCAGGGTCCAAAACTGGACACAATACTCCACATTCAGTCTCACAAGAGCCTGAGAGGGGAAGGATCACTTCCTGGACCTGTTAGTTACACTCTTACTAATACAGTTCAGGGAAAAGCTGACAACAAGCTGAAGAACCTAATTGTTATTGCCAGTTAATGTAGAACAATACCCCAGAAGATGATTCAGGAAGACAAAGGAACTGCCAGAAAAACATACTGCAGGAGCCACTGCCAGAAACTCTGAGGAGGACTGTAATAATTAAGAGTCAAATAGAATCATCCAGGTAAACACAGGAACTCATGACCCCTCTTCGAGAGAACTTGGGAGAAAGTTTTCACTAAGTTAAGCTGAAGGAGGACAAAAAAGAAACAATGCTAACTGGAAGGAAGATAATGTGAAATACAGACATCATTAAAGAACTTATATGAGCCAAGTATAACTACAAATGGACAACATAATACAAAACACATAAATAACACCATGCTTAACAATGGAACACTTAAAGGTATTAAGAAACTTACTTCCCAGGTCATCTTCAAATATTTCCTCTATTATGACATCAGGACTGGATGGAGACTTGGGCAGAGCAGGAATACTCTGATGACGTATCACAGGAACTGTTTCTTGTACTTGAGTATTTTTCACTTCTTTGTGAACACCAAGTTTATTTGCAAGAGCCTTTATTTCCCTTTCTCTGCTAAGTGCTGGAAACATATTCTCTACAGATGACTGAGTATCACAGCTTGGCATTTCTTCTTCAGCATCAAGGATAAGAGTATGTTGTCCATTATCTTCACTACATTTGGGAAAACATTTATTTGGAGACAAATTACTGTAATCCAGTCTGTTTTCAGAAAAGCACACAAGTCAAAGCAGAGGTTTTATTAAGAATGTATCACTATGTTAAGCAAGCACCTTGTAAGAGCTGGTTGAAAAAAACTGTATTATGTTCTAGAATACCAAGACAACAAACACAATAACAAGATTTCTGAAACCTAAAAAGGATTGGCACAGAAATGGTACATATTCTCGCACACAGCTCAGTACAAACAAGAGCCACCTCTGCCTAAATGATCAGAGACCACAGATATAAATACAAATCATCTGAAAAAACACATTAATGATGTGATAGTTAAAAACGAAAGACATCAGATGCTTTTGTACTAACAGCTACTCTTCACTGTAATCTGCAGGATTTTCAAATATTACAGTATGCAATATGCTTTTTTTTTTTTAACATAACCAGTGCTAACTACAATGACCCTAACAGCAACTCCATTCCATTTTCTCAAGTTTTTTCAAATATTGCAGGGAAAAATAAAGGGGACTAATAAAATAAAAGCAATTGTAATTTTAAAAATAAAAGTTGTGTTTTTCCAGGTTTAAGTTCATCTTAAGTAATTTCTTTTGGCATTTGACGTAATCGGCATTTAGACTGTGAAGTGGAAATACTATAATTTTAGTATTTGCTGTTGACTTTGGAGGTTTATTTACACTTACATGAAGTAACTTTTATATGGTGAAATAATAAACAACTCTATTGTATCACTAAACATCAGCCAAAGCTGAAAAAAACCCACACATAAGAAAAGCAAAGCAAGAAAACCCACAAGCATAAGAAAATCTTAGTAACTTAACTGATACAGTGAAATATAGTTGGGTGAAACCCCAGTAAAACTGAAATGTCAGAACGGAAACGCTAAGTGGATGAACTGGAATGCTGACTGAAATACCAGCATCTGAAGTTTTCCTTCGTGTCATTATACTCTTAGAAACCAACACACACATGCAGTTGGTTTTTTTTTTTTATATTTAATCTCCAATAAATATTTAACGATTAGAAGAACAGGTAAGTTACTGTATTCATCCTCTTTATTAAAAAAACATACTTACTGCCCTGTTGTTCCCCATTCAATCTTGCCCAGTTTTTTAAACAAAGATGTAATCTCATCAGTGTTTAGGAAGAATCTCGAGAGAAGAGAAGCAGCATTACAAGAAGCACCACGAATACCTAAAATCACTCTGATGGTTTGAGATGTACAGTATTTTTCAGCACAATATTCATGGAGGAGCAAAATTAAGAGATTAATTGCCTACTCCAGGTTCATTCTTCCATGCTTATTAACACAGGTTTGGTTGCTCATTTATCTTCACATTCATACTTAAAAACTTTCTTGCCTTTTGCTTTCTTTCTCTCTCACGCACTGAGTCCTCCAGCATTCACTGAGTCTTCACACCTAAACTCAGTTTAGTTCAATAAATTATTCTGCACAGAGATAAAGAATTCTCCAACAGTCATGAAGAAAAAACCAGAACTGAAGTCCAAAATGCATGTTCTTTTTGTTCTGTTTGTTGTTACGCTAATAAACAGCTGTTTCCTTTACCAATGAAATCTAGCAAAATCTTTTAAGTACTTCTACAGTTAGGCTAACACAACTGTCAATATAACATCATTCAATCACATCCTTAGCTTTGTTGTCCAGTTATAATGAACAATTTGTGAAAACTGAGATGTAAGCAGTATTGAACAGCGCATCTTTTCTTCTCCCCTGGCCACTTTCAGGAATCTACTCATTGTTCTACAGTATTTTAGGTTTACAGAATGCGCCTCAACTCTTATGCACTTCCTAGTTGTGATTTTTTCACCTTTGGTGCTATTTTGGGGTGGGACCAGCATGTGAGACCTTTATACTTACCCTCCATCTCCTTTCTCCCCATTTTGTTCAAGTTCTTAAAAGGTCTTCCAATGCAAAACAAATTTGATTTGGTCATGTTTTATCTTTCTTCTAGGTTGGGAGATTTTGCCATTGTGCATTTAATAGGCTTCTCTGAAATTCTCATTCACCACTGACATTACCTACAAAACAGGCCCTACCTACCAGGTCACTAAGTTTACTAGAAGATTCCTTTATCCATATTCTAATGGCTCAACACACGACAGGAGGAGCCATAACTTTTGTCAAGCTTTGAAACACAGTACCCAGGGAAGCGGTTGACTAGACATCGTGCTTAGGGACATGGCTTAGTGGTGGACTTGGTAGTGTTAGGTTAATGATCGGACCTGATGATCTTAAGGGTCTTTTCCAACTTAAATGATTCTATGATAATGTTTCACTTTGCACGCAGGTAATCAACTCTGAGCTTCATTCCTCTGCGCCAGTCACAATCTGATGGCACACAACCACTCTATCACCCGGTGTGCTTCCATGTCCTGAAATATAATGGGATCCCAGGAAGTTCCAACGTAACACCATCTTTGTTCCGTCCCTCCTTCATCGTTCCTTAATGTGGCCTTTATACACTAGGATTACAGTACTCTGACCAGCCTTACGACCAAGCTGCATAGGGTCAGCTGTACCATATGACAAATTCTGTTGCTCATTTCTGGTATAGAAACCATATTTGTCATTTCCAATGAGCGCAACATGGTAACTGGGTTTTTCCACAAATTTCTTCTTAGACATCAGTGCCCCAAAACACGTTTAAGTCTCTCCTGAAGGTGAGAAATGAATTAATTTAAAAAAAAATAATTAAGCTATTATTGCCCCAATTTATTTCTACTTACAAGGGCAGGAGGGGAAGCTTAAAAGTGGCAGAAGTCTGTCAAAAATTTTTAAATGCATATATATTTCTTTACACCACAGCAAATTGTACGTGCTTTCTCCCTGATGCCTCAGATGAAGGCTATTGTGTCTCACTGTTAGTGATGAGTTTATATACATCTGAACTAGTAGTTTATCAGTAAAACACAAGCAAAGCAGCTCGATTTCTGCTCTTTAACTGTTACACGAACAGTTTTTGTAATTAAGATAACCAGTTCATCCATTTACCTCCCAATATACCTCCCGCTGCAGTTGTTTACCTTGGAGATATTTTTTCCTTCAAACTATTCACTCTTGACAGCTCAGCCTCAACTGGCAACTTCAAATTATACAACACCTGAAATTAAAAAGTACAGTCTCAGCTTCTATTAACACAAAAAGGAGATTATACAGACATCTATTATCTAAAACATGACAGAGTATGACATCTTTGATTTTAGAGAAAGAAACAACAATTTACTCATCAGCAGACAAAAGCCAATTCTCAATTGTCGTCTTACATTGTTAAGACCTAATGATTAGAGATTTTGTAATGTTAGCATGTACGTAGAAGGAGGACTCAAATTCTCCTTTTATATGAACTGAGAAAGTAACTTCTAAGTAAGAAGGCCGATGTGAGGACAGTGGTGGGTACCAGCTCCCAAAGGTCACACTGGACAAGATAGACGCAAATGCCAAAAAAAAAAAAAAAAAAAAAGGAGGGATCAGACTTCTTTCCTGGGTCAGATGAGAAAGACTATGTTTCTTCACATGGAAAGTGACAAATGGATGCAAGGAACATGACAGTCTAAAAATCACACTACTTAAAAAAAAAAAAAAAATTATGAGACCAGTTATTCATCATTTTTCTCAATAAAAGACTACCAAAGCTCTAAATGAAACAACTGGGTAGCAGATTTAGAAAGAACAGACATAGTTGTTTTATATACGCCTCATTTTAAATATTAAAAGATGGAGCTCACTGCCACTGCATATGAATACATACACACACACATACATACTGCCACAAGCATTATGAAGACATTCAAGAAAGTGTTACACAAGGTTGTGATACAATGAGGAAATGTTTAATACATGTATGTAATGACCCTAAAGTATCCTACAGATTATAAAATCTTTAACCTTCAACTTCCCATACTCACTAAATACCCAGGTTCTTGGATTTTTCCTCCACACATCTTTTCCTCTCTGTTATCAGAGACAGGAGACATTACTGGATGGACCTTTGGCCTGATACAGCACAGCAGTTAGTATGTGTTTCTATGAACAGCTGACATGAGGAGGAGGAAGAAAGGAAGTAAAGGCCTGGGACCAAGAGGCTCAAGAGAGCGTGGCTATCAATTCTGGAGTAGCTCAGTGAGAAGGCCGGAGACGTGTGGAATAGGAAAGGCTTGAGAGAACTCTTAAGTGCTGAAAACACTGCCCCTTTCACTGATCGAGTACCGTGTCACAGTTTCCCTGCCCTCCCTCTCCATTTTCCATTTCAGATAGCAAGCTCTTTTTTGTTTCACATCAGTCACCAGACACTAATTTGTGGCCAAGACCAAATATAAACCGGGGGTGTGCATGTAGAGGTGGGGTAAGAATACATTACTGCAAAAATCTCAATATTCAAGTCAGCAAACTGAAAGACGGATCACAGAAACTTCCAATCCAAATTTGAATGTATTCATTAAAAATAGATTATTTCACAGTGCAAGAATATTAACTACCTGAGCGAGATCACAATAGGCTCTTACAGAAGGTGTAATTTTTAATTCCTTTGCAATCCTAATGACACCAGCCAAGCACTTTTTCTTCTCTTCAATGACTTCCTTAGCTTTTGCAATGCCAGCACTGTAGTGGTTGATGCTCTTCACTAATTCTGCACACAACTTCCTTTTTCTGTATTAAAAACATTACTTTTCAGAATTTAATAAGCACTCAGCCATACAGATTCAACCTTCAACTATAACACACAACTGTCAGTCATACAACAATACGAAGTGAATACCTCTCACACAGAAATATCATCTTCATTAAATGGTGAAAAGTGGAAAGCATGGAAAACACACTTACTAAGAGGAACCACAAAAGCTAAGAGTTCACACTGAAAACCCACTTCATTTGGAGAAATGTTTTTTTATTAAATGTTTAAAGTACTCTTCCATTTTTGCCTCCGGATATTTCCATACACATCCAACTAAAAACTGGATAGATGGATTTTACAATTCAGTCTATTAAGATACCCAAATCCCTACTTGGATGCTCTTCTGGAATCCTAAACTTTGACAGCCCTCCCCCTCTTAAATCTAAAGATACAAATATTTTTGAAAATGAAGAAATAAACTGTTCTTGGGCTTCTATCAGCTTGAAAACTTGCAGAAAGTTAATTTTTAAAAAAGTTATTCCTGCTGTTAAACTGATCATCCACTAACGGCAGTATTAAGAAAACCTCAAAAATGAGCTATTTCAGAAAACTAACATCATTAAGACTACGTTTTTTCTTTTGTTAAAGAGCAGCGGCTCTGTGTAAGTTAGTGTATTCCAACCATGCAAACCAGCTCAAGATGCCACTATGAAAGGACAAAAATAATTAAAAAAAAATTAAAGGCAGGTATTACAAAACACTGCTACGAGGAAGACTGAAATTTTATTTAGAATTCTTTCATCTGAATTAGAAACAACTTCTTGATAAAAATAACTCACCACCACCATGCTACAAACCAGATTACTACCTTGAGAGGAGAGAAGTAATAAGTTCATCAAACGTTCTATCTGCATTTTCTGCAACTCTGTCTCCTTCATGCTTCAATTTCAATTCCAAGTATTTCAGCATCTATTTAGTTCAGTATAGAATAAAAATGCATTTACTATTTCATTTTAATTATTTCATTATTCTCACATTATTTTTTTTTTTAAATTCAGAACAGAAGCAATGAACAGTAAGACAGCGATCAATACTCCAAAAGAGTGACACTAAACCACTAAAGATTGACACTTAAGCCAATTATAGCTCATTAATCCCTTTGTTTTCTCTAACTTCTAGTCAGCTTGCACTGTCTGGACTCTCATGTCAACTGAAGTCTATATATCTACGAGGCAAGAAACACAGAGATCTGGGGCCCACTGCCTCACTTCCCTTACCTAACATTAATATAGCACCATATACAGATAACTAGCATGCTAAGATTTCTACTGTATTTTTAAATTCATTGTAAGCATAAAGGAAAAAGAAAGATTCTTCGCTCTGGCTAAGCATCAGTTTTGTTGCTATAGTTACTTTTAATGAAAAGACTATGGGGAAAAAAAAATATCTCATTAATGCAACCCTGCTTTGGCAATTCTCAGTCTTTGTTGAAAAGCTGTTGGAGGACCACAGTTGTATGCACGAATTATTACATTAGAGGTGTTGAAATATAGGTTTTTAAAAGATGCTGTTAGTATATGAATTAGGTATTTAGCATAACTTTAACTGACAGATTGGCCACTACAAGAAAACAACTTCGAAAGGGAATGGAGAACAGGTTTTAAGGATACCTCATGCCACACTTATTGGAATGAATTTGCTTTAAGCTTTTGGATCATTAAACACTTCTGTGCATCTTAGAATACATGCATTACTTGATTTACATGTTTTGCATATTGTGCCTGTTAAAATTATTACTTCTATTGCCCATATAATTTCTTTTCCACCTTTAAATCCAGAAAGGGGCACAAACTAGAAAAGTTAGCATAATTACTAGAACAAAAACAAATGCTGAATTTTACCCAGATCCAAGGAAACACAAGCTTAGTATTTGAAAGATTGGCTTATATACGGTTCTGCTAAATAATATGAGTTGACCTGTTAACTTTAAATTACGCATAGGCTCACGTACTCCTTTACAGACTACTCCTGTAGTTTGTGAACTCCAAACTATAGCCTGGAGTTTAACACTGTATATTTACAGAAACAGCACAACAGTTGAAGGAAAAGAGGATGTCAAAACAAAGCCAGTAAAAGCATGTTTAAATAGCATGTTAATTTGTGACTACTTATAACAAAAAGCTTCAATCAAGGACAGGACTTGGTATTTCGTGATATATTTAACTTATTTTCACCCACCTCATCTGCATCATGTAAGTGGCTGAGATTACAAATAGCTATGCATAAAGCTTCATCGATAGCTTCCATAGTTTTGCTGTCCTGGGGAAAGATTTGCCAGTGAATGTTAAGCTGCCTGTATGTCTAGAAGAAAAGACAGGCTATACACATTTGCTGTTTTGACAAAGAGGCACTTGATCTATGTAAGGCTCTGAGCAGATTTCTGAAACGTGGATTCTAAGGTTTTTTTGTTTGTTAAGATACATGCAATTTATTTGCACACACACATACACACAAAAAACAAGATAGTACGTGAAGGAAAAGCAAATTAAAGTTATAATACAGAGGAAAGAAAACATGCAAGATTGAAGAATGGGAATACTGCAGCCTAGAAAAAAGTAAAATATTTAGTAATATCACTTGGGGAAAACCAACAAAAATTTAAAAAAAAATAAAATGTAATAAGCTCCCAGTGTTATTCTGATGCAAGCAAAGACAATAAAATACTTGCATGTGAATTGGCACGAAAGCAAATGTACATACAGAAATGTCTTAAAATTTTGTCACTGGCACTACTGAAACTAGCGTTAAGAGTACTGATTAGAGTGCTGGCATTTTGCTAAAAGCAAAATGAGATCATCAGCTGGGGATGCCCCAAAAAGTCAGGGATGAAAAGAAGTGCTGCCCACAATCTGGGAAAGACCTGTTAGTCACACACATCATTATGGAGTTTATTAAAGACATTTGTTGTCACCTTCATCTCTAGAACAACTTTCCAATTAATGTATCTCAACATCTCAGACCAACTGCATCCTTCCTAGGAGCAGAAAAAGGAAGATAACCCTCCTCCTATTATGACTTGGATTTTGAGCAGATGCAACGAGACATAATAGTTAAAAATGCCATGGAATTACATTGCTCTCTCTGTACTTCGTAGTTCTCGTTATGACCAGTGACACAGTAATAAAAATCCTTCCAAAACTGAAGAGACATGGATGTACTCATTCAGTGGTGTAAGAAATGATACTGCCAAAGACCTGGTAATCACCCAAGCACAAAATAAAGTCGTCTGAAAAAAAACCTTAAGAAACAAAAAGTAAGCAGCAGTGAGACTATGACCTCAATAAGTGTAGGTTTTCACACGAGCTCGTTCTCAATAACTTTCTCCAAAAAAAAAAAAAAAATGTTCTGCCAACAGAACAGGTAACTACCATAAAAATATTACTTACTACCTCGAACTCAAGACTCTTCAAAGATAACCTCAGGCTATTTTCTTTAATAGTTTGTCAACAGTAATATACTGAAGTTTAGGGTAACACAATACAGCTTTATTTTAAGCAGACTATTCAAAAAGATGTTCAGAAAAAAAAACATTTTCAAACTTTAATGGGCAGTACAACAAAACTACCTAAGAAGCCAAGACAGACATGAGCAAGTTATGATTCTTTCAAGGTAACTGTTTAGGGCACTCTCAATAGAAGAAAACAGGACTGGCACAGGATGTATCATTCATTTCCGTTTCATTCTGTCATTTTAAAATATCCACATTAGTTCACTTGTCCTAAAATGTCACAAACCTCGTTCAGGAAGATCACGTTAGAAACTTAATAGAATGTTTCAAGAGAGATCCAGGTGTCCAACAACCTTGCTGTTGTGAATGAATACTTTAGAGATGTATTGCATTAGCCTTCCAGCCGTCTCAAATTTCAAAAGAAATAAAAAAGCCCCAAACCCAAATATTGTGAAGCCTCAGGTGCCTTTTAAGACAAGCTAAATTCAAAATACATAGTTTCACAGCCAGCTGAATACACTAGCCCTCCTCAGCTATGATCTGGTTGGGTTTGAGCTGTGTTCATTTTGTCAAGTTACTTTATTAACACTGTAGCTGCACATCAATTCTGTAATAACATGGAAGAATAGCGTGTAACTACTAAGGCTGCAGGTTTCTGTGTTTTAAGAACACAGCAGAGAGCAGGCAGGCTAGGAGGTTCCTTGAGTGCATAGAAGATAACTTCCTGACACAACTGGCAGGGGAGCCTACCAAGGGAGCTGCCTCACTAGCCCTACTGTTCACAAACAGAGAAGGACTAGTGGGAGGTGTGGTAGTCAGAGGCCATCTTGGGTTTAGGGATCATGAAATGGTCAAGTTTTCAATTCGTAGTGATGTAAGGAGGGGGGTTAGCAAAACCTCTATGAAACATATGAAAACCCACTAATTAATGTCTATGTATAATATACACTACATGGAAGGGAAATTCCTTTCTAAAATGGGCGGACTTTGGCTTGTTCAGAACGCTGGTTGAGTGCCTTGGGAGACAGTCCTGAAGGGCAAAGGGGACCAGGAAGGCTGGATGCTCAAGAAGGAAATCTTAAAGGCCCAGGAGCAGGCTGCCCCCAAGTGTCACAAGTCTAAAGGGCAGGGAAAATGGCCAGTCTGGATGAACAAGGAACTTTTGATGGCACTTAGGAATAAAAGGAGGGTTTACCACCTTTGGAAGAAGGGACAGGCAACTCAGAAAGAATACAGATATCTCATTAGGTTATACAGAGAGAAAATTAGGAAGGCAAAAGCCCAGCTGGAGCTCAACTTGGCCACTAACATTAAGGACAACAAAAAAACCTTTTATAAATACATCATCAAAAAGAAAGCCAGGGAGAATCTCCATCCCTTACTGGATGCTGGGGGGAAAGTTGCAACCAAGGACGAGGAGAAGGCTGAGATACTTTGCCTCCGTCTTCAATAGTCAGACCAGCTATCCCCAGGGTGCTCAGCCTCCTGAGCTGGAAGATAAGGATGGAGAGCACAACAACCCACCCATAATCCAGGAGGAAGTAGTCAATGATCTGCTTCTGCACCTAGACGCACATAAGTCTATGGGGCCGGATGGGATTCACCCAAGAGTACTCAGGGAGCTGGCGGGAGAGCTCACCAAGCCTCTCTCCATCATTTATCAACAGTCTTGGTCAACAGGGGAGGTACCAGATGACTGGAGGGTGGCTAATGTGACTCCCATCTACAAGAAGGGTTGGAAGGAGGATCTGGGGAACTACAGGCCTGTCAGCCTGACCTCAATACCAGGAAAGATCACAGAGAGATCATCTTGAGCGAGCTCTCTCGGCAAATGCAGGGCAGCCAAGGGATCAGGGCCAGCCAGCATGGGTTTAGGAAGGGGAGGCCCTGCCTAACCAACCTCATCTCTGTGACCATGTGACCCGCGTTCTGGATGCGGGGAAGGCTGTGGACGTTGTCTATCTGGACTTTGGGAAGGCTTTTGACACCGTCCCCCACAGCATTCTCCTGGAGAAGCTGGCGAATCATGACATAGACAAGTGTACTCTTCGCTGGGTTAAAAACTGGCTGAATGGCCGTGCCCAGAGAGTTGTGGTGAATGGGGTGAAATCCTTTTGGTGGCCAGTCACCAGTGGTGTCCCTCAGGGCTCAGTTTTGGGGCCGGTTTTGTTTAATATCTTTATCAATGATCTGGATGAGGGGATTGAGTGCACCCTCAGTAAGTTTGCAGATGACACCAAACTAGGTGGGAGTGTTGATCTGCTTGAGGGTAGGAAGGCTCTACTGAGGGACCTGGACACGCTGGATTGATGGGCCAAGGCCAACTGTATGAGGTTTAACAAGGCCAGGTGCCGGGTCCTGCATTTCGGTCACAACAACCCCAAGCAACGCGACAGGCTTGGGGAAGAGTGGCTGGAAAGCTGCCCGGCAGAAAAGGACCTGTGGGTGCTGGTGGATGGCCAGCTTAACATGAGGCAGCAGTGTGCCCAGGTGGCCAAGAAGGCCAACAGCATTCTGACTTGTATCAGGAATAGCGTGGCCAGCAGGAGTAGGGAAGCGATCGTGCCTCTGTACTCGGCACTGGTGAGGCCTCACCTCGAGTACTGTGTCCAGTTCTGGGCCCCCCTGTACAAGAGGGACATTGAAGTGCTGGAGCGTGTCCAGAGGAGAGCTACCAGGCTGGTGAGGGGTCTGGAGACCAGGTCATATGAGGAGAGGCTGAGGGAGCTGGGCATGTTTAGCTTGGAGAAGAGGAGGCTGAGGGGAGACCTCATTGCCCTCTACAACTACCTGAAAGGAGGTTGGAGAGAGGTGGGTGTTGGCCTCTTCTCCCAAGTGAATAATGACAGGACCAGAGGAAATGGTCTGACGTTGCGTCAGGGGAGGTTTAGATTAGATATGAGGAAGAATTACTTTACTGAAAGAGTGGTCAGGCACTGGAACAGCCTGCCCAGGGAGGTGGTTGAGTCACCATCCCTAGAGGTATTTAAGAAACGTGCAGATTTGGCACTTCAGGGCACACTCTAGTGACAGATTGTAGAGGGTTTTTTTTGTGTCTGTATGGTTGGACTCAGTGATCTGAAAGGTCCTTTCCAACCATGAAGATTCTATGATTTTAAGTGCAGTATTAAGTATGCATATACAAAAATAATGAGTGAGAATATAAGGAAATTCCACATAACACACCACGTCTGCTGATGGAGCTATAGCTGGTTTATCCTTCAGCCCACCATTTGAAGAAACTGGGTGCTGAACATTTTTCTCTTCAGTACTGTGACAGAAGGGCCTGCAAAAGAAAACTTTAAGGAAAAAACCTACACATTTTAAATTAACTATCAAACTTCACACAAATACTTTAGACACAATCCGAGTATTTAAAAATCTCTCATTAAAAACACATCTATTTCTGAAATGGTAGAATTCATACTGTGATATAGTACAGATGCCTCATTTTTGAAAAAAAAAATAAATTGCTTTCTACTAGCATCATCTTAAAATTCATCTTCAGTAACTCTTTTTCATCTGACAATTTTGGCAAGGCTGAACAAAACCTTAGTAGGTGGTATTGATTTTTGTCCTTAGTGAGAGTAAAATGCATTACTACTAACCTTCCAGGATTAATTTCTCATTTGTTGCCGAAATTATTTTTTTTAGATATCCCATCAGATATTGATTAGGCTGTTAAAATCTTACAGATTACACTAAAACCATCTACTGACAACCTGTTATGAAGGCTCTAAAATGCTGTTGTATGATCACCCATACCTGCTCTTCATCAAGATACACGTGGATCTAAACAGCTGTAAAGACTCACAAAAACAGTCTGCATAAACCAGCCCAGTTACAGGAAGGAATCACTGTGTTCTTTCTGTGCTGTTTGTTGTTTCTGATGGAACTGTGAAAGGACTTGGAGAACACTGCTGCAAAGACTGACAGCCATACATGAAGTCTTGAGTTTCTATTTTACTTTGGGCAAGGTTAGCGATGCACGCTACCCGCACTGATCTTGGAAGATAAGTTTCCTATACCTCCCTTACAGAACAGCTCCATATAGAACAGACCTCTCATGCAACACATCTGTAAGAATTATTTGGGCCTATTCTCATTTGTATCAACATGAATCTCAACAGCAATGGCAGCGGAGGGAAAGACACCTACTTTAAGACTTCCTTGAAGTTCACATAGGCTAGACAAATAAGCAATTTAATATGACAATAACACAAAATGCTGCTGTTATCTAATCTTTACAGCTGTGACTGGTTATATAAGCAGAAGGTGCAATGGGAGCAGGAGGGTGGTGGGGGTAAGGAGGTGCTTCAATGATACAGTCCTTCCCACCACAGCCTGACATTTCAGCAGTTCTCTACTTGCCCTCTGAACCCTTATCAGGGAGTCACCACAATGCTTAAAATTTTCAGTTCCAAACATTTTCAAGCCAAGCCAATCTGCTTCTTGTTGCCTTTCAATTAGATATTATTTGCACTCAAGTGTCAAGCAAGTTATGTTCTCAGTATGGTTGTCTAGTACTATAGAAGCAACACAGTAAAGTTTAAAGAACACATTAAAAAAAAAAATCAGCCCAAGAAAAATGTCTGGAAATGCTTGTTTGGTAAAGTTCTCCCCAAGTCTGGCATCTAAACACATAAAAACCAGTCAAATTAATGAAGACTTACCTTGCTAGCCTTTGCAAGTTGCCACTACACAGCCCATGTTTAAAATCAGTTTTGGTCTAAATTTAGAGGGGAAAAAGCAAAGCAAGGTCAGATACAGGGTTAAATAAAAGACCCAGTAAGAAACGTTCTATAACTTCAGTACTGCCTCTTCCTCCCCCGCCATTTCAGTGAGACCAAGCTTCCAAGCAAGTGCTGTTGAATTGAGCAATGAGAGGTATAAGAAACACAAAGCCAAAGCTCCACAGCCATCAGTGTACCTTTGCAGTAAAGTGCTCCTAGTAAAAGGGATGCGGATTTCCTGTGTGCTCTTAGCATTTTTCCCCACTATTATGCAAAACTTCTAACATATTGCATTAGTGAACCTGATTACAACTTATTTTTTCAATGAAGTTTAATGACAGGGCTTAATTCCAAAGATTTTACTTATTTATATTTTGCAATAAAGGCTAAATCTGAATATCATAACAGAAAAAACAGAATGGCCACACCCTATCTTTTGCATAAATTAAAAATAAAAGAAGCACTTAATGTTTGTCCAAAATATAGATTTCTGTGAAACGAGTAGCATTAGCCTGTTATAACACAGAAAAGATTCACAAGCACAGCACTTTTTTTTAAAATGCAGAAACAGAAATAGATTCGTAAGTTGTGCACTACTGTGCAAAGTGAAGCTGCTTTTTTTAAAAAAAAATCTTTTAAGTCCTTTTATTTGGAAGCTGACAGGGAGATGTTTTGTTTTGTTTTTTTTTAAAAAATACATACACACCAGACTTTGGACATCAGATGTGCAGTACATAGCTACACTGCATAACAAGAAATGCTAGCAAATACTTGCTGGGGAGAAGGTGGTTACAAAGTGCAGACCTTTACCTCAGAGGGGACCTGAGCTTGCTTTAATGGCTTTCAATGAAAATGCAGAAGATCCTGTAATATCACTATTTCAGACCACCACAGCAACTACTGAACAGAACGCTCTAGATCAACTTACTTCTGTAGAAGAGAAACCAAATAAACCCGTGTCTTCATCCTCCACATTATCATAAAAGGCTGTAAAAGCAAGCATAGGAAAAACTTGACTGTGAATGTTGTTAATTGCAGGGCATCTTAATCAATGAGACAAACAGGAATACATGATCACTAGAGTAGTCTTATACATAGTATTTATCAAGTTCATAAAATTCAATGTCCAAATTCCTATCATGACAGAATTCGAAAGCTAGGAATAGAAGTCCAGATAAATAGATACGGAAATTATCTGGGAATTACAAAAACGTACTTGCATTTAATGATTAGGGTATTATCTGCACTACATTGCTGCTACATTCAGGAGAGGATAAACATATGAAAAGGAAGGCAAAAAGGCAAAAGAAAATATTCATTTAAAATGCACACCTATACTACAGGAAAAAAAGTAGTTTCATAGAGCATCCATAAATACTACAAACTCAACTCAATTTTACAACTCTTGGAAAAAGATACTCGAGCAGAAAATCCCAGAAAAATGAGTTTTCTTTTAAAACAAACTTTTCAGTAGCTTTGTCAAGAAAGACAGCAGGAGGGGAAGAGAAAGGTATTAGTTGTTCTTGCTAAGTACAGAAAGTGTAGTAAATAAACAATGCATTAATCAAACCTGGCAGCCCATCTATTGTCTTTAACAGATCATATAAAATATAAATCAACAGTGAATACTGTGCCACCACAAGATTGCTGGAAATAAAAATCAAGATCCAAAAGCCTTACCTTCCACACTCATAGTTTTTGATAGATGACACACATCACGCTTTCTCTGATCTGGCTCTGTAAAATCCTCTTCCAGTATCTTAAGGCATTGCCTTCAGAAGTAGAAGTAAAGGTTTAAGATCATTAGGAATGTCAAACAAATGTGAATTCTGACTTTCAGCTCTCTTAGAATTCATCTTGTCCACTTTTTACTAAATGACATTATGTAGAAGGGGCAGTTAATGAAACACACCACAACACAAAAATTTTGTTACCCTCTTAAGCAGAGGAGGAGCAATTTACCTCTATGACACTGAATTCAGCAATCCATAAAGATGGTACTAGAGCTCTTAAGTAGACAGAACCAGAATTTACGGTAACTAGAACCAGCATCAATAAATTGTTACAGTATCAGTTTTTATTATTCATTGTATAATTATTTAACTAAGAATTTACTGAATAGATCGACAATGATTTATTCACTTTAAAAATACACATCCAGATCAGTACAAGATATTGGTAGCCTAGTAACTATTTGACAACATCCCCAGATGCATTTAAAACTTCTTTTTCCCTGACCTACTCCAAGTGCTAGAACTTCCACAAACAGCACACATACCTAAGACATAAAAATGGATACACTGCAGAATAGAAATGTTGTTTTCTACATTTTCTCAATACTATTACCTGATTATTATACTATCAGAACTTAAAAATGTAAAGCCACTAGAGTAATCTCAAAATTCACATACCTTATAGCTTTCATTTTTCTTCTGTTAAGGTTTTCGTTACTGTTATCCACCAAGGGGAAGTCTTTTCTTTTACTCATGATGGTGCCTGATTTTAAAAAACAAAACAAACCAAAAAAAAAACCAAACACAAAACCCCCCAAAAGTGACAAATTCTCTACAACACTTCATCACTAGAACAACCACTACAGGTTACTTACATTACTTGGTAAAGAGTTAGATAAAAAACACAGACACAAAATTCATAGAAAACATACACCTGTTTTTTCCTTGAAAAGCAAATATTTTAATTGCAACAGAAAGCTGGCCTGTCTTTCACTACTCCACTAGATAGGCTTTATCACCCCTAACCTTACCACTACCAGACACAGGAGGCGACACCACTGCCGGTCTTCAAGCCTCCTTGAATCATACAAGCTCACTAAGATAACTTTTCTGCAGTATCTTGATACTCGAGGTTCATGCCCTGTTTGCAATCCACCACGTATAGTGACCCTGACTCCTTTCCTTAAGGCCTACCATCTGGCCGTTTATTTTCCCTTCTGTATTTGCTTATACGCATCACCTTCACCTCCCTTTCCCTCTCTGCCCCGTCCCCTTACCCCCCGATACTCGACGGGAGAGGTGCTCTTTCCTCCCAGCCGGCGCCTAGAGCGCCACTGCATATGCCACGACGATGCCGGTAAAGACACTTGAGCAGAGACATACCGAGACCGCCGGGGACGGGACAGGACGCCACTCCCCTCAGCACGAAGTGCAACGCGACGGACAACCCCACAACTACCAGCCTCGCGCCGCTCACCGCGCGCAAAAACGGCTACCCCAACAGCCAATCACCGAACGCTTCGCCAGCCCTTGTGCCCATCGCAGCCAATCACAGCGAGGCGGCAGGGGGAAGGCGGTGGTTGCTGCGGCCCGCGCGCGAAGCCGTCGCCGCCATCTTGTCGCCGTGGGGCGCGGTTGGGCTGCAGCAGATCGACGAGGCGCTGCCCAGGCTGTCTTCGGTCACACCCCGCTCGCCCCCCCCCCCCCCCCCCCCGCCCAGTGCCCGGAGATCAGAGGTCCGTGTTTGAAGATAGGGTGCGTCCTGGGCTAGAGGCCGTGAAGTCCATGCTTTGGGGTTACTTTATTGTACGTGCATTCTCGTTATTTGCATGTGTTTTAACACTTCTGGTTTGGCTGTCATAAATTTAGTAATATACTCTCCAGTTTTGTGTTTAAATCACCTCTAGCAAGATACAGTTAAATTTTAAAAGTAAAAATACACTGATTTCCCCCTGCAGCTTTTAGACACTTGCCAAATCATGAACTAGGCCAGCTTTCCAGGAGGTAAGTTTCCTAGCAAAACTTGTTACTCATATTCTTGCACTGTTCACACAGTAAAACTAGGTTCCACCCCAAACCTTTAATTTTAAATGTCTTAAGTAACTGTTTGTTACGCTGGGGTTTTGACTGGGATGACAAGGCAGAGTTTGAAAAGTCACATAAACTCTATGCTTGGTTTTCTTAACGATAGGGAGTACTTTAGTGGTGTGGCCAAGGCAAACAGTAACTCTGTTGAGAAAAGTGCTAAAGCAGAAGTCTACAGTCCTGTCTGCTGAAAGGGCAAAAGAATTTCAGGAGTAGTGGGAAGAAAACATGAAGAAAGGAGCACTGAAGTTCAAAAATTAGCCAATTCTATGGAGCTAGGTCCTCACCTACTTTTTGGTAAAACACCCAAATCTGGCAAGTTTGCATTGGTTTTGTTTATCTACACTTGAATGTGCATTATTTGTTTGTGAGCAGCAGAATTTTCCAGAAGTTATCCTCAAAGTGATTCATGCTGTAAATAATTAACCTTAGAAGCCCTTGTTGTTAACCAGGACCTGATTAGACTCAACTTTGTATAAAATCCTTTTGGAGATTGATTGTCAAATGTTACAGCTGTGCCTCGTGTCTGGTCTTCTTGTGTTTGGTGTGCTTTGGCCTACAGAAAGTTTGTAGGAAACCTTGTTTGTGAGTATAAAAATCAGTACGTACCAGGCTGAACTTGCGCATACAATATAACTTCCTGTTACCAGTAGTGTGTTTTTCAGAAACAACTTCCGAAAAGTCCTACAAAATACTGTCAAAAGACAGGGCTGGGAACTGAAATTCTTATTTCTCCTTGACTTGAAAATTTATAGACTCCGGTTAGATGCTGGTTCTATGGCACTTTATCATTGTCCCATCTTGAGCTACCCCATGCTCCAGAGACGACAAATTAACCATCTCTTTCTGTCCCATAAGAGCTAAACCCCCTTCTCCTTCTTTGTAAATACCAATTCTCTTTTTCTCTTGGATTCGCCAACCAGTTACTGCAATGAAGTTAAAATCTCAGGGGTTTTCTCAACTTGTAATTTAGCTTTGGAAATCGCTTTCTCTCTTTCAAAGGCGAGGAAATGCTTGTGCACCCAAAATTTTGTCTTTATGTTCCGTATTCTATGTTAACTCCCACTTAAAAATTAACTCTTATGAACATAGTGAGTAACAGCTGAGGGGTAAAATGTAGAGTGGGTGACAGCAGACCTGTTGTGGCTGTAGCAGAGAAAGGGAAATGATAGGAAGGATTGCCTTGGTTAAAGGTCTCAATGCAATTTTAAACCAGCAGCGTACAGGATTGTCTAAAAAGCAGCCTGACTTATCTCTTTGATGAGAAGCCTAATTAGGCCTAATTAGGTCTTTGGTGGGAAGACAGCTCATCCTTGCTTATATTTCAGCTTTACCTCCATTTAATAAATAAGTGAACTATAGCAACAAATGCTTGTTATCATTTTCTGCTTACGAATTTGTCAAAATTGTAAAAATATAGCTGCATGTTCTGTTCTCTATGCCTTTACAAAGAATTGTAAAAGATAGATATACATACATGTTATGTTATATATCATGCATATATTATGCTTGTTTGTAGCTCTGTCAGCCTGTATATGAAAGAAGAAATAAACATACACTGCACACTTGCAGTTTCACGCTCATACCACTCTGAAAATCTGAAGAAAAACCCTGCATCTTAGTTTGTTGTCTGAAAATGCAACAGTAATTTTCCAGAAAGGAAGGAACACTTTCTCTCTGTGCCATTAGCTATTCAGAGAACATTACTGGTGTTTCTTAATTTTATATGTCAGTATTTAAAATGCAGGCAATGGAAAAGTCAGTTGTTTCTAATGTGGGTAGCCACAAGATGGCAGCATGGATTAACCCTGGGTGGACTCACTTGTCTGCTTCTACTCGCACAAGGCGATTCACTGGCTTTGTCCGTGGTAGAAAGCACACTGTACTAGAAAGATAATATTGAACAGACTGTTGTCTTTGGTGAAAACAATGTAGTTGTATTTAAAAATCACAATCAAATGCAGGTTGAAAACATATATGTTGTCTAGATCATCTTTTCAGCCAGCTGTTATTTCTTCAAATGCAACCTCCTTTCTCATTGCCTGTATCTTGCTCTTTCTCAGCAAGAATTTCTGCTTTCAAAATTTAACGACTAAATGCACTAAAAATGGCCAGTGTTTGGCGTTTTTTTGGTTTGGTTTGTGTGGTTTTTTTTTTTTTTTTTTGTTTGTTTGTTTGTTTTTTTAATTTAGATGATAGATTCTGTGAATGTGTATCTTGGTTATTTGGTAAGTAATAGCTACTGGATTTTTTTCTGTAGTATGGCCATGTGATTAAACGGTAAGTAGAAAAGTAGTTTTTCTCTAATCGTTATGTGAGGGCCTGCACGTGTGTTTGGAGAAGGAAGGAGACCTGTTATATTGCTGCAGACAGGGCCAAATGCAATGATTTGGAAAAGTTTGTGGATAGGGGATGTGCAGATGTATTGGAAGTACGATTTCATCAATGAAATGTTAATTACATAACATTAACAACTGAATTATCTGGTTTCTAAGGTTTACACGAGTTAGACAAGTAATCTCAAAATGTGGTGGTCTAACACAGAGACACTGATACCTGAGGGAAATGTTGTCTCTCTGACTCATAATATAATTATCTTTCTGAAGTATCCCAGATTTAGGTTACTTATAGTATGAAAGGGATTAGACATTTCAAGATCATCAGGTTTTTTTGTTAGCCAGGATGTACATGTTAGTGATTTCTAGAATTACTCAACGTGTATAATTTCTGCTCTAATGCTACAGTTGGTGTTTTCTTCAATGAAGTTTCTATCATTATAAAGAGTTAATTGTTACAACTGTAGAATCATAGAATCATAAAATCATTTAGGTTGGAAAAGACCCTTGGGATCATCGAGTCCAACCATCAACTCCACTCTACCCTTAACACCACATCTAAACGAGTCTTAAACACATCCAGGGATGGTGACTCCACCACCTCCCTGGGCACCTATTCCAGTGTCTGACCACTCTTTCTGTGAAGAATTTTTTCCTAATGTCCAGCCTAAACCTACCCTGTTGCAGCTTGAACCCATTCCCTCTTATTCTATCACTAATTACCTGTGAGAAGAGACCAGCACCAGCCTCTCTACAATGGCCTTTCAAGTAGTTGTAGAGAGTGATGAGGTCTCCCCTCAGCCTCCTCTCCCTCAAACTAAACAGTCCCAGCTCCTTCAATCGCTCCTCATAAGATTTATTCTCCAGGCCCTTCACCAGCTTCGTTGCCCTCCTCTGCACTCGCTCCAGCACCTCGATATCTCTCTCATATTGAGGTGCCCAGAACTGGACACAAATACTGTAGTATCTGGCAACAGTCATTCAAGTATAAGTTATTGTTTACTCATCTTCAGTTAATATGTTGCTTTTATCACTGTGCTAAAATGACTTTTTATGACCATTTAAGGTTGATCTAAACTTGTGCTGTTGGTAAAAGGCTAGGTCTTGCATTTTTCTGGTCCTAGATGTGTGCTCACCCTTCCCTTGTTCACTAGTGTTTCTGGAGCCACGTTTCTAGAGTCAGCTGGATCTGTAAGTTGCTGTTGAGTAACTATTTAGTTCTGTCATAATTCATACTGAGAACCTTGGATCCTTGCATTTAACAATGCAGTCAGCAGCTATTCTTACATGGGCATGTCCTCATAGTAGTCATTATTGGGTGCTTATGTTCAGTAGCTATTATTTATCTAATTTTCTACGAATAAAATTAATTGCAAAGTATGCCAGAGGCTTTTTTTCTTATCCACCCTGCTGGTTAAAACCAACAACTATCTGTGAATGTAATGGTGGACAGTTTAGTCCTAGGTGCTACTGTGGCATTGGTGTCTAACTCACATTACTTTATTTTCTCTACAGAATCTGTTTTTCTGCACAGTGTAAGATATTTGCTGAGTCTGCCTTTAGGTACATTAGTAGTAAAAAGATGACATGAAAATTCATAGGTATAAAAGTGTTTAAAATGTTACTGTGATTTTTGTAAGACACCTTTAATGCTTGAATCAAGCTTTCATCCTTTAAAATTCATTTTACAAGCTTTTTACTATGAGCATAACACAGTATTTTTTGTTTAAATTCCATCTTTTTTTAGCATGTAGGGAAATAGCAGCCAGAGGTTGGATTATGAGTTACCCTTGCCTGCTGGGCTCAGCTGCCAAATCTGGGAGCCTGAGCCTAACAGAGGTGAGGCCATTGCAGCTCCATCTCTCCAGGTCCAGGCAGTAGCGAGGCTGAGCATGTATTCCCAGTTTTAATTTATGATTGTGCCTTGACCACATAGTATAACTAGAGATATCTGGAAATAAAAACTTCTTAAGCAAGCTGAAAATCTTTTTCCGACTTCAGCTTTCAACCACTGAAACTCAGTATGTCTGTAGCAAGGCACAGATTTGGATCCTAATCCAGAAATGAGTATCAAAGAGAGAGACTGCAGTATCCTGTGGGGTCTGACTGAAGGCTCTGTGTAGGCACTGAAGTTTGTTTGAGGTCTTTCAATTATAGTTGTGTGTTTGAAGATGTATAAATGATGTTGAAATCTTTCTGAAATGCATGTTGTAGATTAGCCACTCTTAGGTTTATTGAAGATGAAATTCTGTCTCTAGGAAAACCAAGCTTCTCTTTTGTTTAAAGTCTTTTAGAAACTTGGTTTCACAGCAAAAGTACCATCTGAATTTCTTCATGAAATAGTCTTTCTAGTCCAAATTTTTGGAGCATAAATTATTGTTTAGTTTGTACAATGGGGGGAGTGGGGGGCGGAATTCTAGGTTTTTAGGGTCTAAACACATAGCTGAGAGGAACATGCTGGTGTGCGGGTTTGTTATTTGAATGTAACTTTAAGCTCATCCTTTATTGCTTTTAAAATTTTAAAATACATAATTTAATTTTTAAATTTTACACAATTTAATTTTTTAATTTTAATACAATAAAATTTAAATTTTAAAATTTAAGTTTTAAATTTTAAAATACAGTTTCAAAAATACTAAAGGTACATGGGGAGCTTTCAGGAGACTTTATTAGAGCATAAAGAATAGCAGTATTTGAATAACATGAACCCAACACTGACAAATGCTGAGCAGTGCTTTTTGGAAGCAAATGTCTCAACTGCATACATGCTTGTGTAGTCCAGAATTACTATAAACTCCAGGAAAAAAAACAGAATGACTCTCTGTGCCACTGCTTTCAGAAACCAAATGAGATGATAGACTATATTAATTGTGATTCCATAGTCTGTGGAATATAATATTGCAGAAGGTAGTGTAGTACACTGTGCTGCAAAGACTGCATGTAGTTTTGACTGCCATATTTCTGCTCATGCATGGAAAGAACAACTCCAGCTATGTTTTATGGATCTTGTTTGCAACAGCATGAAGACATGGTAACCTGGGCAACCAGACTCCCCGGTAAGCTTCACAGTGCACACTGAGGCTTGCAGTGTCGTCTTTTCATGTATTACTGTCCGAATAACCGGATCCAAGGTAGTTATACACATATTGCAACTGCATCCCTCACTGTAGTATGTTTATTATTCAGAGACAAAGATGAAAATTATTTGCCAGTCACAAACGGAGGTGTTGGAGGCAAAGGCTTGGGACATGCATAAGCGCTCCAGAAAACATAGAGATCACATATGGAAAACATGCTGAAGGGAGATTTGGCTCATGACCTACATTGAACTTTGTATGCAAAGGCTGTAAGTAGGCAGAATGCCTCACCTGAAATGGACAGAGAAGACATTCTTCTTTCAGTTCTTCTTTGGGGCCTTTCTAAGTCAACAGCTATGGTCTGTATGCTACGATGGATGCTGAGGTAAATACAGTGATCTAGTCCTATGATAAAGAGTACTCCCACCAAAAGCTCTTCTTCTGTTAAGGACCAAATTTAGTAGAAGATTTGTTGGAATTCCCCATGCGAGATGAAAGTTAAAAGAACAGCAGTATTCTTTCAGTGCCTGTACACAAAGTTTCAGCAGTTCAAGACACAAATATGCAATGAGATTCCCCTCACAACAGTTTGTTGAAAATAAGATTTACTGTGTGTGTCTGTATGAGCCTCTCAGCATCCTACTGGGCTGCTCAGCTTTGGTGTCCCTTACTGGACCTGTCTGTAAGAAAAAACCACTAGCTTCTTTGTCTTTTATGACCAATATATAGAAAATAGTTGATTTCTTAAGAAGGCTTTTAGAATTCTTCATAGTGCATTGAAAATGGGGATTGATGAAGGGAAAGTATGGATTATTCCTATGGTTAATAAGGCTTTGTCTGATGGTTATGAGCTTGGATATTGAAACTGATAAAGTGACAGTTTAGTACCATAATCCTTCTCTAACTCCTTGTATGACCTTTAGCTAATTAGTTACTTGGTCATCTATTCCCCTTGTCTATTTTGGTTGTTTGTGAGGTTTTGTCCAAAACTGTAGACAAAGGAGTTGGACAGCTACTAGGGGCTGTAGTACCCGTAAGAAATATCACGTGCCATTGGTTCTGAATTCTGTTGCTTTACCAATAAAAGTGATGTTGTTTAATACGAACAGGATTACCACCCTGTGGCACAGCCATTCCAGTCCCTGGCATTGTAATTACTATCAAATTAATTTTGCCTATTCTAGGAAATATATGTAAGTATTTTACTAGAAATGACTCTATGTCTTAAGGTTTTCATGTTATTCATGCATAAAGAAAAAGAAATGGAATCAATGACAAATGGAGAATCTGAATTTAAAGTGACTGCTAAACAAGTGGGGCAAATTCTCAGGACTTTCAATTTTAAATCTATCACTCTCTACACAACGTATAATATTAAAAATCCAAGAAACACGAATATTTGTGGTCCCAGAGAAAGCTATGATTGTATGCCTCTTGTACCTACTGTTCACATCTGCTATTTGAGAAAGTGTAAACTGTTGCTGCTATGTATACAGCATATGAGAATTAATACACCCAGACCTTTTTTTGAATTAAAAGTATTTTGTATTTTAAGTTTCACTCCCTTTCAAAATACAAGAAAATATGAACAGAAAGTCGTTCTGTTTAACTTTGTTGCTATAGCTGGGTGCTTCATCTTTTATGTACTTATCCATCTTTCTGATTTGTTCTAGAATAATAATTGAAATATGTCGTTAATAACTTTTATTGGTGAAAAAAAGCTATTTTTTAGTACGTTCATATAATGCTGAGCATAAAATTGAGGTTGATAATCACATATAAAGAAAAATTACTCCAAATCATTTACAGGAGCATTCACTTTTGTTCTTTGCATTTGAAGGTAGAGATAAAAATCACTACTTAGAAATATGCAGAGATTTCCACAGGGAAAGGCTTACATGGGCTATAACCCTTCAGATGGATGTTGCTGAAGAACAGAGTATATGATAGAGTTTTCCGTAAGAACATGGACAGGCGTGGTTGTTTATTCCTTCTAAGTAACGTAAGGACCAGGAGGCACCTGGTGAAATGGTAAAATGACAGACTTAAATTAAACAAGAAGTACTTTTGAAAACAATCCATAATTTAACAATAAAATTTACTTCCTACAGAATTATAAATGTGTTAAAATATGATCAGTCAAATTTGTGGTCTATGAATTAGACCAGAACAACTGTTAAAAAGGATGATGCATACTTGATCTATTATAGCTCTGTTAGTTTCTAAATGCTCATAGCAAGAGAGTCTACTAAGGGAAGCACCATTCCACACTGGCCTATTTTTACATGTTTGCTTTAAACGTCAACTTATGGCCACAGTAAGAGACAAGGCCACTTTTCTCAAATTGTCTCTTGGTATGGACCAGTATATTTTTGCATTTATTTCCATGCTAATAGATTCTGACCCCAAGAATCTAATAAATCAATATTGCAGAGTAATATGGTGCCTCTATTTTTGGAGAACTAAATTCAGTCACGGCACAAAAGGATTCTGTATACATACAATAAAATTTTTTACACACATATACTTATTTCAGGTGTGTGATTAGTTTCTTATATATGGTTTAAATCCATTTATGATACCAGTGACTAAGTAGTTACACATTTTCTATTTGTTAGCATCGCTGAAATACATTTTGAATTTTAGTGTATGCCCTGGTTGGGAATACATCCCAGTTAGCATTTTGGGTGTTACGTTAACTTTAGCAAAGATGACAGCATTTGAGTTGAGAATGGGAAAAACATTATTTCACACGAAGATCTAATCCTTCCAGTAAAGGTTGATGGCTTGCTGGTGAAATGCAGTGGGGAATCTTGAAGAGCAGTTAAAGCACAGGCTTACATTTCCTGTGATAGGCATTCTGGTACCTTATTTATTTCAGACATGAGCTTATGTGAATACTTATAATGTGTCTCAAGTTTGTATCATTTCAGAGACTAATGAAAATTTATGAAATGTATTAATCAAGGGGCAAAAAACTCAAGCATTTCCAAGTGTCTGTTTGACAGAAGGAAGGGCTTTGCTGGATTTTTTCTCCATGTTGCTTTATTTCTTCAGTCACACTTGTCAGGCTGAAATAATGTGTGGAAGCTCTTCCCTGTAAATCACATATATTCCAGGAATCATTGGAGTTCTAAATGGAAAATGTGAAACCTGTTCTAAACTGAACAACATACAGAGCCAGATTGGAGCAGTAGAGCAGTGGCTGGAACAAGGAGAAAAACAAATCCAAACTTTTCAGGCAGACTTCAATTAAAATAATGGAAAATACTAAGATAGAACCAGAAATGCTAGAAATTCCTCTGAGTATTTTTCCATGTATTTACAAAGGGGAGCTCAGTCACATTCCAGGCAATGTTGATCAGTTCATCCCTGGCCAGTTGTTTTCAGTGTTTCCAAGCAGGTCATAGGTCCAAAGAGTCCTGGACGCATGTTTAGAAACCCAAAATGAGTTGTTGTTCTCCTGGAGTTGGTTATTAGTCCAGGAAAGAACCTACAGGTGGTTTGAAAGTGTATGTTTTTGGTTTGTGGGGGGTTTTTGTTGTTGTTGTTTTGTTTTTTATTTCAAGGGCTTTTAAAGAGCTGTCCCTCTCAGATGAGGTTCTGTATGGAATTTGCAGTTGAGGAATGTCAGTACATAAGACAGGTTGGTTCAGCAGCTTCTGTGTTTTCAACAGCTTTCAGTGTTTGTGAAAGTGTAGGTTGGAAGAAAGTACTTAAGGAGAGCAAGCTTGATAAAAAGTGTATTCATCCCTCCCCAAAATACTCTGCAGAAAATTTTACCTGCTTTTATTTACCTTGGGTTTTTGTTTTCTGCTGATCTAGCATTAGAAGCTCTTCTTAGGACTGACAAGAGCCCATAAATTTTACTAATTCTTGAGGCTAATAAGAGCACTGTATTTTCCAGATTTCCTGTAGTAGTATGAGAAGGTACAGCTTCAAAAGGAGTTCCAAAGCTTATACGGAATACTGTTAAGCTATGTTGCTCTCCATTATAACAGTTATCATCTCAGGCTGGGAAGAAGTGAAGATGGCAAAACAGCAATATGGCTTCGCTGGATTCTTTCTGGAAGTTTCTCAAATTCATCACAAGAAAAAGTTTGAAAACCTGTTGTGTCTGGCTAACTTATTCTTCTTCCTTTTCACCCAGCTGACACCCTCTAAAGAAAGCTGGGCCCAGAAGAATTCTGAGCAGAAATGACCATGCAGAATAACGTTTTCCAGATGGGGCTGGTTCCCTGCAAACACTCCATGAGTGCCGTTTCAGCCCTTATTTAGCCCTGCTTGTGAATAAGCTGACAAGAATGACATGGGATCCAGAGAAGTGGAGAATACCAGCTCTCTGCTACTTGTGATGGTCATGTCTGCAACCATAATAGGCATTTGCTATTTCGCCTCAAGGGTCAGATTATAAGCATATGGATTCCTAGATCTTTGCAATCTGGACATGATTCATCTGACCATCCGCTTGTAATTAGTGAAGAGGAACAAGCACTTTTAAAATACTGGTCTTTGCATTCTCAAGGAGATGCTTAAAACAAAACAGATTAATCACACTTACAAGCACCTATTTTTCTCTATTCACTATAAAGGGAACTTAGAGAGGCTAGCTGAGATCGAGACGTCTACATTACAAGATTTCACTGAGATGAATCCCACCCAAATCCCGCCTAATAATGCGCCTGGAAGAGTTTTCTCTCCAACCTGTACAAATTCTCTTGCCTTCTGTCTGGGCACATTAGCCATGTACTGGGTTTGGAATTTATTAATGCTTTCAAGCACGACTGAGGGAAGACCAAAGTGTAATTGCTTACTAGAAGTGAAACTTTGAAGAAGTGTGTGGAAGTGCCAAGGGCACCTGAAGGCTCAGTCCTTAGTTAAAAAGCAAAGGTTTCATTTTATGCTCATCCAGCAACTGACTTTTCAAAGTCAAATGAATTCAGTCGAAATGGTGAAATAATCTGACCACAGAGAACACATTTATTGGGTATCTTTCTTTTAGCAGAGTAGCTAAAAGTGCATTTTTCATGCTACTGTATTAAAGAGACCATCCTCATGCTCCTGAAGTCATGTGTTTTTATCCATTCTGATGCCATGCTTCAGAATTGTCGATCTGGCATGAGAATTTACTGACCAATATATTTTGAAATATTCACATAATATCTTACATTTTTTAAAAAAATAAAAGGGATTGTGGTGCTGTTACTGGTTTCCAGTTTAAAAACTAGGGCCTACAGTGTAAATTTTATTTGCAAATTGCTGTAAATTTGATTAATATAACTGCAGTTCTAGAGGCATTCAATTAAATTAATAACATTAACTGAATTTACATGTCGGCCTTTTGCCAGGTTTTGCAAGAATGGTATAAATTAATTCAGTCAGCTTGGCTTTTACTTATTTTCTTTGTTTTATTGTATTTTCTGTTTGTAATTATTACTGTAATTAATTGGAAAAGGTTTACGACAATTAATAAAAAGCCATTGACAAGAAAAGCGTGTTTGTGTTTTTCTAATAAGAGATAGCATTTGCTTTCTGATGATTCAAGTGGCAGGTTATGTAAACATTTCTATTTCTGATCCTTCTAAGGCTTTTGTCTATTGTCTGTTAAGTATTTTGTGGGGGAAAACATGATCATCAAGTCGGCAATCTGCCTAGGATTTCAGAATGGCATGAAAATAAATAATTACGCATGATGAAAACATTTAGGATATTACATTGCGATCATTTCATATCACTGGCAGACCGATTTCAGGAAGAAAAACAACATTACATAAAGTCTAGTGGTACAGTAAACAAGGGGATTTAAAGACTGATGGATATTGCTGTCCGTTCTCTCCCTAGGATAAAGTATCAACTGCAATACTTTAAAATTAGGTTTTGTTGGGTTTTATTTTTAAATCCACAACAGAGAAATCTGCAGGTGGCTGATAATAAATAGTAAAACTTTGGCAGTCGGTAATAGCTGTTATTCTAAAGAGTAAACTAGAGGGAAGGGAGGACCTAATTTCGTAGAAGGATTTCCCTCCAAGATCACCTGAATTTGTAAATATCTTACCTTGGTCATGTACCAAATTGTTAGGAGGAACAGAAGGAGGAACAAGCCTGAATAATACAGTGTCTTTGTAATATTCGTAATTCCCTTTAAAATCCAAATGTAGCTGATATTCCCCTTTATTTGTTTCTTTTATCCTTGCTCTAACTATAATGCTAGTACTAATCTGAGCTTCTGCCCAGAAGGAAAGTTTGAGTTATATGCTGCATCAAAGGAGGAAGTGAAAATAATCATTAAATGACAAGGTGACCTAATTTAATGTAATTAATCTACCGTGTTAAAAATAGCTTAGACATGTCTGATTTTCAGAAGTGCTATGCTTCACAGAATCAGAGAATGGTAGGGGTTGGAAGGGACCTCTGGAGATCATCTAGTCCAACCCCCCTGCCAGAGCAGGATCACCCAGAGCAGGTTGCACAGGAACGCGTCCAGGTGGGTTTTGAATGTCTCCAGAGAAGGAGACTCCACCACCTCTCTGGGCAGCCTGTTCCAGTGCTCTGCCACCCTCAAACTAAAGAAGTTCCTCCTCATGTTTAGGTGGAACTTCCTATGCTCAAGTTTGTGCCCATTACCTCTTGTCCTGTCCCTGGGCACCACTGAAAAGAGCCTGGCCCCATCCTCCTGACACCTGCCATTTCAATATTTGTAAGCATTGATAAGATCCCCCCTCAGTCTTCTTTTTTCCAGACTGAAAAGATGCAAGTCCTTCAGCCTTTCTTCATAAGAGATGTTCTAGTCCCCTAATCAAGCCTTGTAGAAGGCTTCCAGAAGGCTTGTAGAAGACAGTGGCATTAGCACTTTCATAAACCAGCTCCTATGCCTGTATGCAGTGGGAACAGAAGCTTTTGATAGCTCCTATGGAAGTTTACTTCTTCTACTACTTCTATACTTTTAAACATTTATCTTGCCCTCTGATCTCATAAACTAGACCTACTTAATAAGCAAAGCAACCTGAAGACCCTTTTAAACAAAGTTCAGTAGATGTTGTTACATCCTTGGTTTTTGTCAGCTCCTGCCCTTGAAGTGAGGAGTGCTGCTTCCATGCCTCCTCTTCTAGTGTGAACCTGCTTTTCTATCAAAGGCTTGGCTTCTCCCTTTTGGGAAGATACGTGATCTCTGCATACTAATGAACGAGTGATACAGGGTCTGTGATTCACATTGATCTTAGCCTGTATTAGTGGGAGTTTGGAACAGAGAAAGTAGGGTGACTGAACACATTTAGCCTTGGAAAGAAACAGAGGAACCGCCTCATCAGTAAGGAGTCATGCAAAAAGCAGGTTATTCATAATGGCAAGGTTTTTGCACTAATTTGTAACAAACACCTGAGGACATACAGGTTTTATTTCACAGGGGTGGCTCTTGCAGGCTTTATCTTCAACAATAATATAGAAGATAATTGATATTATACACTATGTTCATGCAAAGTGTTACAGTTAGATTCACTTCAAAGAAAGGCAGGAAGTCTGTGGGGTGGGGGTTTAATGTTGCTGTAGGTTTCTGGGAAAGGCAAATGCTTTGCTATATAGATGTAACATGTTGTCACCTGCCTTTGCCATATCTTCTCCTGACTGCTAACCTACCTGTTCTTTGAGTGACAACCTTTTTCAGGTGTTCTTAGGAGGGAAGGTCATGTCCCAAGACCGTTAGTGCCACTTTCTTCTATCAGACATTGCATTGCAGATGTCCTCAACTAAGATGTAAACTGGGCCTGTATATGTTCCATGGAAGGATTTTGAAATTATGTAGTTTAGAAGTCACAAAATAAATCGGAGTCCCCATAATGGTATGTTATTGTGAACAAGGCAAGTGTCATCTGAAAGATACTTAATGTACTTTTTCTCTTTGGCTGGTCTCACTGCTCTGTTATGCCAGTTTTGGGGAAGCACATCAAGAAAAAGGTGGACTGGTTGGATAGAGTCCCAGTGAAAGCAGCCAGACTTGTCAGGGGACAGGAAAGCACAGCCAATGAAAAGAAAATTAAAGGAACATGAATAACAGTGAGAAAGATTGTCTTGGAATATATAAAAGGTATCAGAAAGGAAGAAGTCAAGAGACTTCCCTTCATGTTCACTGAAGAAGGAACAGAAGTTCCTTCTGTGAGCTTTATCTAAATGAAGTTTGCACTTTAGCTGAAGCAAAGAATAGTTAGGTTAAATACTATGGAAAAGCATTCAAATGTTAAGGAGAGATAAGCACTTAATGAGATAATCGATATTTTAAACTACTGCACACCTTACAAATATATTAAAAAAACCCATCTCTCAGGAGCAATATTTGACCCTGGCTTAGAGTAAGGAGTTGGACGTTATAATGTTCCTCCTCTATCTATTGCCTGTGATTTTGTGGTAACTACTTACAATATTGACCCTGAAAAAAACTCAGAGTGTCAGTTTATAAGAGTAGCTGTACTAGTTTTGGCTGGTATAGAGTGAAATTTCTTCATGGTAGCTCATATGGGGCTATGTTTTGGATGTGTGCTGAAAGCAGAGTTGATAACACACTGATGTTTTCGTTACTGCTGAGCAGCGCTTACACAGTGTCAAGGCCTTTTCTGCTCCTCACACCACCCCATCAGCGAGTAGGTGGGAGATGCACAAAAAGTTGGGAGGGGACACAGTTGGGACAGCTGAACCCAACTGACCAAAGGGATGTCCCATGCCATATGATGTCATGCTCAGTAATAAAACTAGGGAGGAGGTTGGGGGGGGTCTGTCAGTGCTCAGGAACTGGCTGGGCATCGTTCAGTTGGTGGTGAGCAATTGTTTTTCATTTGCATCATTTGTTTTTGTTCAGGTTTATTTTTCTGTCATTTTTTCCACTTTACCTTACAATTTATTGTTGTTGGTTTTGTTATTATTATTTCTTTTTAACTATTAAACTGTTTTTATGTCAACCCACGAGCTTTCTCACTTTTACCCTTCCGATTCTCTCCCTCATTGCACTGGGGAGGATGCGTTGAGTGAGCGTCTGTGTGGTGCTTAGTTGCTGTCTGGGGTTAAATCCAGTAGCCTCACAGGATCAGACCAAAGATTGAACTAAGCCACTAAATCAGCATGACCAGGTACCTCTCTGGAGTGCCCGTATGCTGGTGCATGCAGCATGGGGAGCAAACGGGAGGAGTTATAGGTCTGCATTTAGCTGCAGGGTTACAGTCTCGCTGTTATCACAGCAACATGGTAGGATATTGGCAGTGGATTGGAAAAACAAGCTGGGAGGACAAGGACAAGGAGTACAAGAATGCGATGGACATACTGGAACAAGTCCACGGAGGGCTGTGGAAATGATTAAGAGCTTGAAGCATCTTCCATATGAGGAGAGGCTTAGAGAACTGGGGCTGTTTATCCTGGAGAAGACTCAGGGGTCTTATCAGTGTTTATAAATACCTGATGGGAGGGAGTAAAGAAGATGGAGCCAGAGGCTTCTCAGTGGTATCCAGTGACAGGATGAGAGGCAATGTGCACAAATGTAAAAATGAGGAATTCTGTTTGAACATGAGAAAAAGGTTTTTTTACTGTAAAGGTAGTCAAACACTGGAAGAGGTTGCCCAGAGAGGCTGTGGAGTCTTCCTCCTTGAAGATATTCAAAAGTCAGCTCTGAAGAACCTGTGACTTACAACCTCGGTGAATCTGGGATTCTATCAAGCCGTGGTAAATAGTGGGTGCACAGAGAAACAGTAGACATACAGATTGCTCCTTCCTCTGGTTTGTCGTCCTAGCTTCTGGAGTCAGTAGGTTAAAGTCAGTAGGTTAAATATTAATCATGTTTAATAGTAATTGATAGATCTTTTCTGCATAAATAGGTTTAATTATTTTAAACCTATTTATGCATATAATTTCTCTGGCATGTTGTGATAATGAATGCCACAATTTGATAAAGCGTAACATAGTTAATGTGGACAGGATTATAAAATCAGGCCAGTGAATTCTGCAAAACACAAAGCTCTTAGCTATTGATATCAGTAGGAAGGTTGCATGGGGATCAGAGGGAGAATGTGACATTCTGTGGTAACTAAACACTTAGGTCCTTATGATATATTTAGTGTCTTTCGTTTACATTTGCAAATCCCTAAGAAAATCTGGTCTGCTCTAGGCTGCTGCTTTATTTTGTTCACTTTTATCTCTGCTCCTTTCCCTTTCTTGTCTTCGAAAGGCTTTTGTCTTTTTTCTGGTAACATTTCCCTCCATGGTGCAACTCAACCCCTAATGGAGCTATTTTCACTCCAGTGCCTACCCTATCTGAACTTCTAATATGACTGCTTCTTGATGAGATAATTTTGATTCCAGATGACTTCTATGTGCTTTAAAGCAGGTAATCCAGCAAAGGAGGATTTATGACTGTGTACTTGGGTAGATAATGTTGGAGGAACTTGCCTCATGTTTGTAAGGGTCTCTGCAACCGTGAGAGAGGCTAACGTGTAAAAAAAGTTGATAGGTGCATTTCTAGAGATTGTTATATATATAAATATATATATATGGCTATGTAAATGTATAGTGCTATTGTGTACATTTCAAAGCCTTTCTGTAAAACCATGTGAATTTAAAGGATACAGTGTAAAGACTAATATTAGAATATGCTTGTACTTTGACAACACCATCTAAGTCATATATTGAGTTACAATCTTAGAAAACTACCCTTAAAGCTTTTCTCAAACAATACAAAATGAATGACTAATGAATTTTCAATAATGTAAAAAGTAAACTGTGCTTTTAAAATGCTTGAAATGCCATTTAAATTGCTAAAGCTATTTTTTTACTGCTATGGTTACTACTATCACTACCAAAAATAATAAAGCTTTGTGACTGGTCCTGATGAAGTTGAAATAAGGATCATTTTTGTGTGAAAGAACCTGGTTGAGGATTAACTTGAGTTATATTGGATACAATCCATATTGCTTTTTAAAATGAGTTACCTTTATGAACATAACTTCTTGGTTTTCTCTTCACTAGTTTGGAACATAATAATGATAGACTACTTAAAATATACGAATTTTATCTCATTTCTCAAAGAACGTTTTGGGACAAATGTTTCCTGGGTACTGTTCTGTTTTGTTTTTTTAACTTAATGAATTGAGAAATACTCCAGCTCTTTTCATGTAATTTTGAAATTACCTGGATTTTAGTAAAAAAATTAAAAAAGAAACAAAGGTGTGCAATAGAGCAAGAGAGAGAAATGATGCTAGAAAGGCTGAATTCTGAATAAGTTCAATTCATTATATGGGAGGTGCATGTCTGGCTGTGGAAGTTAAATCTACTCATTTGGCCTTTAGCTCAGACACAGTTATTTAGCCAGAGCTCTTGTGGGTTCAGGCCATTTTGTTCTGCATTAAATTGGAGGTTTCCCTATCTGTCCCCACATGATTGTCTCAGCTGGCTGTTTATGGTGCCACAAGTTGGGCTGCAGGTGTGATACCCAACCTGCTTCACCTCCACCCTTGTTACATCCAGATCTGCTAGTTCTACTCCCTTTGAGGCCAATGGCAAGAAAGACAGAAGGGCCTGTCTGTGTGAGAAAGTTACTCTAGAGTAAGACTGAGTATGTGTTTCAAACACTGTTCTCCAACATATATACAGTCCACTCATGACATCAGAATGTCCACACCAGCAGCTTTGGAGAAAGAGATTTAACTAGCATAAAATACAAAATCAGGGGAACTGGGATTAGGAATGTGAAAATCATTCTCTGCATTGCATTCACAAGGGGGTGAGGTACATACACAGCAGCCAAAACCAGACGGAGGTGGTAACCCCATGTCCTGCTGGGCCACAGGGCACTAAAAGCATTACCTCCTTTCCTCTTTTGGCTCCCCCTGCCCCTTCATGAGTCTGCTGAGCTGTAAATTAGAAAGATTAAGAGTATGCAGGCGCACAGCTTTCCCATGTGTCACAGAGTTCAAGCAGATGGATATTTCCAGCACAAGGGATACAGGAGGGCTGGAGTAACTAACCTGCTGTGTCTATATGGAGAAGGTCAGGAGGCATCTCTCAGCATCTCCACTGCGACAGCCTCCCCGTGGGGGCTCTGCTGATTGGACTGAGCACGAAGGCTGGCCTGCTGTGATGGAGAGAGGGGGAGAGCACGCACAAGTCCACCAACACGCTAGCACCCGCTGTCTGAGCCGACGGGGCTTGCATAGGAGGTACTCAATGTGCTTTTACAGTTCATGTAGGTGCACTGCATACCCTAAGAATTCTGGAGAAGACCCTGTGAAGGGAAGACTTTTTAGACTAACTGGAAGGTAGAATAGGTTAAAGGGGATCAGCATTGAGAATTAACCCACTTTTTTTTTCTCTTTAACAGCTTTATTTTAAAAAAACTGTGACAAGAAGGCATTCTGCTACGTCTCTGTGGAGAAACAAAACTCAGAAGCTTTTGAATGATTGCCCCTTTGACAGCGTTTCCTCTGGGAACTGGCTTAAACGCTGTTGTCTTGCCCTACGCTATGGCAGAGGGTTTACAGCACCCAGCTCATTGCAGGAGAGGGAACCAACACATAAGGAGATGGATTTTTATAAATGCATTCTCTCACTTATAAATATACATAAAAATGTAGCAGCTAGAAAAATCAAATAAAATCTAATATTTAACATGGATTTTTCATTTAAAAAATGGGAAGAATAAAATTACCTTCACTGTGACAATATCAAGCATGCAAGGATGAACTGGGCAAGGAAAAGACCACTGTTATTGACAAGAAGTTTTGGCTTAATTTTTCTTATTGTACTAAGAGATTTCCTCTATTTTATTCTCTATGATATCTTTTGCCATCTTACATAACTCACGTGAAACTGTTTTATTCATGGTAAAAAATGAACATGGGGCTGAGAGAGAGAAGGTTCAGGAAGAAAAGTAAATAAACAGAAGATTCAGTATAAATCCTTGTGATGTCAGGCAGGCAACATTAAGGAGTAGCTATAGAAGCATAAAGGAATTAATTCCAAATGGAGTAGCACACTTTTTACTGTATGAAGGTGAAAAAGTTCTTGAAACATTGGGTCTGCCAGAGGCTACCAGCCACTCAGGAACTAACAGCTGCCCTTTAGAAAAGCGTGCAATGCACAAAGATACACAAAATATTGTCAGATCAAGACTGTAGCCAAGACAATCCACTGGGAGCAGATTCTTGTCCTACTGGTGTGCAATTGCCTCTCTGTAAGCCAGCGGGTGATTTGTCTGCAGTGATTTAACTATGTCTATTCCCAGGAGATTTGTCAAGAGCATTGGATTTGTGCGCATAGTTAGATATCTTATAGTAGCCTTCTCAGTGGGCTACTGTCTGTGGTCTCCCTACTCCTGCAATCTTAATATGGAACATTTTGAAAGTGTTCCCCATAGACACGAGAATTTAGAACAAAATAGTTTATCAAAATGATAAATTTGGTAATGAGCTGGTTGAGTGTCAGTGTCTACAATGAGAGTTGCTGAGTGTATACACAGCTGTGCAAAGCTAAGCAACAATATGTTGTCACTTTAGCAAAAGCTCACTGTTAACTGTGCAGTGGTCAGACACTAAACTGGATCTGCAATTTTGCCATTTGGTATGAGAGATGGTTCCTCCCAGGGTGCTGGAATGGAAATCTTAAACATGATGAGAGAGGTGAACAGTGTGGGAGATAGAAAATGCATGAGAAAAAAATATCTTTATGCAGAGCTATTCTCTTCATCATTTAAAATGTTTAAAAAACTGTGCTTGGAAGGCATTGTATGTTCCTGTCTCTTCTTTTTACTAACAAGTGATGAAGAAGGGGTTTCTCAAGAGGGTGCTAGAACTGTATGAGGTCTCACACCTGCCAGTGATCCAAATGCTTCAAAATAATACCATTAAGATCTACATGGCTAATATGTTAGTAAATTATTTACTAAAGCATTTTTATAAATATTGGCCTTATCAGTTCTTTGAATTTTTATTTCTGTGTTCATCACTGTATATTGAATTGCAAATATCAGTAACTTAATCTTTTTAAAGAAAAGAATTGCTTTTCTGGTGGTGAGATCTCAGTGTGCCTGAACTCTGATATCTGTGCATCCCGCTGAGCTGTGTCTGGCCATTGCATAGGTGAGGTTTGCATCAAACCGGGGTTAGCTTGGTTGTAGTTTCTTCCACTTCTTATTTGCTCCATTGCCTCACCTGAAAGTGGAAATTTTCTTCTTACTTGTTCTGTGTACATAATGTGATTACTTATATTCTATTGCTAGTGTTAACATCAACAGAGAAAGCACGTTTGAGCAGTTGCACATGGGAAATACACTTGCAATGTGTGATTTTCTTTAAATGGTGAAAAGCCACTGGCTTTGGGAGAGGAGTCAACTGGAAGTCAAACTGTCCTAAGTACATTCTAGGTTAACACATTTAACCGTAATACTTTGTTTTTGAAATTTCTTGAAATAATTTTCATGTCTTGTAACTTTTGTTGCCAGTTATGGTGGCTGTGATTTAAACATGCGCTGAATTAAAAAAGCTAGTTATTTATGAAAAAATCACTGGTATTATTCTTCGCTGTCTTTTGTGGTAGCTGCTAATTGCCTTTAGAGCTGCATCTAGTTTTGCTTTAAAGACTGTAAATTAAAGAAAACTAATCACATTTATAATAAAGTTGTTAAATTCCTTGTTAACTGTTTCCAGCTATTTGTAGGTCAAAGCCTCCAGCTTCCATATCTACATATTTAATCTCATAATGTCTTTCCTCTGCTAGCTTAAAAATCCGTCTATTTTCAGAAATTTCTCTGCTGTGTAGATCTCTAGAGGCTGATCAAGCTCTGTGTTCATCTTCCGTTAGAGAAACTGCAGAGACCATTCTTCTAATTCTTTGGTAATAAAGCTGTATCTGGATGTGCCACTGTTGTTTGAACAGCTTTCTGAACCTTTGTCTGTGTGACGTGAGGACCAGACAAAATGCTATGTACCGAATGATTGCCACTTCACCCCTTCTCCTGCACAGTGTCTGCTAATGCGCTGTAAGGTTGCATTTTTGCTCTCAGCTAAAATTAAATCAGTCTTAGCTCATACTCAGTTGGTTACCCTGTCACACCCTTGTCATTTTCTCTGCTTTCTAAGGTAAAGTTTCTCGTCTGCCAAATTACACAAATTTATTTTTTCACTCAAATTTGCAGACGCAGGAGTTTGTCAAAGCTATGTGTGTATGAATGTATTTATGTATGTATGTATTGATTTAATTATACCCTTGAAAATGTACTTAAAGGAAAAATATCAATATGAGAGTATGAACATCATTATGAGAGCATGGGGGGAATCAAGCAGAGATCTAAAATTTGTTTCCTTATTATTCCTTCTTGTACTACAGGTTCTGAATCTAATAATGTGATTTGTCAAAGACAAACAAATAGAGATAAGGAGCCAGAGATTGTGTTAGCTACACTAAGAGGTTTTGCATGTGTACCAAAAATTGATATGACAGATGATCTTAGCAGTATAGGTCCTCTAACTGTCCGTGTGCCCATATCTGTCTGCTATTTCCAACAGAATATTCTGAGCAAAAAGGCTAAAGTTTCTGGATTGATTGTGCTGAAGGGTATGCATCAATATTTTGGGTGTTGCTTCTTTCTTTTCAGTTTGCTCTTTTCACTTTCTGCTTACCAATTTGTAAATGTCCTTCTGCAAGTCTAATTCAAATTTTCAGGGTCATTTACAGAGGTACCGCACACCAGGGAAAGTGTCAGTCTTGGTTTACATCTGAGAAAAGCCCCGGACATCGTAGTGTCTGAAATATTAGAGAACGGCTGAGTTGTTCTCTTCCTAAAATATAATCCTCTTTACAAGTGTTACAGTGCCCAAGATATCTTACTTAGGGAAATGTTCCCCACAGAAATTCAGAAATCATTATTGTCTCCATCCCTCTGCTGTATTCCTTTTTTTTATTTTTTTTAATTTATTTTTTATTTTACAGTTCTGTTAATGTAACTGAAGTCAAACTGGTATAAAACTGGTGTGAGGGAATGGAAGACCAGATCCCCTCTGAATGCACTGATGTATTGTGACTGGAGTACTCAGTTCTGACATTTAGAGAAGATAATGTAACTGTGAAAATGTCATGTTCATTATCAAGATCTGAATGTCATCATCCCTTGACCTCAGAGTTCTGTGAAGATTGGTAACTATAAAAAAAGCTGTTGTGTTTTCCTTCCCCATTTGTCTTGTGAGCAGCGTTTCTGCTGCTTTGGGAACAGCACTGACATTTATTTGAGAACTTAGTGGCAGGCACAAAATCACATTGGAAAACAAATATATAGAAACTCGTTGAGACACGCTGCCAGCTAGATACTTTCAACCGTGCTGCTTTTCAGTTCTCTGTGGGCAGATGTTTTGTAGAAAACGGGTGTCACAGAAGAGATGTGAGCAATATGGATAATACTGACTCCTTAATGCTCATGAAATTCTTGACTTCTGATAGATTCTGCTCTGAGCCTAGGCAGGAGTCAATGTGAGAAAGATGATGGGTTCTTTATATGGTAGCTTGTCTGACAAGTGACTGACCTGCACAACCTCTAGGAAAACTGCTGTATTGCAAATGCTAATGCAGTCTGTGACCTTTGCATAATAAGAACATTGATAACCGATTTTCCAATGGTGCACTCGTTAATAAAGCGTAGGGAACGGGGCTGGTATGATGGGTGTGAGGCAGATAGAAGTAGTATCTTTAATCATCTCTTGATGACTGAACTGCTTCGCACACATTTGTCTTGGAAGCATGGGCTGGAATTATACATCAGACCTCCACAAGCTCATTAATATCCACGTAAAGATTAATATGCTTTTCAAGATGATGCTAGGCACCTTTTTACCTGGCCTGATGTCTGAGAGGCCACAGGTGCTTGAAGTCTAACACGGAAAGGATATACCTATTAGGGTATCCAGTTTCCTGACAGGATGAAGAGTTATGCTTTACAGACTGTGTTCTAGAGTTCTGTCCAGTTTTAGAAGTCACTGGCAACACAGGACATGAATTAATTAATTTTCATTGAAGTGTTCTGCCAGTGATCTGCTACTTTGTACTGAATCTTCCCATCAAGAAGCAGAATGTCGACTCTCTGTTCACCTGGCAAAGAACCCACTCTGTGCTTGGAACAGCGCTGGCATGCCTACCAGAAAAAAGGTAAAACATGCTCCCTACAGGAATGTGGGAGACAGCATGTATTTTGGCAGGACGTAGAAGCATTAGCGGTATATTAGTACTGTATATACTGTGTACAACAGAATCCTCCTCTGGCTGAGTTAACCCAGAGGGGAGCATTGGGCCATCCAAAGTTTGAGAAGGATCCAAAAAATAAGGCAGTAAATGAAAGAAACACATTCTGTGATCAACATACACAATTATCCTTCATTTAGATGAGAATGAGGCCATTGCTAGAGGCATTGTAAATCCCACTGGTATCATAGAAATAGTCCAAGAAAGTAAATATTAATCTGTAAAGCACTGAAGAGGCCATTTATTCCAACTTCATAAATGCGTGAGAAGGCTGAACTTGGCCACACTGCTTTCATTAAAAGACATTTGATGCTGTTTTTGAAATGTGGATCTGAGATCCTTGGTAGAGAGTTCTCTGGTCTCACAGTCACTTCATTTAGTGGTACGAGGCTTTACAGTCACTCAGCTGTTTCCTAGAAGAGGTTAGTTTTAGACCAAAATTAAGTTCAGGAGTGGATTGAGTAATTATCTGAGGCTGGGGATGTTGATAGTGATCTCTTTGTTGACAAAGTGGAAAGGTGTAATTATTATTTTTGGAATTAGTTTAGATACTGTCAATTTGTTGCCAGTGTGGCGTATACAGTATGTTTTAATGAAGTAAATGTTGCCATGGACACATATTAAAAATATGTATTACCTGTCAACCCTCTAAAGACTGAAATGCAATCCGTAATGAGGAAAAAGGTCCAAAGTAAAGAACAAAGAATTGCACAAGGGATTTCAGATGGTGCAGAATCTGCTCTGAATTTCTCCGAGTAACTAATATCTATTACTTCAGCTTCGTATTTGGATTATCCATAAGAGAGAGAGAAGTAAGATTGCTGAAAATCTGTGTTTTTTGGAAATAAAACTGTCAAAAAGTAAAAAGACTAAAATGACAAACAGGAGGCCTGTTTTCTACTAACCGTGTTGGTTTTGTGGCTCCCTGAGCGTCCACACTGCCTTGCTCTGGGATTGTACTTGACAAGGTCATGATCTGTTTTCTTTGAATGCCATATCCAAAACACCCAGGCTTGCCCTTCAGCCCGTGTGTGCACCCTTCAGCCAGCGTGTACGTACGGCACATCCCCCTGCTCTGGTACCACAGTAGGATATCGAGGTGGAGTTGCTGCATGGCCCAGATATGCCTAGTGACGAGCCAAATCGGAGCCCAGAGTGGTCCCGGGACATTTGAATAGCCTTTGCCAGTACTGTGCATGTTTAGATGAAGTAGTTTGATCTTTCAGCTTCTACTGTATATAGCTGCAAACAGTCTGTGCTTAGGTCTTTTGCCCCTTTCTCATCAGACAGCAGAAGTTGTCCCAGCCAATTACTGCGCTGCAAAGAGGCACCAGCCCTCCCCATGTGCATGTACAAACATGCAGATAGTGCGCCAGGAAGAGGAGCCAGAGGAGCTATCTCCCTCTGGACACAAAGTGTTCTCGCGTTTCCCCATTGCCGCAGCCCTGCCTCTTCTTCTGCTACCTGAGCTACGTTTCCAGATGCTGCTGAAGGAAAGGATAGTGCATGGCCCCATGTCACCCACCCAGCCCAGTGCGAGGTCCCAGTCTCAGCCTGGCACCACCTGTTGTGGTGTGGAAGTACTCAGCAGGAATCTGGTACAGCGTACATCCTTGGGGATGGACAGCACAGGAGCCAGGACTACCAGAGTCAGTAACAGTCCTAAACCCTAAATACCCTGTCCTGAGTCCGTTTACATTCACACTTGGGTTTCTGTGCTGAAAAAGCCTGGCCTGGGCATTCTTCAGATCAACACCTTAAGGAGGTGGGAACTCACATTACTCCTGCCATGGTGTTCTTGAGGGGAAGGGAACTAATAAGGTTTTGGGGGGCACCTAGTCAAATGTATACTGGAGAAAAAAAATACCAAGTCACTCCAAATCAAAGAATTTGTACCTCCAAAGCCAGCTACCCATAGGTACAGTCCTGAGAGGGCTTTGGGGACTCGCATCTTGCAGTTAATGGTTGGGCAATGGTGGCAACCGGGAACAGGTCCAGACTCCTTTGGGAAGATCTGGGGATGCTGTTTCATGTTGAAGGTTTGAGTTTATAGGGTGCTGGCCTTCCCTTTTCTGTCTCAGTTGGCTGAGTTGCCAGGGTAGACACTTTCCAGATTTCGGCAAGCAGTGTTTTGGTCATATCTGTGTTTTATGAAATCTACCAGAGGATCCTGAAGGGCCTGAGATGGGGGATTGCAGCCTTTCCTCCATGAAGCAGCCTTTGCAAGGGGACTGACAGACGTGTCTAAAAGCTGAAAGGGAAGATCATGAAATCAAGAAAACCAGCTGTCCATTTAAATTTTTAATGTACTTCTCCCTGGCACCTGTACTTTCCTTCTGTCATTAAATGTATTTAAATTCTCCCTAGCATGACTGTCAGGATCAGTCCTCCTTCCAGTGCGACTTTCAGACAACACTGATGTCCTCTAAGAAGTCTGTAGCACCCACTGGTTCTTCAGCACGTCTCACATGAAGACCTTCTTGAAGTGTTTAGGGAAATTCAAGCTGGAAGGCTCTCTTAACCCTACCAGCAGACTCCCTTCTCCGTGGAGAAAGCCAATGGCTGTTAACTTCACCTGAAAGCACCTCTGTGGTCCTCTTGTGGTCTTCTCTGTCCTTACACTTCTCTGAAGCATTGAGATATGGTATTGAGAGCATCTTCTTGTCTAGTTAGGATCCTGTCAGCCTGTACAATGGATCTATATGAATCAGATTTTTGTGTGCTTATTTGGTGGTAAAGGGGAGATGTATTTAGTCACCCTTTATTTTTGCATCTTTTGTTTAAGTTTTACTTGTGGCATCCCAAAGTGTCAATTTAAGGTATGTCTTTGAATTAGAGAGAAACAAGAGAAAATCATACAATTTATTGCGAAATATTCAAACTGTATTTAAGAGAAATCACACTGTTCAGAATAAGACCACCTGATTATTGGTGAAATAATAGAATATACTATGTTCCAAGGGGACTGAGTGGATATGATGATCAGATTGCAGCTCTGGTACATAGTGTGCTGAAAAACACTTGCTCTCACTTCATTTTTTTCTGAAGCAATTTGAGTTCTTCCTCCACTTGCATCTACAGGCCTCCAACTTGTTTTCAAGAAGGGCCATTCCCATTTATTCCAAAAGGAATTTTGCCTAACTTAAGATTGTGATTTCAGGGTGGGTATTTATAATTTTCACAGATGCCTTTACCACGCACAGGGATTGGAAATTACAGTGACACAACCTCTGGGAAATGACATGAGATATATTAACCATAGAAAATTGTCTCTTAGGAGTTAGACAGTAGAGAAAAGCAATGAGAAACTGTACTGTCAAGAGCTAATGTGAACTGGCATAAAGACAAATAGTGTCATGCTTCTTCCTTTCTAAATTTCACTATTTTGTTTGTTCAAGCTTGTACATACACAAGAAGCTCTGCTAGGTTAAAAGGACTTGTGATGAGACTGAAATCACTATCTCCCCAGTCACTGGGGCTGGAAACGTTCCTGTTACACTGCTTACAGGATTTGAAGTATTATCTTACAGTAGCATGAAGAACAAATTTTCTCAGATGGTTAACCTGCAAGATATGAAAGAATAAAAATAATACTCATTAGACCATAGTAGGCCCATGAACCCCTGCTAACCCTAAGAGGGGTCAACAGCAGACACTTAGGTAAGAATGTAAGGAACGAGCAGCATTTAGTGATGCTTTTTCCTACCATTTTGGTATGGAGGAGAAAGAACTTCCTGCAGTATTGAAGCTGTAGTTGCCATTTCCAGTACTTTTAAAATAATGGTTTGGACTTCGTACAAGGTTATTGAGTTGTTTCGTGGAATTACCCCATGGCCTCATTTCTGAATGGCAATTGCCAGCTCAGAGCCTACCATCATAAACATACAATTACGATTTTCCTCCTCCGTATGATTTTAGATTTACCTGCGCTGAACTTGCTCTGCCATTTTCTCTCTCAGTGACTTAGTGGTAAGACCCTTCTGCATTTCTGCAGTCAGCCGACATCTCTATTACCTTGCACAGCTTGGTATTGCTAACAAATGTTGACAACCCTTCTGCGTATTATCTACCTGCTTATAGGTATGGTGAACAGTGCGGCCCCAAGCAGAGATTCATAGTGACCTCACACAACATGAAAACTAAGTATTCTTGGTTTCTAATCATGTAGCCATGTGAGGACCTTTGCTTTTGTGCATTTTAGTTTGCTTCTTTAGAAGCCTCTCACAGTAAGCTCTGCCAGATGTGTTTTGGAAATGAAAGTAGATTATATTAAATGCATTTTCTCTGTCCATATGTTTATTAGAAGTATAATCAGGCAATTCCAGCAGATTTGTAATGCTCGACCTCTGTGAAGGCTATGTTGATCTTCCCCACTTTGTACCTGCTAATTCTATTCCTTAGAAGAGTTGCTATCGATTTCCCCAGTGTAGATGTTGAGGTTATTTGCTTATAGTTCCGTAAATCTCTTTTGAAAGCCTTTGTAAAAACTGTTGCCACTTTTCTGGTCATGAGGCAGTTTTAAAGAGTTTAGTGGTTTGGCTTTTTTATTCTTGAGAGTACCTTTAGGAATTAAGAGTTCCTACCATCTTGCTCCATCCAGTTGTTACTGCTCTTTCTTTTGTTCACTCTGTAACTATTGACATCTTGACTTGAGACAGATCTTCTATATGCTTACCATAAAAAAGTGGCTTCATTGGTTCACACCACCCCAGCAAATACAGTTACAAAATACGCTTAGATTTTCTTCTATGGCTTCAATTTTTTCTGAGCCTTTCTGGCTTCAGAAAAGCTTCATCATCTATTGTCTCTGCAATAGATGCTACAACAAAAGTTGTAGCTTCATCATCTATTGTCTCTGCAGGGACTCTGATATATTTCTTGCTTTTACTATGTTTGAAAATTTATGATGTTTTTATTTCTTACCATGTTTCAGTTACAGTTATTTGGCTTTTTCTCTCTACTTACCTGAACTCTGACAAAATTTTGCAGCTATCATCACAAGAACTGCTATTTGTGAAAATGTCTGGATTAGATTCTTTACTCATTTACAAAAGATCAAGCTAAGAACAACACTAAAATTAGAATTAAACAGGGATCTTTTAAAAGGAAAAGAAGAGTTAAAAACCTTGAATTTTCCAAAGCATTTATGTGATCCCTAGATCCAAGAATCCCACATCTGTGGGTCTAGCAACCCCAGGATGTGGTCCTACCTCAGGCTCTAATAAAGAAATAATGATACTTAAAATTTCAGCTTAGTGCCCTTTTTTATCTCCATTCAGAGCGTAACAAATGTCTGACATGTGTTCAACGCTACAGTACAAGACTTATCTCTCTAAGACTTTGCACACAAATGCTTACTTGCCCCCGACCCCACCCTGGAGCCCAGTGAGGGGACCATGCACCCTTTGGCAAAGACAGTATGATCCAAACACTCACTTGTACCAACCACAGTCCAACCAATTCTGTTGTTCTAGACACACAATTTTAGGAAAAAAATGCTTTTTAGCTTTTGAGTGTCTTGTTTTTCACTAAGGTCATCCAGACGACTTCCAAAATATGGGGTACAAAATTATCAGGAGCATTTGAAATTTTAAGCTTGTAATTCTTGCTTTCAGCTAGAGGAATACCTGAAAGAATAATGTTACTGAAAACAACATGAACGTACCCCGATACATCACGTGATGTAGGTAGCGAAATGTCTTTCTATTCTTCAGGCAATACTGGCATTTCAGGCTTTCCCTGTGCATGGCCCATCCATGAACATGATACCGACCTGACTAACCTGCTTTGAAAGGCTGAGGCACCTGTTCTTTGCTTATAAGCTTTTACTGCAAGCCCAGCAGTTGGATAGAGTATGTTAAATTTAAAATATCAAAATGGACCTATTTGAGGAACCTTTTTGTTCCTTATCCTCCCTTTCAGACCTCTGGCACTATTCCATCTGTTCTGGATCACAGATTCAATCATTTAAATGAGGAAAATGAGAGAATATAATATAGGCTGTGTGGATATAAATAGAATTCAGAAATCAAACTTATGAAACTACCGAACCCTAATTTGTTGCTGGCAAAATTTACAATTAGGCAAAACAGGCAAAATTCTACCTCTTTTGCAAAAAGTGAAAGCAAACTGCTTTTCAGCAGATTGGTTTCCCAGATCGTCTCAAATGAATGACAGTGAGCTTTGGTGGTTGAACTACAGTGAAGGAAATGAAAAGAAATTCTACCCCCCCTCCAGTTTTTTACACTAATTTGGGAAAATTTTCTGCCTCCATGCTGCAGAAAGAAGATGGGTGTAAGTGAGAGATAAGTAGAGGACACCTCTAATATGGCTTTATTAAAATTTAATATAATATCAATTTGTAGGAACAATAATTGTCATACATAATTGCACTAATGCGGTATCTGCTTATAAGATATATTGCCTTTGATTAAATTCTTCAGAATTACATGCCTATGAAAGATGCAGAAGGTGGGTGATGTATTGAATCTCAGCTCCCAGGGGATAGGTCTTTGCTGCTTTGCATGGGTGTTTTGGAAACGCATTCTCAGCTGTATACCTAGGAGTCTGGCTTTGTTCCCACTTGCTTCTCTGACTCTTCTTCACCAAAACACAAAGGAGACCTTTCCTGTTTCCTTTGTTTAGCTGACAAGTATAGGAATATCTCCTTCCCCGAAGGAATCTGATTGTGACCTTGGGCTGTGTAGCTTTCTGGAGTCTTCTCTTTATGCAGCAGAAGTCCCATCACATTTTCTCAGTAAACAGAACTGTAAATTTGTAAGTACTCAGAACTGTTGAGGTGCTGTTCATGATGGATTAGTACATTCCCACCATTATTGGTGTAGCTCCGCACTGGAACCTTGTTTAGAAATGCTGGAGAAGTAACTGGAGAGCCACAGTGTCTTATTAACTTTGACAAAGAGGAAATGGGTACAGCTTTTCTTTCTATTTGATAGAATAGTCAAAACTTCTGTGAAGTAAGCAGTAACTGAGGTACATAGGAAAAGGGTCATCCTAAATGCTCACGTGATATGAAGAAATGCTTTGTGGGAATGAGAACTGTAACGTTACAGAATCACTTCTGAAAGGAAGCAAGAGGAACACAGACCTGCAACATTGACAATTGGCAGGTTGTAAAAGGTACCGAAACCATAAATAAGACAATGTGAATGCAATCATGTAGTTGTAAAGAGTCAGACTCGTTGCCCACTTAGTGTTCTTCCTCTCTGACTTCGGTCATTCTTACCTAGGTTATTACTCTTCCTGTTGTTCATGACCTCTGGATTCATTCAGAAACTGAAAATAGGTCACGTCAAGACAGAGGATGAAGAGAAACGGATGGCAATATGAGGACAAGATTTGTTCAAAAAAGTGTGTAAAGCTTACTCCAGTCTTGTTTGACTCTTAGCAGATGGCAATGCACTCCCATTCTTGGCAAATTATTTTAGCAGGCCCTCTGAGCAAATGCATACGGGGGCGGAAGTTATGATGCAGTTCTAAAAAAAATCAGTTATAATTCAAGCATTATGTATTTTAAGCTATTATGAGCAGCTGTGAAAACACATATTTATTTTGACTATTTGCCTTAGCTTCAAAATTTGTAATTGGAATGAGAAATCACAGGGTGTTCCCTTTCTATTTCCTTTTAAAGGGATTTGTGTGCAGAGCTTCTTTACACCTGTGGATTCCAGAGCTCTATGTAATGCAATAAAACTCTGATCCAAATCACACTGAAATCAGCAAGTGGTTTTCCATGGGCTTTATGGGAATTTCTGGTGGACCTTCTCTAGCTTTGCATCAGGCCATATGCTTTACTGTTTTTACATCTACATGAAAAAATTTGCCTGTTTTGAGGGTCTTGTTAAAACCTGGGGCAGGAGTTATTTCACTTTCAGGCTCTGACACGCCTGAGTCAAAGTTGTGCAAAGTTGCACCTCTGCAGAGCGGGAACTCTGTCTCCTGGGGTTTAAACTGAAGTAGAAATGACAGCATGAGGGGCCTAATCATAGAATCATAGAATCATAGGGTTGGAAGGGACCTCTGGAGATCATCTAGTCCAGCCCCCTGCCTGATACGGGTTTTAGGAAGGTGCTGAGCTCTTGGACTGTGCTACTCTTAGCATGCACCAAAACACAGGGTGCCAAGAGAACTCGGGGTCCCACCCATCCGACAAGGGAGTTTTGGCAGTGATAGACTAGAGCTTTCTGACTTGGTTCTTGAATTTGGAGGCATAGGCTTCCTCCTTGATCCCAGTGTGAGCACTTCTGCATCTTGCTATTTTTATATTTCCCTCATATAGGAAAAGCAAAGGTTGGAAAAAGGGTTTTTTTTTAAAACTGAAGTGGGACTGTATATGTCCCATGTATATACAGTGGGACTGTATATACTGTCATGACTGGGTATAACAGCAATAGCTCATTGTTGACTCGTTTGAGAGTTTGTTTAAATTTTGAGAGCACCTTACCAGAAAGTACAGCAACTTGAAAATTCAGATCATTGAAATAAATTTGTACCATAAAACCCAAGGAACTGTAGATTAAAATGTAATGCTGAGCAGTTCAATGTAACTGACTTCATCACCTATGAATAAAAAAAGGAAAGTTGTCTTCTGCCAGGATCTCCTGGGACCTTCCAGGGGGCTCCATGGAGTGAAAGCCAATAGATGGGGCTACTTGGAAACACTTGCTGTTGCTGGAGTGATTGACCCTTTCAGTGGTATGGGCTTTCCCACTGAGTGCTCAACACCTGTAGGCTTTGCTCTGGTTTTCTAGTCCCTTTCAGGAGGAGGGATATCTCTCTTTTAGAGAGAAACACAGTCTGTGGTATCCATGGCTATAAAATGCTAATCTCTCTAATTATAAACCACTGTGAATCACTACGTACGTTTTGCCACTCAATAGGAGAGAGTTTATATTGCTTAGCTATGGCTGTTGAGATTAAATCTTCTCTGGACAGTGACTCAAAGGGACTCTGAGGAGGCTGATTATGTCCGCACTGTGCTTATTTTAAGCTCATTAAGTTACAATTAAAATTATATCTGTGAAGCTTATTGAAAAATTAAATTGCTTTTAAGGTTGCTATGGGCTGTTTTGAAATAATTAAGTTTTGCTTTGTAGGATATAGTACCTAGTTTGAAGAAATCACGTGTTTTAAAACCACTGAAAATTAGTTCGATAACACATGGTGCTGTTCTTCAGTAGTAATGAAATAACTTCATATGCATCAGGAGGAGTATTTTTTGTGTTTATATTAAATTGTGAAGATCGACTAATCTGGTCTGTTACATCGGTTTTATTCCAGAGGAAGCCTAGAATGAGAGAGTAAGCTTTCCATGAAGAAGTTGTTCTCCAGCACCATTTGTGATGTGCTGGTTCCCTGCCTGGTCTGATTGTGCCTATACTGAAGATTCAAGTTCAAATTTGAGGTTTCATAGAGGTGCTTCACAGATCAGGGTTAGTTTATATCTTCTGAGGAACAAGATAGTGCAATGAGTGCAATAAGGACTACAAAAAGTAGAGAAAGGTTTAAGCTGCAAAAGCAAACACTTGCATTTAGTGAAAAAATGAGGTATTTGCATGTTGCGAATTAGATGCAAAATGAATTGAATTAAGGTTGGCCGTGCACTCTGAATTCTGAAATATCCTGCCTTTCAGTCATAATTTAGGTCACAACTTTAGGCACCTGGATTTCAGAGGACAGGGTGGTAGGGGCCCAGATTACAGTTCTCGCTTACATCATGTGGAGGTCCTGCTTGCTTTGAGAGAGGGGTGAAACGGGACCAAAGGGGTCTTTCCGGCAGAGAAGGGCCTTCATGTTGGTTAAGTCTTCCACACCTTATAGGATGACCCCGCTACTCAGGAGGGGTGGAGATTGTCTCCATCATGGATTTTTCTCTGGTCTGATCATAAAGGCATTTGCCTGCAATGTGGGATCTCTGAATTCAAGGTTAGGAGCTTACATGTCAGTCTTCAGCGGTGCTCTAGTTTCTTTGCCTATTTGTTCAACCGCTTTTGCCCCTTGATTTGCTGTCTTCTTTTCCTCCGCTTACTCCCTTCATTGCTCTCCTCTCTCTCCCCATCAGTGTCTGTTCCCGAATGAAGGTGTTGGAGTCTAAATGGTGAGTGGAAGCTGGCAGCCATGGAGAAGGCTTGAGCGAGGCACCTGTGCAGACGTCTGCTGCTATGCCTGGCCTTTTGTGTCACTGACTCCTGCTCTCTTCTTGTTTGGTGTTTGGAAAGGCCAAGTTATGCAGAGTGGTGCCTAGGACTCCTACAAACTCAATGGTAAAATGAAACACCTCACTTAACTGCCTATAATCCCTCTTAGAATATGTCTTGACCTCTCCATTTACTATATGGAAAGCCGTACGCAGTGTTGGCAACTTTTTTGGGGGTCTGAAGACCAGCTTTGTGAAAAATCAGTTTACGTAAGAGAAGAGGTGCTAGTGTGAGTAGCTGGCAGTATAGGGTTTTAATGTGATGTCTGCTGTCGCAGGTCTGTGGGAAGCATCATAATCCTGGACCTGAATGTGGCTGCTTTGAGAGTTACACGTGTCACGCTCATTTACTGTGTAAGACATTTACTCATATTGTATTTCATGTAATTCTTAAATGAGAAAAACTTTTTAGAGAAATACATTGATTCCAAAAGTTTCACATTGTCAGTGGTAAAAATTTAATGTGCAAGAATTTCTAGGCTCTTAGAATTTAATTTTTGATTTTGACACTTGGTGTTTCATGTTGAAGAGGAAAGAGTTAATCCTACATAATTTTTACAAATTGAATTCAGCTAATAATTAATCTTCTCCATCTGTACATGCTTTATAGCCAAATGGACAAAATTATGCATTTATAATAATTTAAAGTTAGCTTTATCAGGATTCATGATTAACTGGATCATTCTAATATTTTTTCTAGGTTTTTTTGTTGTTTTTTTTTAAATAAAAAAGCTGATTGAACTTCTCATGAAATAATTAAGTTGAAAAAATTACTTAATACCTCCATGTTCCATAATTACTGTCAGCACTGTTGTGAAAATGCTCTCTTCTTATCAAAGTTGCTTCAGTAATAGGAAAATTTTTTTCAAATGTAATTCTTGAAAATAGTTTCTCTTGAAACTCAAGCATGCTTTGCCCTTTTTTTCATGATCTTGAAATACTTAGTTTAATGTTTTGAGATCAAAATTAAAATTAGCAAAGCACATGAAGCCCATGGGCTACTGTTGACAACAGAGTTATGGGTAATTCTGGCCAATGAGGGCTGGCCGTAATGTTACCCCTTCCAAAGTCTGAATACAGTCTGAAGCACTTGCATATGACCAAGTTGTCCCATACTTTGTTCATCAACATCACTGAATAGCAAGAACTCCCTATTCCAGAAGTTTCTTGAACTAGTGATTTTCACTGCTTGAAAAACAATCCCCTTTATATTTTCTTTACAATTTTCACTTATTTGTTATTTTTATAATTTTTATTCTTAAGTGTTTTGTTTTATCTGAACTGCTTCATGTGTGGTGGTGAAATGCCACATGAATGCCCAGTTACTTTCTCATAAGGGTAAGAGTCCACAAGTGTCTCTGATTTGGTTCACTGTTTCTTAGGAAGTACCATTTTTTTGATGTAACAAAATAAAATTTAGGCATTAATTTTACATATGTCTTTGATTTTGTTGTTTGTGGAGCTTAGTTACTCTTTTAATACAATATGATACAGATATTTAACTGTTAATTGTCAATATAGTCTCGGAACTCTTTCATCTAAACAAAGCGAAAAGTATTTGTCTTTGCCCAAATTATCTTTCAGTAAATTTGTAATATCATATCTGAGTGGACTCATTCTTTTTTAGCTGTACCCTGTGAATATTTTGATGCATTCAGTACTTTTTAACCTAAATCTTCAAGAATGGCATAGGAGAAGAGAGTATAGTTTCTTTTACGCAGTCGTTGTCAGATAGGAGCTTCCTGTATTGAACAATCAAACACGCCACCTAGTAATTTATTAAATGGCAAAGTCGGGTTTAGTCCTTGTTGATCGGCATGCCATTAAAGTGGATTAGGAGCTTTGAAGAGAATTACAAATTAAATGGAAAAATAAACTCATCCTTCTTCTCAAAATGCTGTAACGTTACATTACTTCAGCCAAACATCTTATTTCCTAAGCAGGCTGCTCAAATAATAAGAATTCTTCTTTCTTCTGCTTTAGAAACTGTTTTTTGTGATGCCTTTCAAAATGGAATTTAACAATAAACATTCTATGAAATCTTTTATTTTTAATAATACTTCGCTCTTTCATTGAATCACTTTGTGCTTGAATATCTGTTATTTTTGAAAACATCCACCAACACTCGGTTTTACTTTTTTTACCTCTAGGCTTCACCATTATGAAGCCAAACAACTTAAGGGTCATGGGGTATGTATATAACACTTCAAAAATTTTAACGTTTTTTTTTTTTTAGGCACTTTTAACTGCACTAATCAATGTACTTCTCCAGAATTTAAATGATAATATCAATTGTATCGCGAGAATCGATCAGCTTGCTTCTGAAGTGGGACACAAGTGAGGCTCGGCCCTAACTGACACACAGAAATAGCCTCTGGGTTACGCCATTCCACCAGAGTCTTCATTCCTTCTCCTCAAAAAGTCTGCATGCGGGGAAGCTTTGTATGGGCATGCTATGAAATAAATCCCGTTATAATAAGAAATGCTCTGGACATTATTACTGGTGCCCACGCAAATCTCTCTCAGTGCCAGCGGTGTTTCATTACTGCTGGCCTAGGTGTCTGCTGCAGAGCCCTTGGGCTATGAAAGCACTGAAGTGAGGTATCTGAAGGAGATGTACAGAAACTGCCCTGTTCTTTCCAGTTTCTTCCACTTCTAGCTGTCTCCTTTATAGTCTGTTTGGTTCTTGTTTTCCATTTAATTTCTGGTCATGTTCACCCTATCTTTTGAAGACTTCTCATCTTTATGCCGCTTTAGATGTCATTCTGTAGGTCTGTAGGTCTACAGTCCTCTTGCCCAGCCATCTTTATCTCTCTCAAAATAAACTCTCCAGATCATTTAAGTAAAACATTGTTAACAACCATTGCATATTTGTTTGTTGATATTTACAAAATGGAAGCTTCAAGTAAGTATAAAGAGGTAAATCAGAATATAAATAAATATAGATTGAGCAAATCACAGTTCTTGGAATTAAATATATGGTACGGAGCTTGCAAATAGTTATCCTACAAGTTTTTGGGGCATTACATTGGTGTAACTCTAGCTAAATTCCCCTAATTTAAATAGCAAATGATGTAAATCTAACTAACCAGCATCAGGAATTCCTCAGAGCTGATGTCAGCAAGGGACTTTCAGTAATTTCAGAGGGGAGATATTGTCAGCTGAAAAAACATTTTTATTATGTTTATTATTAGGATTAAGACGAATAAACCTATTATCCCAAACCCTTTTTAAAAACGTGGTTGCACAGTATTAAGACAAAACTGAAGGGAACTTCTGCGAAGTAATATAAACTCCAAATGCATTCTTGTCCAAAGACAAATTTGACAGTGATACCTAAAGAACAATTCCCTTGTGCTGTTTTCTGTGACAGCAGAAGAACATCTTTTATTCTTACATCTTAAAGTACACAGATGGCCTGTGTCAATGCAATCACCTTTCTTGCTTGACAGAGAAGAGAACAGATGATAGAAGTTAATTTAGAAACGTGAAAGTGCTAAGTAGGAAAGTGCTAGAGAGAGATCTGTTCATTTCTCTCACCTCCAAGTCTGCAGTAGCCACTGTGTACAAAATGTGGAGGCCTGTGGTCTGCAGGATCACGAGGGGTGGCCACCGGACCAGCTGGAGGCTATGAAACGGCAAGCTGGAAGGCACTGACTTCAAAGAGACCTGTATATGTCAAACAGGAAGAAGAGGATAGTCTTCAAAAATGCAGAAATGAAAAAAAAAAGGGCAACAATACAAAGTGCAGGACCATGTAGTCAGAAAGTAAGAGAAAAGCATCTTCTGTAGTGATGGAGGAATTTGACACTGAGAAAGACCTGACCAGAAAAAAAGAGTTGAGTTATTAAGAACTGCATGTAATCAGCAGCAATCATGGGACCAGTATGAGCAACAACTGCGTTACAGACGAGAAATACGCAAATATGTTCCCATGATGAACAAGACAAGATGTTTTCGTTGGATATAATCTCATCAACAAGCGCTTCCCTGGAGTGTTGCGCTCTGGCTCTGGCTGTGAATGCTCAAGGAAGAGTTAATTGCAGAAGAGCAGATACAGGGAATGGGTGTTTGCACAATGGAAGGAATAGAGAGGATCTTCTCTGAGAGAAATAAAAAGAGCTTGGTTTCTTCTAGTGAACTGAAGTTAGCAAGTGGACATTATTGCTCTCCATAATTTAACTGGAGGTGGCAGAAAGGAGGGGAGGAAATGAAAGAGCAACATAAATGCTGGAGAAGAAACAGGATTATTTAAACAGTATTGACAATTTTGGCACAAGACCTGGTCTTGCCTTGAAAATTCTCAGTCACACAGACAAAATATTTTTTTGCTGGAAATAGGGTACTTCAGGCAGTAATTCAGTTTTGCAGTAATGGCAGATTAGATGTTACAGAAGAGCAGGAAAGGATGGGCACCAGGAGACCTCAGGGGAGACACTGGGGTCCTGTGGTGGGTCAGGGGAAGGCGGGGAAGATGAAGGAGGGCTGGCCACTTCTTGTGGGGCTGTGGAAGGTAGGGCTAAAAAAAGTATTAGGTGAAGCTTTCGGTCAGATAACAAGCCAGTGTCTCTCCAGAGGGCACTGGTTAAGTGGCTGGATGTGGGTAAGGTGATGGGAGACATCAATTTCTGCGCGCTGTGGAAGGCTTTGGATGTAGATGGGGAGTTTTTCACTGTTTTCCTCTTGTGCTCTTCAGGAGAAAGGAAAAGTTTGGCCCACCTCGCTACCCGGGTTCAACAAACCCTCCCCTACTTCTTTAGCTGCCTACCTACTCCCTATCCTGCTGCAAGTATACATTTGAGTGGGAAACAAGAAGAATATTTTTTGCCATTGCAGAAAGAAGGCTCTGGAACAAGAACAGTGGAGACAAAATACCTAATGAATTTAAAGGTGAAACTTGTTCACTTCATGAAGGTCTTTCATGGAACATTTACTGCAAAGCAAGGCAAGACCCAAGTGACCCCGGACATCCTTTCTAGTCCTGTATTTCTATGAAAAAAAATACTCTTAAGTTCTGTCTTCTTTTGCCTTAAATAAATGTTTTATGCTCAAAGAAACAAGACAATGAAAGCACTGCTAATGTCTATACACATCAGTGGTTTCTACAGAAAAATCAAAAGGCATGGGCAGCCAAACAGGTGCCCTGGAAATTAAAGCGCTTTCATGAGAATATCTGACCCACTCTGTGACTGTCTCTTCCGTCTTGCTTTACTACAGATCTGACTTATAGCATACTGGACCCCTTCGCTATAAGTTTAAGCAGGAATAGAGGGGCAAAACTGAATAAAGTGATGCTACCTTGAGCTAGTTTTTCTGTTCATACTGTAGCAAAGGATCGAAGGGCCAGCCTTCACCAAATCACTTTTGCTTTTCACCAAATCACTCCAAAATATCACTGTGGTTTTATTCCCTTTCAGATGAAGAGATACTAAAAAAAAAAATCCTTTAAATGCAAATCTCTGTAATTTTCATTATACAAAAACTATGAAGTGCTGAGAATGCGGGGTGATTTTGTCCATGAAGGTAAATATTAACAGCATGAAACTGAACAACAGCTATCAGTCAAGTCTGTCATCTTTATCTACATCATTAAAGAAAATGTTTTTTGTCAGAAGGAAGGCTTTGGCTGAGTGGTCATGATTAAAGCTTTTGACATCTCTTCTGATGAATAGCTACCCTGAATTTTCAAGAGACAGCTCTTTTCTGCTGTCAGACATAATTCTTCCAGAAACAACAAATATGCTTTGAGTATATATTGTGGAGGGAGGTCAGCTGTGATGTGAAATAGCAAACTCTGCTAATGCTGGACTTGCCTTCCCTCAGTTCTGCCAAAAATAGAGGTTTATCATCTGCAACCTTTAGAAAAGACTCTTAGAAAGAGGCTTTCAGGTTGTTTTCATAAGGAGGCCTTCTTCCATTCCCCAGTAAGATCTCCCCACCCCATTTAAAGTACCTGTCCAAGTGTAGATTAAACATCTTTCGAGAGAGAAGAGCCAAAGCTGCCATGGGTGTTGAAGCATTCAGTGCTTCCTAAGCCAGAAAGCTTTCCACAAGGCAATTGGTGTTGGCAAGAAGTGCAGCCTCCACCCCAAAGCTATTCCTTGCACAGTTAAACAAGCTGTTGGACTCTTTTCCAGGCAGCATATAAGGTTTCACTTGGAAAGAGAAAATCAAAGTCAATCCATCAAGATCATGAGCAATCAATAACGGATTTTGTGGCAGCGAGATGGGCTGGGTGGTTACAGTGCAGTACCCCAACCCACAAACCTTGCACAGCTGAGGTCAACAGAATTGCTTTATTTTGCTTCTTTAAAATGAAGAGGGAGGATAAAGGTCATGCAGAAATCCCAGCTCTTCCTTCTTGTTTATGAATGCAATCAATAGATCTGCTTTAAATTAAGGAACCAGTCCTTCCTTTCTGTGTCAAGGATTAATGTCAGCATTAATGAGGCCAAGCTTCTCTTTGGAAGAGAAAGTCTCTCCCGGCTCCACAACTGAGATGTGAATCAAACCCATGAGTACTTTGAACTCCAGTGACATTCTTTACCTTGCTTTCTTTGAACCCTGGAAAAAACAATGTGATTATGTGCTACACATCAAGGAACACATATTCAGATGCAAATAGAGATGTTGTGTGGCCAGTATGGGGCTGGTTTTCAAAACGGTAGAGCATCCACAGCCCGGATTCAAGTCAATGTGAAACTGTAATGGTCAACACCTCTGAAGAAACCCAGGCCAAGTTATTTTAAACTTCTCTCTTCATGAGTGAAGTTCATGAAAACTAGTGGTTAGTTTGAAAATCTGTATGCCAGTGATTTTCCCATGTACACATTGAACCTAATGAAGTATTTGAAATGCCAGAAGCAATGTAGACAGCCTACAATTTTAGTGGTTCTTTCTCCCCTGTCTTCTGTATTTTCTCTCTGTCTCTCATGGTCACAATTTTTAATTGTTCTCCATGAGAAAAATATAATCATGAGGGCAGTGCCGTGAAGGTATTTTTGCTTTCAAGGTATCTTTGTATATACTAACAGGGGACATACTGAGTAGTTGTTTAAGTATACATGTCAGTATAACGCATGTACAGACACACATGACAACTGCCAGCCCTGCACAGGATTTTTCTGCTAAATGCTAGAGCTTAAATTTATATCGCTAAAGGAAAAATTACAGTGTACAACACAAGCAGCATCCAGCATTCAGGAGTGATACATGAAGATTAGCCTCTGAAAGAGGAAGACAACCACCTTCTGTTTTCTCAGGTTGCAAGGAGCGCAGCAAGAAGATGGAAGTAGGTGTTCCCCTGTCCTGCAAAAGGTGGGATCATGTAAACAAGTCTGTAAGAGCAGCTTGTGCTGCTATATGACAGGGCCCGCTGTTGTCTGTGGGTAGACAGTAAGAGCAAAACCAAACCTGTTTTTTTGAGTAGCTGCAGAAATGCTTAAATACAGCCATGAAAACATCCTTTATCTTTTTGGACAGCAAAGACCGTGGCAAAAAGCTTCCTATTATGTGACACCAGATCTTGCTCTTCACTGTGATCGTGAGGAATTAGTGGGACCACTACAGGAGCCACAGCTGCAGGCCAGTACTGCGGACTGATTTTTCATACTCTGGGATCTCGTCTGCACCTGAAGTTCAGCCACTGGGATGGCTGTCCTGGTGCAAAGTCTTCAGCAGACACAACTTTCAGTACAGCTATACGAGTCATTCAGTGCTGGTGTGGACCATGCTCACCTGAGAGGGTCGCACTGGCACAGTTACACCAGTGGCAGATGCACCTCCAGGCGAGAGGTGGGTTACAGGCACGAGTGACCTCCATTCGTGGAGCTGCCAGCTTTCAAAAACCAGGTTTTGTGCTGGCTGGGACATCTGCAGCGTGTGCTCCCTGCACATTGCACATGGATGGCCCATCAGACAGCATTAGCCTCTTTTATGTTAACAAATGTAGATGTCTGTGGTTATGGTGAAGCAATCATGTGGCAAAGCCTGTGTTGTGTCCCCCTCCCGCTCCCCGCCGATTCTGCGATCCCCGAAGAACCGTAACCCCATCTCAGCCTTCCAGGCGCTGCGTGCCCTGCTTTCTGGGGCCCCGGCTGCTCTCACATAATTGTGCGTAGGCATCTTTATCTGGCACAGTGTGCTTTTAAGCTCGTTTTACATTAACTTGCACCACGCTCCCTCAATCAGCAGCGCGCAAGACAAAGAAACATATGGGCTTTTATTGTTGTCATTACTGTAATGATGATTAGCCAGGGAAAAAGGGAAGATAGTTAAGAGCAAAATCTAAATGGCAAGATTCTTATATTAACATGCCATTCTAATCAAGTAATCTGGTTTAAGTAATTACATTATGATTACTCAGAAGGTATTCATTTTAAGATCCAGAAATCTAAATTTATGTAAGGCCCAAGCCCTGTAGCATCTGTGTTATTACTGCAATGCATATAGAATCACAGAATCATATATCATTGTCTGAGCTAGATATGGGAAGAGTTTTTCTAGAACATTTGCTTTGCAGTGAAAGTAGATTTCTTTACCTTATATAAATAAATTAATCCCATCTTCTAAATTAAGAATTTTCCGTTCTTTAGAGATTTTAAAGACAGGTGTTTTGAAATCTCTGTGGTAAATTTCTCTAATTTCTTCTGTGTTAAAAGGAAGGCAGGAAAAACTTCTATATAAATGTGCAACAGTTAATGACAATCAATATTTTGCCTAATGTACCTATATCTATGTAAATCATAAAGATTAGCTGAGGAATTTTCCTTTGATGCTTAAATGATATGTAACATCGCACAATAGCTGAGTAAATCTAATTCAGTGTTGCTCTGCTGGTTTTGAAATACCTATTTACTAGCAGTTTGTCATGCATTTCTAATGACAGTCATAGTAAATTTAGACTGTTTTGTTCCGTTACTATCTCATCTAATTAGTTTAAGCATGCGGCAAGGAACAGAACCCGCAGTTAGTAGTAGACTCAAAATGCAGTTCTGCGTTCACAGCTGCATAATTAATTTTGTTTATTGCTGCAAAAATCCATGTATGGTTCAACTGCCTTTACCAGTTTATGTTAGAGGGATTGTTTGAAAAGTGGTTTCCCTTTAATTTTGCTCTGCTTCATCTGAAACCTTGTTCCCAAGTGTGTCCAGCCGGCTTGATGTGCTGAGAGCGTCGGGGCAGCCCTCATTCCCAGTGAAATACCTTTCAAGAAGTGTTTGGTGTGATGTAAGGTCAGACCATAGGTTTAGGGATCCTGAGAAGCTCACATGAACCTTTTCCCTCGCTTGTATGCAGAGGCTCTTCCCCAGCCACTGTCCTTCGGACTGTGATCCTCTGCAGTGGCTGCCTCCAGGAATACCTGCATCTATTTGCCTCTTTAGTCTCCAGTTCTTTGCTGGTCTTTTTTACTTCGCTCAGGCTCTGCTGTTTTTCCCTGTAGCTGTCTATTTACTTTTGTATAGCCCATTGGACACAATTTACGTATAAAATGTTAGACAAAATAAGACCACATTGCATGAAGTTTGGGCTTACTCTGCATCCACAGCTGGTAGTAATAGAAAAACTGAAACATTATCAAGTCGATTGTGATACTGTTTGAATAAAGAGCTGTGATTTCATATAGAGTCTCAGGTTTTTTTTTTTAATAGAAAGCTCTAACATGTCTTTCTGTGCTATTTCATTAAAAAAGCACATGCTTCAGTTTTGTTTGGCAGGAAACAATGGGCACTAACAGCCCAGTGACCAGCATTTGGCAAGTACCCTGTCCAGAACACATATTTGCTGGGTAAACAAGCTATATGGAGTTAGGAAACTGCTGATTTGATGGTGCAAAGACTGTGAATATCTTCTCATGTAGAAAGCATGTGGTGCCTTTCTCATAAACCCTACAGGTAGAGTATGTGTCATTCTTTAATGCTGCTATGGGGAAAATTGCAAAATGGAAAAAATACTAATAAGCTTTTCCAGACGGCAGTATAAAAACATTATTGCTTCTGCTACTATGTCTGCTATTTATTATATCTCCTGTTACCCAAGCATGGCTTGACTCTATCCCTCAGTTAAGTTCTCTTGGAAATGCCTAGGACAAAAATATGGAGAAGCTGAAGGAAGCTTAAGAGTATACTTAATTTTCATAATGTTATATTAAAATGCTAGGGTTTTTTGAGGCAGTTTGTCTGGTTCTGAGATTCACAACTAATTTTTTTAGTTTGATTCTAATTCCTGTATTTGCTATTCCTCCAGTTTTGACGTCAACTATATAGAAGGGAAGGGGAGGCCACAAAACATCGAGACATGTAGACACTTAAAGTCGTGGTTTAGCTGAACTGTTAGGCTCATGTCTTTTGTTGGTGTGACAACAGATCATGCCCTTATGCATGCTGTAAGCCAGTGGTGCGTAAATGCTCTGGAGGACAGTTTCTCAGTACTCAGTTGGGGGCAAGTCAGGGACTGCAAGGGAAAAGGAACTTTCCCTGGGAAGTCACATTGAAAACCATTGTAGAAGAAGGACTGATGCCCAGGAGGTGCCCAGTGAGGGGTTCAAGAGGAAGAAGAGGCCCCCAGGCAGTCTGTGGGCTGGATCCAGACTGCGGGAGGAATCACCCCCATCTCCAGAAGCCTGCAGCCTCCTGCCAGCTTTGCCGGTAGCCCCTCAGCCACATCTTCTCTAGTTCCTGGAAGTATATTCACTACATGATGTGCCCTGCTGCATGGTGGGTCCACATGCACGTCCATATTAAGGGCTGTGAACATACTACAACTGTAAATAGTGGCCTAACCGTGCTAATGATTGCTCCCATAACAAGACACTGACTCAGACCAGTACTATCCAGAAAAGGGGCGTCAGTATTCTGGAAACTATATGAATCAAATTAATTGTTGGGGAAAGTCAGTGAGACCCTATAGAGACATTTTGGATTCACATCAGGGAATTAAGCTTGAATTGTTGTTTTTTTTCTAGGGCCTTTTTGTCACTGGGAGAAGGATTTGCTTGACAGGTATTGGAATGGGAACAGCTAAAAAAGCGCTAAATATATGGTAACTGGGTACTGTTTCAGAAGTCAAGGTTAAAATCAGAGTTACCATTTTGCCATGCAAGAGACTTATAAGGTGAATTGTCTCAGAGATTCTGTTGTAGGTATGATTTTCTGTTGTGGACTCTTCCGCTAAGTGGACTCTTCCTCCAGAAGAAAGTGTTGTGAAGGCTCTGAGGAGTCAAAGCCTAGTGCCATGTAGCTCCTCAGGAGGGATGAAGTTCTTGCTCACCCTGCATGGAATGAACCAAAGCACGCTGGCTGAAATGAATTGGATCTGTAAGGAAGGATTTCTGACCAGCAAAAAGGCATTTGCCTGTAGGTGTTAAAGCCCTGTAATCTGCAAATCAATGGTTGAAGACTGCAAAGAGATTCCACCTGTTTTGGTGTATCTCTGTTACACATGAGTAGAAATGATATCCTGAGCAAGGTTTGTATATTTTTCTCCCCTCTGGTATGAGTGAACACATGTCATTACAAAAACTGCCTGGAATTCTTCTCCCCAGATTTATGGGAATGGGCTTTTCCCAAGGATGTGCTGATGTTGTATGTGTTTGGCATTGAAAATTTTGAATTGAGTCATTACTGACGCTGAGAGCTGGCTCATCTGCATGTTGCTGGCTTGCTTGCTCTTAAAATTAATGGATTGCTGTGTTGGATTTGGAGAGAGCTTCTGGGAGAACAGCTTCTGGGAAATCTAGTCCAGGGTAGATGAATGTCTATCATTGCTAACAACCCTCTTCCCTTAGTGGCTTGAAATCTGTGGCCTCCCAGGCCAGTCAATTGCCTCCTGTTGTCTCCTGCTTCCAGCAGTCCCATAATCCCCCGAGATAGCAATCAGATGGTGTAGTAATGATGTGTCTAATACAGAAGAGGTAGATATTGCTATCTAGCAATCTATTAATTAAAGAGTTAAGGGTGAAAAAAAAAGATAGCTTTTATCTGCCGAGGGAGAAGGAAATTAAACTGCGAACGATGTGTGGCATTTGTGTCCATTCACATGAAGGAAGCTGGAAGCAAGTGATGACCAAACACTGAGCAGTCTGAATTAGTCCTACTTCAGCTGAAACAGTAAAAAGCTCTAAAAAGACATTGTTAAAGTTGAAGACAAAAATGCCCCCCTTCATCTTAATTCTCAGCAGAAATGGCTGGGTTAGAGAGGGAGCTAAGTGAGGCTGGCTGTGTCTGTGAATTCCAGACAATCTTTCTTCTCACCCCCCAGAGATGCAGGTTACAAACTGCTTTGGGCTGGGACCCTGGTAATGTTGGGTAGACTCTGCTATTTTCTTGGTTTGTTTGCTTAGAAAAATTAAGCCTGTTTAAATAGCTTTTCTTTCCCACCTTATGCAGCCTGTCTGACTGAAATGCCAAAGGACTTTCTCTTAACCTGCAGGTGAACTGTCATAAAAACCTAGCACTTCAGAGAAACAAAAAAAGAAGTGACCTTGAGAGTCTGTTAGCTCATCTTTCCTCCTTCAGCCAGGATTGATTAGTGTCTATAATTCATGATTCCTAATTATCCAACATTTTCTTAAAATATCTGATTGTGGAGACCCCACAGGCTTCTCAGCTGTCCTCTTCCAGTGCCTCGCTACGCCCATCAGTATGAAGTTTCTTCCAGGCTGTTCTTTTCTGGATTCCCAGTGATGACTGTTTCTTCACATACAGTGCCCACACCTGGACATGGTGCTCCAATCAAAGCCACCAAAACTCCTGACAGATTGCAAGTTACAGTTCTTGTGACTTGCAAGATACACCCTTACTTAGACTCGCTGGTAGGATTTTTATCTTTTCTATAGTAACATGATTTTTTTCACTCAACTGCTCCTTGACCTCAGATGATGGTGCCATCCACCTCCCTGTTTCTCCTCCTGTATTTATGCCATTGTTTATTCTCGGTAGAGTATACCATACTGAAATTGAGCTGCAGTCTCATTTTTTCCAGCTTTTCACTGACATTTTGAATCCTAATCCTGTTGTCTGACACATCTGCAGTCCCTCCTAGTTCTGTGTGATTCTGCAGATTTAATAAGCTCGTTCTCTCCTGGATATTCAAATTGTTACCAAAATGCCAAACAGAACCAAATAACTGAAACAGCCATGCAGAAAATCACTTCAAATGTTCTCAGTGTCAAGAAGGAAACTTTCATAGCTGCGCCCTGGGGATCTTTATGCAACAACATTCATATAGATCATGTTCTCTCGGTTACTTATGGGAATGTCATGAGAGACTGCAAAAAGCTTTCTGGAAGTCAAGATAGAAGGATACCAGTTATTTCTTCCTTATCCACAATGCCTGTTACACTGTTGCAGGAGGAAGTTAAAAGAACATAATTATAATGATCCTCAAATTGTTTTTCTTAGAATCACAGAATGGTAGGGGTTGGAAGGGACCTCTGGAGATCATCTAGTCCAACCCCCCTGCCAGAGCAGGGTCACCCAGAGCAGGTTGCACAGGAACGCGTCCAGGTGGGTTTTGAATGTCTCCAGAGAAGGAGACTCCACCACCTCCTTGGGCAGCCTGTTCCAGTGCTCTGCCACCCTCAAAGTAAAGAAGTTCCTCTTCATGTTTAGGTGGAATGCTCAAGTTTGTGCCCATTACCTCTTGTCCTTGTTGTTTTTGACTTGTTCTGGTGTGTGAAGCTTAATATATTTGAAGCAGCTCAGTAAGAAGGTGAAAATTCTTTTGCAGAAATCAGCAACAACAGGTTTGAAGAAAAAAAGAAAAAAATGGACAATTTGTTGTTGATTATTCTTTCTTAAAATCCTGCATGATACGCAGTGAAAACTGTGGCATTACGAATTGCTTGAGTTAATTTTTCTGTGGCCTTGAATGGTTGAGTTGAGGACAACCTTCATTTTGACTGTTGACACCAGGCACGGCAAGCTGACTCACTGGCAGAAGTGGTATGATGATGCTTGCAGAACTGGTTGTTGCCTCTAATGGAGGAAGGCAGACTGTCTTCCTCCAAAATACAGCATCAGAGGCCTTTCCTCTTCAGCTCAGGTATGTACCTCCCCTCAGCCTGTCTTTATATGGATAGGTCCAGCAGTGGGTTTTTTTTTCCAGAAGATTTGGGGTTTTTTTGAGGATGTGGTCCTGCTTTTAGAAATCCTCCTGCCTTTCTGATGAATGTCTTCTGCGCTCTTGTATAGCATAGCACTGTCCATTCCTTGGATTCAGGCAGCTACCATGGCAGAAGAGTGGAGCAGAGGACAATGTATTGATTTTTTTCCAGGCCAGATCAAGATATTTAAATAAGGGTTCAGCTTTTGCTTTACCGTGTACATGTGAGAAGTTCCTCCAGTGGGCATTGCTTGGGGTTCAGTTGCTTATATGCTCTCTTTGAGTGTGGTAGGCCTTCCAGGAGTGCTTTGCTCTTCCAGTTTTCCATGAAACTAGAGTCCCCATCTTGTTCTCTCCATTGGTAAAAAGTTTCTGCCAGTAAGAAAGGGAGACACCCTTGTTCTTATTTTCCCTGCCCTTTCCATGCAGCGGCAGTCAAACCTAGGCACCTATTAAGAGGCAGTCCTAGCACATGCATCCGGTTCTGAAGATGGCAAAGCCACCACCAGGAAGGACTTGCCCACAGCTGTGTTCCCAGTTAGCCTGGAGTGCTGGTGAAAAAGACGTCCAGGCTGGTACTACAGGGAGTCTGGTGGGCTTGCTGGAGGAGAAGGAAGCCACGCTTTCTTCATGGTGCAAAATTGCTGTTCCCTTGTGTGACTCAGATAACTCTCTCGGAAAAGGCTGGCGTACTTAGACAATGTGTGTGACAGTCCTGCCCTCTGTGCAAGAATTTGTTATTTGGGAAAATGGAATTAGGGATTTTTTCTAGCCATTTGACAATGCCAGAAGTTCTTCAAACTCTTTGAGCTCCTGTGTCTCACTTTCTTGGAAATGACTTTGTATTTCTTAATAAAGAGGATATTGAATTTTAAGATGTTGGTTATGAGGTCTTACATGGGATTAAGAGTGTCTTATGTTTTTACAGAAACCCTTAAATCAAAATTTATGGTTGAACAGCCTAAACCAGTGGCAGCCTAATGTGTTTTGTTTCCCTTTTTTTCTAGTCTCAGTCTAGATTCAGTGTGATCCCATACATTCATCATATTTCTAGGTTTTCATAAAAGATACAGTTAACTTTCACTTTTTTGGGGGAATAAAATGTCCAGTGTTTGAAAAGACTACACATTTATATGCTTTCTTTGCATTTTAGATTGAAAAGAACATTTCATCCCACTGTAGGTTAGTGATTTGCTAATACTCAGTTATAGTTAGCTGATTCTATGAAGTGTTCAGCACATGGTGGCTCCAACTGGCTAACCCCAGGGGTATTTTCAAAGCTGGGAAGTCTTGAAAGTGGCATCGCAGGTTGAAAATCTTTCTTGAGTTGAAGATTATGAAATCCTTGTGAGGGGAAGGATTTGAATCCAAATAGCGCTCTAAGTTTGGCCTGAGATGTAAAAGCCAGATCTTCCTCTGTGGAAGCAATCTGAGAACATAACAGAAATTAGATCCCCATTCAACTGATCGCAAAAACACTAAAGAGAATATGGAAGAAACACACTGGGCTGCCTGTCCAAACTCTTCTGTGTGTATTTTCATGGAATGCCCCTGTAAATGTCAGTGTAAGTGATGATCCTGAATTTCTACTACTATAAAAGTTTCCTTCATTCTCTATGAGAATCAGAACTCAGGTGGTCCCTAAGCAGATTAATGACATGGCAGTAACATATGTACCAAGAGCCTTGTTTGGGTTCCCAATAGCCTTACAGAGTGCTGGGAGCTGGAACAGGATTTCCAAAGAAGACGTGAAGGATGTGTGCTTTAGGACCTTTTCTGAGTTATAGATACACATTACACAGGCCTTTATAAGAAATTTACTGATCTGCACTCTTCAGAAAATGTTATGGGTAGGGAGAAAGCTTCATATGGGGACAGAGTCTATAGCGGCAGATGATCAGTTTCTGCATCATGTTGCTATGTGTAATGTCATTTAGCATCAAAGAAGAGGCATCGCCTGCAAGATATAATGCATTTTGGCCCCATATTTGTCGTGTAAACTTGTAAACTAAAGGGCAGCAATGGTTGAACTTCTATGCACTACAAAACTGATGGCTGATGGAAGAGACTGAGCTGTGGTCCACCCTGCCATATGGTGTACAGATGTATGAGGCTGTCCCACCACACTTCCCCCAGAGCTGGGGTGGGAGGCAAAAACGCCCATGCTTACCCCACTGTACCTTGTCGCAGTCTGAGAGCATGGGGGGCTCTATGGAGGATTTCGTGGTCCCTGGCCTTGTCATCTCCTTGGCAGGCAGGGGCTGGTGATGGTCTTCATGAGGATGGGCTGTTCTAGCTCCTGCACTTCTAAAACTGGAGGCCATGTCTTGCCCAGCATGTTGGTTTTCTCACTCATCTGCTTCGCGTCTTTGCAGCACAAGTGAAGCTGCAGAATACCCATCACATTGTGTAATGTGGCCCAAGTTACGGAAACAGAAATCATAGCACAAGGGGAAATGGCAGATGGGTGTACTTTGGGTAAATGAAGACTCATCTATGCTTAAAAAGGATTAAATACATTTTCTGTTATCACAGCTCTATTGGTCTATTGCTGTATTTAATCCATATATCGGTTCTATCTACTTAGAGCAACTTATCTGACTACTTTTTTGTATTATAAAGTTATCTCATCAGGGGTTAGGTGAAACCAAATGTTAGAGCCCATGCCGTGGTTAAGGATCAGTGCCAGCAAATGGAGAACTAGGGCAAGGAGGCAGGTTGGGCATCCCTACGGAAACACGCAAGACCAGCATTTTCTGTGCAGCTTTCTGTGCTTCCGCCCCCCTCCCCAGGTGTGCCACAGGGTCAGTCTGCACAATGTGGAGCTGCTGGTGGAGAAGGACGGTGTCGTGACTCTTCGTGATGCACCAGTGTGATATTAATAGCAGGAAAAGGGAGGTGAGGTCAGAGATGAGGAGGAAGACATACAATCATCCTCTTCCGTACCAGTCTGTCTGTTCCCTTGCAATGGGTGTAAACTGGCACACCGCTGTGAACCTGCCGTTAAACTGGCTGGGTTTGCCCTCTGTGCCTTCGCAAGGTATTGGGAAGTTACTTACGCTGTTTCTGCCAGCGAGCTGGCCTATTTGTTCTGGTAAAAGTTTCTTTAAAAAAAATATAATTAGAATACATAAAACACTGATACATTTTAATCCCAAAGGAATGAACTTAAAAACAATGTTATTGTGTTAGAGCCAAGTACTTTGATTAAACTGGTATACTCAGTTCTTCAAAGAGAGTCACTCTGAGTACGGCTTTGTTTGCAGGAAGGCTGGTGTTCTGCCAGGGTCTTGGGTACAGGGAGGCTCTGTCACAAGAATAAAATGATTTATCTGTTTCTATAATCCTTCTTCCTCGTTCAGCTGTTGAGGTCATTGCAGATGGATGGCTGCGCTATGGCCCTCAACAGAAAGAAATACTTCTGAGACAGGGTAACCAAAAATAGACAAAAGGGGAGAGTAACAGAAAATATAAGTAAGTATAGGGTATAACACGATGCAACTTTTTATCCAGGTTTGATTTCCCACTGACATTAAACCAGCTATTTCCTTTGCTTTCTGCTATACCTATTTTTTTGAAGCAGGCAAAATGTTCAGAAGTAGTTGAAATGAAGAAGTTTGGAAAGCTCAAAAACTGGAAAACAAGGTTGCTTTCCCATGTCCACATGGCTGCTTAGAAAGCAGAGGCAGCTGGACAGAGGGAGAGACAGTTTGTGAAACACAGAGACAAAGAAAGTAAGACTTGCTTTTGGAGGAGTAGAAACCAGTTTCCCCCGTGGACTTCAGAGTTGCAAACACCAAGCATGTTTCTTTTTGATGTCATTCACTGCACCTTCTTTCAATGTGCTCCATGAACTGGTGAAGAATTGGCAAGTGATAAAGCATTACTCAGTGGCTTATCAGAGCCACTGCCAAACGGTGTGACTGTTAATGCAAGGCAACCCGTGAGATAATTAACTAAGTGGCTGTCTGTGCTGCTCGGGGAGGGCCCGAGCATTTCTTCCTCATCAACTTTGACTTTTCACAATAAGCTGCCGGTGTTGTCCTCGCTGAGGCCTCGCTCGAGCTGCGACGGCAGCGCTCCGCAGGATGATCTCTGCCGTTTTCCAGACGCTTTATTAGAATTATCTGGGACAAGGAAACCGCCTGAGCACTGGCTGTCACTGCTGCTGCCCTGCCGGCCTCGCTAGATGCTGATCTGTACCATGGCAACAGTAATGCTGTCTCTATGGCTTTCAACCTTTTCATATTCTTGCTGTGCTTTCTTTTGATTTTCTGACACATGCTGTCACTTAGTAATAATAAAGCTGTCAATGGTATCAACAACTGATCTTTTAATATGGGATCAAGAAGTCTGACAATAGCAAAGGAGATGCCAGATTTCTAGTGGCAGGTTAATTTATTCAAAGTACTCTGAAAATTATTTCCGTTTCTATTATATGCAGATGATGCCCAGCAAAGCCAGTGCCTGCTAGTTGGGATGCAGGCTGCAGAAGGATTCAGCATGCAGGAATTCTGTTAAGTGAATGATTTAGCTACAAGCCAAGCTAATAGTTAAAAGCTGCTTGCTAAATATCCTGAGGCAGAGCCTGTAGGAATAAGTTGGAATTACTATTTATTTGAATAGGCTATGAATCAAATTTTCAATTCCCGATCTGTATTCCTAGGTGGTCTCAGCAAATAGATAAGCTGTTTCAGAAGAGCTCGGCTCAGCAGCAGGCTTTCACAGGAAGACTCATTTCCAGAGGATCCGGGGTGATGCTTTGTGCTGAAGCATACAACACTGCTTGTTTTAAAGAATATTTTTCAGATCTGGGTTCGATGGCAAGTGGAACTCCAAGGTAATTTATTGAGGTGCAGAGTGAGAAATCAGTTTTTACATGGACTCTCCAAGGACTTAAAAAATGGTCCCGTGCTCTAGTACAAGCAGATCTGTTGGTAAACGTTCAGCAGGAAACAGTTCACTGGAGAGAATTACTTTGCTTCAGTACATTAGTATTGCAGCTCTACACTTTTTTTTTTTTTAAAGTTAACAGTGACTGTAGGTCTGTCTTTTGTGCGCAGCACACACACACAGTACCTAGTTTACAGAGGGGAGGGTAGATCCTCACTTTTCAAGTGCAAGGCATCTTTGAGAGGCCTTAAAATTAAATATCTCCAAAATGAGGCATTCAAATCCACTAGTCACTTAAACTAGATAGAAAAGCATGCTTATGAGATGCCACACAATTTGAAAACATTTTATATATCATTGGAAGACTAACAGGGGATTTTTCCCGAGACTGGATTGCAATCATTAGAAATAAAAAGTAGTTATCTGTAATTTGATATTTTAACATCCCTTTGCTGAGTTTTCTTTGTCACCAAGGAGGGCAAATGCAGTGGACAGCAGCGGCTTTCAGCAGAAGTGAAAGGTGAAACTCAGATTACATTTTTAAATATAGTAAATTTTGTTTATTTCTGTAAAATTTTTTGGAGCCAAGAGGGTACAAGGACAAGAATAATATGGAAAATCAGGCCATCTACAAGCAAATTAATGGGATGAATTAAAAAAACATGCTTAGAATCTTTATGCTTCAATGCATAGGCAAGACACAGGGCGTAGGAAGACTATTTCATCATTCCATTTCCTCTGAAGCATCAGGTAATTAATTAAATTGGACTGATTTGTTCCACTGCGTTGATCTCTATATTCACGTGACAGATAAAGATTGTACATAGCAAATCACAAATTTAAAAATCAACTTGACCATTTAAAAAAATTTTTTTTCCCCTTTTAGTCTCTTCTACCCTCTTGTGACTCTCTGAACATCATTTTAAACGATGCCAAGTACTTCTCAGGATTTTCTCCATGACCCAGCCCTTCCAAGGCACGTTTCGGTGTCTTGACTAAAGTCAGACACAGGATGTGCCGTGTCTCAGGAGCGCAGCTGGAAATCAGGGATTGCAGCGGCACTGGTGAATCTGGCTCCTGCTGTGCGCATCCTGACCTTTCTGTGTGCTGTACCCTAACAAGGCAGAATGGCTGTTTGTTTCTGATTCCTCTCAGTGCCTTTTGACATTCAGAGGACCGTGGGTAGGGTAAGCAGCGTCAGGGCTCAGGCTGTGCTGTCTGACCCTGTACGTTTCTCAGCATGCTTTTCCCATCTACCCACCGTACTGCTACGCATGTCCTAACTCTTAGCCTACCAAATCCCGGCTGACGTGTTTTTGCATGCCTGCTGGTAGGGACATGGTTATTTTTGTTCTGTTTACAACAGTGAACAATTCTGCCTTTGATTATGTTGGTTTTTGAGGTCATTCACGATTAGTTTCTCTTTTAACTTCAGGTATTCCTTGGACTGAAAACTGAGTTAAATCATCAGTATGTGGAGAAGATGAAGACCCATCCATCCTTGTATTCTCTTCTACCAGAAGAAATGCTCCAGCTGGTAATGCACCTTCTCCTGGAGGCCTGACATCAGTTTACTTCTCTGAGCACAGAAGTTCAGTTTGAGAGTACTGAAGTGCTCCTGGTCTGACAAACCATTTATTTCACAAATCCTTTAACTTCTGACAGGTGGTATTGCAAGCTGACAGCTCCTTCTCTGCACCCTTTCTCATTCTCTTGTCAAAAACACACTATGTGCAATCCATGGGACCATACCAATGGTTTTTTCCATGAAAAAGAGAGTTACAGAGGAATTAAAAAAAAACCAAACCACCAAAATGTCACCTTTTCAAAGGTGATTGACAAGTATATAATCTAAGTCTTCCTAAAAGGTGCATGAAGGTCTAGGACCTCTAAAGGTCTAGGACTTTGGCATTTGACTGATCCTTCTGAAAATGGTGTGTATCACAACTAGAAGGGAACATGACCTGACAGGTCTTTTTGCGACTAGAGATATTTTTTGCTTTGCGGTTAGCCATATTTTTGTTTTAAGAACTGATGGATGGCAGTGCCTGAGGAAGAAGAAGTCCTCTGAACAAACACGAAAATCTTTGAAGTCCCATAGTCAAATAGTCATGGAAGGCCAGTTAAATGAAGTGTGAAATGTTTTTAATTGTTTGATATTGCAAACTTAACACCAGTACTGTGTTGTTCAAAGCACACGTATTAAAATCTACTGAATTCAGCAGTAACTCCCAAAGCCATAGTATGACAGACAGGAATTTATCATGAAGTTGTGGTGACACGTTTGGGTTCTCCTGATGATATCCAGAGACTAGGACAAGACAAGCCTTTCAGAAGAGATGGAGAGGAGCAGACAGAGGTGGGGCTTCTGGGAATTGATATTTAATTTGTTTCTTCAAGATCAGACTTCCATGCCACATATGAGCAAAGTGCTATTAAAAAAATGTAAACTCTAATTACAGTAACTTATTAAACTTTAATGAAAAATTATGCTGTATTTAACTGCTCCTATGAAGTTTGTACTGCATTCATTCAAGGTAATTTTCCTATCGTTTCCTTGATCTGGGAAAAGATCGTTCCCAAATTGCAAGATAGTTAATCTGAAAGAGAAGCGATCAAAGCATTCCTTTTAATTGCTTTAAATGAACATGAGAAAACAATGAAGTGTGTTCCACCTCTTCCTTCTTCTTTTAATTTCTTATTTTAAGGATTTTTGTACACTGTTTTCCAGCTGATATGCGCCTGCAAATCCAGTTCATAATTATATTAATTGCTGGCAATCGTTATGAGGAGAATACACCTTTGTATTGCACACACATCGTTGCATTCATCTCAGCTATTATCTAGCCATCTGAACGGTATGATCTGGTTTAAGCTAGTCATCAAAGCTTTCTCGTTCTCTTCTGGAGAGAGGTGAGCACCTCCAAGGAGTAAATCATCCCATTGTAAGACAGATCTTTGACTTTACCTATTCTCATTTTTTTCTTTAGTTTTCCACAAAAAGTAATGGCACTTCAGCCAATGTACCAGGTGGGTTGAGTCAGGAGAGCTCCCACTTTAAAACGCAGGAGGCTGTGGATCACGGACCTCAGTTTCCTGGGATCCTAAATCGGAGTCTGCCTTTGGAACAGGACAGATGAACTGTTGGGAACATAAACAGATTTCTATCTGGTTTCAGTGGAACAGAACTGAAATCCAGCCATCTTTGGGGATGTTTTAATTTCAACAGACCGACAAAATCTGAAGAAAATTGTTCCACCAGGACTTTTTTTATGTGTAGCTTTAAAGACATGAATGGACTGGAATTTGGGAGATTTAGATTCAGTTTCCAGTTTTGTGGCTGTAAGACTGGATGAGTCACGTCGCCTCTGTGTTTTGTTAATCCTTCTTTATCTACGTTGTCCTCTCTTGGTGATCTCCTCCACTGTGCTTACATGACGTACCATCACAGTAAAACCAGTAAAAATATGCATTTATTAAGCCAGTCTGCTGCTACATTGTATCATTTGTTATGCAGGCTGATAAATACTTCTCCATTTCACACCTAATCAAGTATTCATTTAAAATGAACTTCAGTGTAATTCAATACATTATTTCTTCATTAAAGAAAAGCCATCCTTTTTATCCTATCAGTCACCATTGCTGTTGTCTGAATTGTTAGACTAAACTGGCTTTTCCTACAGTAACACGTGCATTTGCGTGAGCAACAGTACAATACCTAGTGGTCATTATGCATCCTCTCTAGATTGAAAATGTAGCCAAACCCTAAAGCACAGTAGGTGCCAGTGAGGTAAGTGCAACTATATCTATCTATTAGCAGTAGTAAAAGAATTAACCTGGTGGCCAGCTGGCTGGAAAGCAGGTTGGCAGAGAACCTGACTGGACATGGACCTGAGCAACCTGCTGTAGGTGACCCTGCTTTGAGCAGGGGCTTGGACTAGGTGATCTACAGAGGAACCTTCCAACCTCAGCTGTTCTGTGATGATTATCAGGATCTCATCCACTATAAATAAAGTAGAAAAAAAAATGGTATATAAGCATTATTATATTGTTATTATGATCACCTCTGGGTGTTTTACCTAAACCTAGGCATAAGAATCCTAAAGTATCTGCCCAGCTTGGTTTTAGTTCAGCAATGGCCATAACAGAATACTTTTCAGAAATGGAATACAGTTTTTGTCTGGAGGTTTTTCTCCAGGGTAAGGCTCAATAGCAACCTATAATGGACAGGCAGAAGAAATGAAGCCTAATTATTTATTTGTAGTTAATATTGTCTGCTCCCATTGAGCCTGTGAAGCAAATAAAAGCCCAATTAGAGATGTAATTCCCCTACTGCAGGAGAAGCCATTAAACATAACATCTAACTGTAAGAAATGATTCTAGTGCCTTGGAGATAGTAATTATTATGAATTCTTTTTCTTGTATTTCAGTTGCCTAGTACATGATCACTTCACTAAAATCGGCTAATTCTCTCTTCTTACATATGTTTTTCACTGCTTTCTACTTCTACTTCACACTGGAATAATTCCACTACTAATGTGGATTCACTTTTATTACCTCATATACAAAAGGAAAGATTGGCCCCCTTTCTGAACATCAAGCAATACTCATGAAACTGTTATTTCCTTAAACTTCGAGAGAGATTTAATTTTTCTCCAGGAGTCAAAAAGCTGTGCTTTGTTCCATATGTGCAGCTCTCACTGCAAGGATGGGGCTTTCAGTCACATAAAATTTAGCCCAAGGTGTATTCTGCCACCAGGAGATGGCATGTCTTTATTTTCACAGCAACGTCTCACCTGTTGCAAGATGAAATACTTCTGACAGCTTCTCCTTCGCTGCGGAGACCAGATTCAGGGCAGGTAAGACTGCGCTGGGGAAGGGATCTGCAGCGAAAAGGGCCGACGAAAAGCTCTTTTTGGGGCTTTTGGAAGCCGGCAAAAGCCTTCAGCCTGTGCTGAGGGCTGTCAGCTGGTGGGCAGGCTGCTGAGGGAGCCTGGGACGGAGACAGCACCTCCCTGGTGGATCAAGCCACTAGGTTATAAGAAGCCTCCGGGAGGGCAGGGACTAGTCCTTGGCCACAGAGCAACCAGTGCTCCCCCCAACTGACCGTCAAGTCACAAGGTGTCACTTGTGTGTAGAGATCCAGCCATGGTTGCTACCTGGTCGAAGGCTGCTGTTAAAAAAACTGTGGGCACCCAGACAGAGCCCCCATATGGGCGTCCAGGCCTATGGCTGCAGAGAGTGCCGGAGCCTGGCACTCGCGATGGAGGGCAGTGGAGACAACACCTGTGTCAGATGTGAACAGGTAAGTGATGTGCTTGTTCTGGTGGCTGAGCTGAAGGAAGAAGTGGAGAGGTTGTGGAGTATCAGGGAATGTGAGAGGGAGAGTGACTGGTGGACCCGCTCCCTGAGAGAAAGGGAACAGGGTGAGGCCCCACACAAGTCAGAGGACCCCCTCCCCTCTCGTCACCAGGTGATAGGAGGGGATCGCAGAGAAGAGGGGGAATGGAAACAGGTCCCTGCTCGGGGAAGCAGGAGAATCCCCTCCCGGGCCCTCCCACCTCCCCAGTTGCCCCTGCAGAACAGGTATGGAGTCCTGCAGGAGGAACTGGCTGTTGGAGAGGAGGATGATACACCCAGGCCAGAAATGTCAGAAAGACCAAGTCGCCATGGACCCAGCATCACAACTGGCTCCAAAAGGAAAAGCAGACGGGTCATTGTTGTGGGTGACTCTCTCCTGAGGGGGGCGGAGGGGCCAATATGCCGTCCAGACCCACTTCACAGGGAAGTCTGCTGCCTCCCTGGGGCACGGGTCAGGGGTGTGTTGGACAAACTTCCAGCCCTAGTAAACTCCTCTGACTATTACCCCCTCTTAGTATTTCAGGTGGGTAGTGATGAGTAGGTAGAAGGAGCCCAAAATCGATTAAAAGAGATTTTAGAGCCTTGGGGTGTTGGCTTAAGGGATCAGGAACACAAGTTGTATTCTCCTCTATCCCTTCAGTGGCAATCATGAATGAGGAAATTAACAGGAAGAGGCAACAGGTCAACTCATGGCTCCAGGACTGGTGTTATTGGCAGTGCTTTGCGTTTTTTGATCACAGGCTGCTGTATGAGTCACCTGAGCTGCTGGTGGCAGGTGGGATGCGCCTGTCCCAGAAGGGGAAAAGAATTTTGGGGCAGGAGTTAGCAAGGCTCATTGACAGGGCTTGAAACTAGATATGAGGGGGGAAGGGGAGATAACTGGGCCCGTCAGGAATAAACCCAAGGGAGGCATGCCAGGGCTTGAAGGATGGTTGACTAGCGAGGACTCTCACTCTGCCATTTCATTTGAGAGAAGGGACAGACATTTAGAAATCATGGAAGCACCTGAGAGGGTTCTGGTAGGAAATGGGGCCCACACTCACAAAAAGGTGCTGGGGTCATTAGCTCATCGGAAGTGCATCTGTACCAATGCACACAGTATGCGCAACAAACAGGGGGAGCTTGAAGCCATGATGCACCAGGAAAACTACGACATAGTGGCTATCACAGAAATGTGGTGGGATGCCTCACACGTCTGGAGTGCCACAATCGATGGCTACAAGCTCTTCAGGAGGGACAGACAGGAAAGGAGAGGTGGTGGAGTGGCCCTGTGTGTTAGAGAATGCTATGAGAGCTCGGAAATCAAGTATACTGATGATGGGGTGGAGAGTGTTTGGATTAGGTTAAGGGCCAATAAAGCTGATATCGCTGTGGGAGTCTGCTATAGACCTCCCAACCAAAGCAGTGAGGCGGATGAAGCTTTCTATAAGCAGCTGGGGGAAATCTCACGGTCACTTGCCATTGTTCTTGTGGGGGACTTTAACCTCCCGGATATCTGCTGGGAATACAACACAGCAGAGAGGGAACAATCCAGGAGATTCCTGGAATGTGAGGAAGATAACTTCCTTCACACAGCTGGTAAGTGAGCCGACGAGGGAAGGTGCCCTCCTGGACCTGCTTCTTGTGAACAGGGAAGAACTTGTGGGGGAAGTAAAGGTTGGTGGCCGTCTAGGGCACAGTGATCATGAGATGATCGAATTTCTGATTCTTGGGGAAACAAGGAGAGGGGTTAGTAAAACTGCCACCTTAGACTTCCGTAGGGCAAATTTTGACCTGTTCAGAAGACTGCTGGACAAAATCCCTTGGGAGGCTGCCCTGAAGGATATAGGAGCCCAGGAAGGCTGGACATACTTCAAGAGAGAGGTCTTAAAGGCACAGGAGGAGGCTGTCCCTGTGTGCCAAAAAACAAGTAGGCGGGGAAGGAGACCGGCCTGGCTAAATAGGGACCTTTGGCTGGACCTCAAGAACAAAAGGAGAGTCTATGACCTCTGGAAGAGGGGGCAGGTCTCTCATGAAGACTATAAGGGTATAGCAAAGCTATGCAGGGAGAAAATCAGGAGAGCCAAAGCACAGCTAGAGCTCAACCTAGCTACAGCTGTTAAGGATAACAGAAAATGTTTCTATAAATTCATTAACAACAAAAGGAGGATTAGGGAAGATCTCCCTCCCTTACTGGATGCAGAGGGAAACATAGTCACAAAGGATGAGGAAAAGGCTGAGGTGCTCAATGCCTACTTTGCCTCAGTCTTTAGCAGTGGAACTAGCTGTTCCCTGGACACCCAGCCTCGTGAGCTAGGAGACAGGGAGGGGAAGCTGAATGAGGTCATCACAATTAAAGAGGAAGTGATCAGTGACCTGCTGCACCGCTTGGATGTGCACAAGTCTATGGGACCGGACGGGTTACATCCAAGAGTGCTGAAAGAGTTGGCAGACGTGCTCGCCAAGCCACTTTCCATTATCTGCCTGAAGTCATGGCTAACTGGGGAGGTCCCAACGGACTGGAGGGTAACAGATGTAGCACCCATCTACAAAAAAGGCAGAAAGGAGGATCCAGGAAACGATAGGCCTGCCAGTCTGACCTCGGTAGCAGGGAAGGTCATGGAGCATATCATCTTGAGTGCCATTACAAGTTGTATAATGGACAAGCAGGGGATCAGGCCTAGTCAGCATGGGTTTATGAAAGGCAGGTCCTGCCTGATGAACCTGATTTCCTTCTATGACAAGATGACCAGATTATTGCATAAGGGAAAGGCTGTGGACATTTACTTCGACTTTTGAAAAACATTTGATACTGTCCCCCATAGAATTCTCATGGAAAAATTGGCGGCTCATGGCCTGGATGAGCATACGATCTGCTGGATCAAGCACTGGCTGGATGGGTGGTCCCAAAGAGTGGTGGTCAATGGAGTTAAATCCAGCTGGCGGCCGGTCACAATTGGTGTCCCTCAGGGCTCAGTGTTGGGACCATTTCTGTTTAACATCTTTATTGATGACCTTGATAAGGACATAGAGTGTATCATCAGTAAGTTTGCAGATGACACGAAGCTAAGCGGGAGTGTTGATCTACATGAGGATAGGGAGGCTCTACAGAGAGACTTGGATAGATTGGATCGATGGGCCAATGCTAATGGTACGAGCTTCAACAAGGCCAAGTGCCGGGTCCTTCACTTGGGCCACAACAATGCCATGCATCGCTACAGGCTTGGGGAAGTGTGGCTGGAGAGCTGCCTGGCAGAAAAGGACCTGGGGGTTCTCATTGACAAGCGGCTGACCATGAGCCAGCAGTGTGCCCAGGTGGCCAAGAGGGCCAATGGCATCCTGACTTGTAGTAGAAATAGTGTGACCAGCAGAAGGAGGGAGGTGATTGTCCCCCTGTACTCAGCACTGGTGAGGCCACACCTTGAGTATTGTGTCCAGTTCTGGGCACCTCAATATGAGAGAGATATCAAGGTGCTGGAGCGAGTGCAGAGGAGGGCAATGAAGCTGGTGAAGGGCCTGGAGAATAAATCTTATGAGGAGTGATTGAAGGAGCTGGGACTGTTTAGTTTGAGGGAGAGGAGGCTGAGGGGAGACCTCATTACTCTCTACAGCTACTTGAAAGGACATTGTAGAGAGGTTGGTGCTGGTTTCTTCTCACAGGTAATTAGTGATAGAACAAGAGGGAATGGGTTCAAGCTGCAGCAGGGTAGGTTTAGGCTGGACATTAGGAAAAAATTCCTAATGGAATTTTCCTAATGGAAGAAAAGAGTGGTCAGACACTGGAATAGGCTGCCCAGGGAGGTGGTGGAGTCACCATCCCTGAATGTGTTTAAGACTCATTCAGATGTGGTGTTAAGGGATATGGTGTAAGGGAGAACTTTGTAGAGTGGAGGTGATGGTTGGACTTGATGATCCCAAGGGTCTTTTCCAACCTAAATGATTCTATGATTCTTTGATTCTCTGCACCCTTCTTTCTCTGCATTTCTTTTGAATGAAGCAAGGATATATTTTGAATTCTGTTCAGCACTGGACTTAGCATTTCTTATATCCCATTTAGACTCTCAAATAAACTTAAAGAATGAACAGGTTTTGCACAGCTTTGGGCACAAGGGTAAATTTCACGCAGTCTGACCGTCCTCCAACTCGGCTTTGTCCCTGGATCATTCCTGCACACAAGCAGAAGTGATTTCTCTTCGTGCCTTTATAAGAATCCTCCCTGTTAATATCATCATCATCGCCTGCCTCATAGGCGAGGATGTGCCCTTCTGATACTGACTTTGTTCACACTCCTTTAATGCTCAGTTTATGTAAACGTGCATGTATGTATCTGCATTTATATTTTACAACTTCAAAATTGCAAGACAGACCCATAGTTCTGTTGCAAAGTAAAGGAAGGTAAAACTAATATTGTTAGTAATTGCTGTGGTCTGACCCAACCCATTTCCCCGTGAAAGTGTCTGTGTCCTCTCGGAGAGCCCTGTGGGCAGCAGGGACTCCATGCAGACGCATGAAGCTGTCTGATGCATCTGCTGCACCTTTGCTTGCTGGAACTAATGGCAATGCAGCAAACCTGGAGGTCAGCGTAGGTAGGCTATCAGTTACTTAAGCTTGCCTCACTGAAGACAGAACCAAAATTCATTTTGATATCAATGATTCTTGCCTTATCTCTGTGTTTCTGCCTTTGGACCCACATGGGCGGTTTGGATTTACCCAGGCAAATGCTCTGACATCCACAATATATAAATTAAAACCAGATGGGGGTTTAGTCTGACCTTTTCATACCGCAAGTCATAGGATTTTGCTGACTTCATGTATGTCTGATCCAGAGCACCATTTTTGGAAAAGTGATCGATCCCAATTTTCAAATATGTGTAGAGGAGGACTCCACTATAGCCCCCAGGGAGCCGTTCCTATGGTTAATTGCTCGTGCATTTAACTTCAGCTTCCACCTATTCGTTCCTCATTACATGTGTTTTTTCAGCATAATGAAAAAAGTCAAAGGAACCGTCAAAGAACTCCATTATGACATTTCTGGAAGTATTGAAAATGATGATGAAATCTATCTAAAATGTCCTTCTTGGTAAATTGGGAGATTATGCTTTTATCAGTTTGGCAGCTTTTAGTCCACATAATACATGCCATGTTGATGTTGTGTGGTTATATTTTGTTTAAAATGTCATGCAGTCTTAAGTCAACTTGCTTACATAAGACTGCTGTTGTTACATCAACAATAGTCTTTTTATCATTCAAACACATAATCCCATGAAAAAAATTTCATTCAGCTGTTTCACCGAATCTGCTTTCTATAAATCCACGTTGATATTAAAGGATTGCATTAACTGCTGTCGTTCTATATTAGCTGAGTACATGTCACACGCATTCTTATTTTTCTGGGGATCGATGTCAAGCTAACAAGCTTGTAAGTGCACAGGTCATGCTAGCACAACACTGTTTCTCCGAATGTCAAGATCTTTTAAAACACCCTAGGCCTTTTAATGTCCACATTTCTTAAGGACTGAATCAAAAACCTCAGCATGAATGATCCAGAAAACTCCTGGGCTGGCTCCTTCATACTCTCGTGTGCGGAGTTTATTTAGTTTATTTAGGCAGATATGCTTAAATAAATTCTTAACTTTAATAACTGCTGATTGTCATTTTCACTTGCTGCTCTTGAAATAAAAGTATTTTGTCATCATTTGAGATCAATGCATTTTTTTTCCCCAGTGAAGAATGGAAACATTTATTGAATACTTTTGCCTACTTTTTGTAATTACCCAAGACTAACATTTATATATGGTACAGGAATTTAATTATTTTTAAAGTTTGTGTTATACCTGAGATACTTAAAATCAAGCATATTATTAATAAGCTCACATAATTGTCTTTGTGGCTTTGCTTTTGTGGTGGGTTGTCCCTGGATGGACGCCAGGTGCCCACCAAAGCCGCTCTATCACTGCCCGCCTCAGCTGGATGGGGAGAGAAAATGTAATGAAAGGCTCATGGGTGGACATAAGGACAGGGAGATCACTCAGCAATTACCGTCATGGGCAAAACAGACTTGTCTAGGGGAAATTAATTGAGTTTATTACTAATCCAATCAGAGAAGGGTAATGAGAAACAAACCCAAATCTTAAAAACACCTTCCTCCCACCCCTCCCTTCTTCCCAGGCTCAACTTTGATCCTGATTTTCTCTACCTCCTCCCGCCAAGTGGCACGGGGGGACGGGGAATGGGGGTTGTGGTCAGTTCGTCACACGTTGTCTCTGCCGCGCCTTCCTCCTCAGGGGGAGGGCTCCTCACACTCTTCCCCTGCTCCAGCGTGGGGTCCCTCCCACAGGAGAGAGTTCTCCATGAACTTCTCCAATGTGGGTCCTTCCCACAGGCTGCAGTTCTTCGTGAACCGCTCCAGCGTGGGTCCCTTCCATGGGGTCACAAGTCCTGCCAGCAAAACTGCTCTAGCATGGGCTCCTCTCTCTCCACAGGGCTACTGGTCCCGCTAGGAGCCTGCTCCAGTGCGGGCTCTACACAGGGTCACAGCCTCCTTCGGGCATCCATCTGCTCCAGCGTGGGGTCCTCCACAGGCCACAGGTGGATCTCTGCTCCACCATGGACCTCCATGGGCTGCAGGGTGACAGCCTGCCTCACCATGGTCTTCACCATGGTCTTCATGGGAAACTGCTCCAGCACCTGGAGCACCTCCTCCCTCCTTCTTCATTTGCCTTGGTGTCTAAAGAGTTGTGTCTCTCACATATTCTCAGTCCTCTCTCTGGCTGCTGTTTTGCAGCAGGCTTCCTTTTCCTCTTCTTAACTATGTTATGCCAGAGGTGCTACCACCGTCGCTCATGGGCTTGGCCTTGCCCAAGCGGGTCTGACTTGGAGCCGGTTGGCATTAGCTCTATCGGGCATGGGGGAAGCTTCTAGCAGCTTCTCACAGAAGCAGCCCTTGTAGCCCCCCCGCTACCAAAACCTTGCCACATAAACTCAATACAGCTTTCCTGTTTAATTTTCTTAATTTTCTGTTTTTTAATAAGTTATTATTAAAAAACATATAATGTTATTTGCATTGCTGCCATTATCCCGGCTTTACTTTCTCTTTAAGCCAGGCTGTTTTGCTAATCAGGCAAGCCTTATTCTTCATTAGGGCATTCATGTCTTTCTACTTAAATTCATTCTCATAACCAATTTAGCACATAACAATCTTTGTGAAACCAGCCCTTTCAAGCTGCCGAGTTTAGTTGTCAAGACATTTGCTGTAAGAACTGTAATCAATGCGCAAGCACTTTTTCTGGAGCAGCCACTCCAACTGGAGCAACTTTTCCTATATTCAGCTTTATTTTCTGTGTCAAGATGAAGCCTAATACAGATTTTTTTTCCACATGTTCCATGAGTTAGGGAAGTGAGATACATATTTTTAGAAACTTTAGGCATCACTTAGTACTGGCAGCATAAAAAATTGAGCACGTGACTCAAATCAAAGGGACTATCAGAACACTTTGATTCCCACTGTATGAATTATAATATTTTTTTAAGGAGCTGCTATGTAGCAGCTATCAGCTATTGTCCTCATATATATGCTTTACAGATTACAAATTTCTAATTGAAAGATATTTGCTTGTGAGCCATCACAGCTACAAGAATAGGTAGTGCCATTTTTTGACACAAAGGGCGTAATTTCCTAGAATCATAGAATGATAGAATGGTTTGGGTCGGAAGGGACATTAAAGATCATCTAGTTCCAGCCCCCTGCCATGGGCAGGGACACCTCCCACTAGACCAGGCTGCTCAAAGCCCCATCCAGCCTGGCCTTGAACACTTCCAGGGATGGGGCATCCACAACTTCCCTGGGCAACCTGTTCCAGTGCCTCACCACCCTCACAGTAAAGAATTTCTTCCTGATATCCAATCTGATTTCAGTTTGAAGCCATTACCCCTCATCCTATCGCTACACTCCCTCATAAAGAGTCCCCCCCCATTTCTCCCGTAGGCCCCCTTTGAGTACTGGAAGGCTGCTATAAGGCTGATGAATTGGCTATCCTGAGGTACAGGGCTGTGATTTTACTCCCCGAGTAAAGTTCCCCAGCCTTTCCTTTGCTCAAAGGACATTTTCTTTTCCTAATTTTTTGTGTGTGGTTCTTTTCAGTGTACTGTGTCATTATCTGTAGTGTTCACTCCTCAAAGCACAGAAGGCTAGTGAAAAAGTCCTGCTGTTAATTCTAAAACACAAAGTTACACTTAGTCTTAATATTCCATTATTGGCTGCTACCAGACAATAAAATCCCGCTTGTTCCTTTCACCTTATTCTGACAAAACGAGCTTTCATCTAATGCCCGGAGTGGTAAATGGGTTAGACTTGCCTTCCAAAATCCGCAGGTGGATTCTTTCGAAAGACTTTGATGTCTGTGGAGCAGCTCTATGAGATGGCACAGTCTGTTCCTTACAGACTATTTGAGATAATAAATAATTCAAGGACAGCTCAGGGCTTATAACTGTACCCTCTTTCCGAATCCCATTGAAATCAGTGGGGCTGTTGACTGGAGGTAAGTTTGCTTCCTTTGGCGGGCCGTGGTTGCCACTGAATTGATGAAGTGTCGCCTCTTCTGGACAAAATGTCTCCATGCTCCCTTACCATGCCTCTGGTCTCCATTTCCAGCTGGCTTCTCCTGATCTGTACTAGATTCCTCATGCCCTGCACTGGAATTGCTGGCTTATTTCCTTTTCCTTCTCTCCGTCTCCTTCTTGCCCCATAATTCGAATTTTCCTGATGGAGCCCTTGCTGCAATGGTCAGTCAGATACCTGCAGCGTCTGCTGCCTCTCCTTGCCTTCTGCGAGGAGCCTGACCCATAACGGAGCCGGGAGAGCCACGTTGTGTGACCGCGATGCAGAGATGGGGTCGAGGGGGGACAAGAAGGGACTGAAGCAAGTGACACATCCAAGCTGTGAGCATGTAACTTATAAAATTGGACCCAGCAGGTAAATGTTGTGCTCAGCAGCTCAGCACATGCCCTGAAGAAAAGCATGGCACTGCAGAGTGCAGGAGGAGCCGAGGAAGGCAAAGCCTTTGTCTCTCTGCTTGCTTGTGTCTATGAAGTTGTACTGGTGGGGAATGATGGAGCTTGATATACAGAAATTAGTAATTGGGGTGTTCCTGGGAACAGGCTTTTGTTGGTAAAGAAGTTATCTTTACCTGCTTTCATGGTCATTTTGGCAGCAACCGCTAATATTGTCTCAAGAAACCCGTGAAGATTGCATGACAAATTTGCTGCAGATGAGTAATAACTTACTAATGTCTAGTTCTTACATAATTTTGTTTCTTCTTAGGTTGAACTTGCTTTCCAGAAATGGTCACTTAAATCCATTGACAGAGAAGAGGTCCAAGACACAGGGGAGTGAAGTGGCTTTTGTTGAGCGCCCCCAAGCTGTCCCCAGAGGAAACCTACATCTCCAACTCAGCCCAGGGTCCCGCTCACATCATTCTGCATTACTGCTCATCTTTAATTATCTGTCAATCTTAGCAGACTTTTTTTACATTTTCTTGTACATTACCATAAATCCTGGGCTTTTTATTACCTTTTCTTTACTGTTGCCTGTGCTGCTTTGGAGTCCAATAAAAACAGAGTTGAAAGCGACTTCTTGTGGCTTTCTAGATCGTTGTCATCACCTCCCTGCCTTCCCAAACAGGGAACCGAAGGAAGTGGCTTTAGATGTCCTATTCTTAGCAGCTATTGAAAAATGTCAGGAACACCGCTGAGCTGTCTATGATAACAGGCTTCTTACGCCAGCCCACACACGGGGAAATGTTCCGCACTGTGATTTCTGTAAGAGTATAGCTGTTTAAGCAAATATCTCAGCTGGTATGAAACTAACCTGGCCTGTGCAAAATGACATTTAGCAAAGGTAATAGCTGCAGCTGTAACTGTGGTAATGCAGCTGAAAGCCTTCATTTTCCTAGAATTAAGGCCGATGTAGCTGGACAGATAAATTAATAACCTTTCCTCACATAAAAAAGGAACCTATTCTTAATGCAGGTGTATTCGTATTTTACCAGTATTTGGATTTAAAAAAATTGACAATATTTCATAAAAATAACATTAAAACTCATGCCATTGCCACTGACATAGGCAAGGCATAGTAAGAAAAGCAGTTATTTATTTCCTTAATGAATTCACTTTTGGGATAGAGCTCTCCTCTTGTAACTAGTGAATCACAGTTTAAGGTAGGAAGTGAAAGTAAGGACATTGTAGTTACGTGCAGGGAGGATCTGAGCTGATTTGAGCTTGAAATCAGCCAAACATTGCCTTGCCTTGCCTTGCCTTGCCGCCTTTGCTATGCTTTGCTATGCTTTGCTATGCCGTGCTGTGCTGTGCTAATTTCTCAGCGGCACAGCGCCTTCTAGGAGTGAATTCTTTGACATGACTAACATGTAATATGCTTTTTCTGTTCCTTCCAGTTGAGGAACGTTTTAAAGGTGGTGGTTTAATTTTGAATGTCTGAAGAAGATATATCAATATGCACGTCTGTGGCTCTTTTTTGGAGGAGACAACGTCAAAGAAACGTGCTCTGCCCTGGGAGCAGGAGGCGGAGAGGCTGGGGCCTGTCTTTAGTTTCAATGCGAGTGCGCCTCAATGTTTAGTGCTGTCTCCTGAGGAAGTTTGGTTTGTTTTGGTTTTTTTTTTGTTTTTTTTTTTTTTTTCCCCTGTACAGAGAAGTTTATTCTTACCTTAGTACGTTTTATTGTGCTGCAGACAGGAAGTGTCAGCCAGAGACTTCACCTAGCAGTGGGTGCAGGCTGCAGTCTGCCTTGGAGACCTGCCTGGGATCTTGATTTCGGATTTATTACTCCGGGGAAGCCTAGGAGAGGCGGTGTGGGAGAGTGAGGATAGTTGGATTTGTTTCTTAGCGCTAGTGTGGCTGAGGGTATCTCAGATGTGAAGCTGTGCTAACTGGAATATCCCAAGTCCTGAAAGAGTCACATCCAATGTATTGTTTATTTAACGCTCCTCATCAACAGTATTGCTGATATCGTTCCTATTATATTGCAAACCAACAAGGAGATAACAAAGCTGTGGAAGCCAGTGGCCAGACCATAGATTGCAGGGAATGGAATCTTTGAATCAGCCACAGAAAATTAAGTGATCTGGGGCCTCTATCGCTTTCTTCTTTTCAGGAAATCAGATTTTCATTTCTTGCAGCACAATACGATCATATTGAGTTTCTGGAAAATTCAGAGTGGACTGTATTTTAACTTTAGCAAGGAATCTACTACTGATATCACATGATTTTCACCATAGAAACTGGAAAAATATGAACTGGATGAAACAAAAGAAAATGAACAATCATCCTTCTATTTCATCATGAAAATACTTTATGTGTATTTATATGTAGATGATCTCCAGAGGTCCCTTCCAACCCTATGATTCTATGATTCTATGTATCAAATAACTTTGCTACTTTGGTGGAGGTAAACAACTGCTGAAAAGAAGCGTTAGTAGAAACCACAAGCGCAGAGCAGCAGCCGTGCCATTCTTCTCAGTAGACGCGCTACGTTTGCAGTGCATGGTAGGACTGGAGAATTTGGCAGAGGCGTCGTGTTTCTGGAAGAGCATATGTGGGAACATGCTGCAGAGAGCAAAGGGTCAAGCAGCACACTTCAGCTCACTTCAGAGACTTCGCATCTCCAATTACTGCAGTAAGTTCAAACCTTGGAGCTGAAAATGCTGCTTGTGGAGTGCTGGGAATTGCTTTCTCTGGAAGGTGAAAGGCAACGTTCAGGTTTGGGAGATTTCGTGAATTAGCTTAAGTAGTTTTGAAAGCTGAAATTATGAAACTCCGAAAGGCTCGGCAGCAATTAGATCAAATTTAATCTTCTTGATAGAACTCAGCATCTAATTTTCACTGAGAGGGACAGATAGTAGAAATGGAAATGTTTTGCTGTGATGAATTAATCTATCAGATTGTCCTCTTGCCTGTACCAGCGTTTTCTAAGTGGTTTTGTCCAACCGTATATTCAGTGCTGCAAGAGAAAGATCTTCCATAAGTTTCTCTGACTTGCTATTCCAGTGTAGTGAGCTTTCCAATTAGTTAATACTTGCTAATATTCAGGCTCCATTTTTCCTTCCAAATCCATCTGGTGACAATGCTAGCTTTATGACCTACAGCCCAAGCTTACTGAGGACTTCAGGGCTATTAATAGACCTGGTCAAAACGCAGAATTCCCGCCTGTGGGGCTTTTTCTCACTGTGGTATTTATCTTTGGTCTGAGCTTGGAACTGCAGAAATTCTGAATGTACCTTATTCTATGTAACATAAAATTAAATATTAAATTCGTTTTATATTGTTTTGAAACATCTTCTTTTTTGTCTGTAAATCACACGGTTTCCCCTTCATGTTTTAATGAAACGGTGCCATACCCTGAAAAAAAAAAAAAAAGGATAAGCACTGTGTAATATCAAGAGGTGCAACTGTTTTCAGTATTGATATCTTGGAGCATTTTCCTCTATATTGAAAACACTTGATCCTAGCACAGGATATGGTGATAAATGAACAAATTTGGTTTCTTCAAAACATTTTTTTTTTCTGGGAGAAGGCTGTCCCACAAAGTTTTGACCAAAACTTGTCACAACCAGAATTAGGATTCAGATCTCTCCACTAAGCAAAGTTTAACCTGACAGGCCAGAATAGACAGTATCCAGGTTTCTTCACCAAAAATTGCAAATTTGAAGACACTTCAGAAGCACTGTTTCTGCACGTACTTTTCCATCTGTAGCTCTGAATCTGTAGGTAATCATAGCAGAAAATTGAAGCCAGCTCTGGTTCCTCTCTGAGTTACACTGCTGTTGATCAGTGATAGCTTTACCGAAATCTGTGCAGTTATAAACAGAAGTGATTGGTGAAGGGAAGTCTGGGCACTTAAAGCCAGAAGCTGAACTGACTTACAAGGGTGCAATTTATCCCGAGCAATGAATAAGCAAAGAAGGTAGGCCATGGCTTGGGGTGACAAAGGACACACAGGTCTGGTATCTCCCTCTAAGAAAGGCTGCTGGGGATGATGGAGCTGTAGGAGTGGGGCTCAGCTGAAATGAAAATTCTGTTACATTGAATTTCTGTAATTTATATATTCTAGGGTGTGTATATAAATATATAATTTCCTCTTCTCAGATATCTTGTGTTATATTGAAAGCACATAGTTCATCCTTTTTTAGTAAATTCCAGTAGGTTAAACAATCTGCTAACATTGTCTCTAGAATGTCTGATTACAATAAAAACCTGTTTGGTCCAGATGGGTGACCAAAGGGAGAATCATTTCCAGTTCACCAGCTAATATATTAGTCAGCATTTTAAAATCCGTGATTAAATACGGATGGGCAGAATGAATACCACCTATCTCACATCTTTGCGTTCTGCTGTCTGAGAGATGCCCACTGATGACCAGTGTACCAGCTCAGGAGCTGTGTAATCTGTCTATGAAGTGAAGGAAACAGCATCAGTGTTCAAGTAGTGGTACATGATCTTTAAAGATTTTAAAATTGCAAAGAAAATTATCAGTATCCAGAGACTTCCTCACTGACCTAATGGTATTTCTGTAGTTATGTTCATATTAAAGGGAGAAGGGAATATTCACAGTCATTCCTGTGAGAAGACAACCAAATCTGCCTCCCACTGCATTCAGTGACATTTTCACAACAGATGTTAGTAAGACCAGGATTGACACCCATAGTCATTTGTATGGAAAACATCTACCTGTGAGGCCAGATTGACGTACTGTGCGATAAATTCCCTAAGTCCCCTTTTAATTAATGAGGAGTACAACATTCATATGGAGATAATTGTACGTAACACATTATTTGTATTCCATTAAATTAGACTGAGCCATTTTCATGGGAGAACAGATTCCAAACATCTGCTTCTAGAAAGCATCATTATTTCTTGTTTGTACAGGACTAACCATGTGCCAGCTGCTTTTTCAGCAGATAGGAGCCAGGTCCTGGCTCCAAAAAGTTTGCAAACTAAATAGCCTGCTTGAGGACTAAGGGGGATTAAGGTGAATGAAAGACAGCAGTGCCATTGAGATGAAGAGTTTCCCTTGATCCCATGAGATCTCTGATTTTTACAGTGTTCATAAAAAGCCTCATTCATTGAATATATACTGCCCCTACACAGGCTGAAGAATGCCAGGAATATCCTCATTCAAATTTAGCCAGTGGAAGGAGAATCCAAGCACCCTTGGTCCTCTAATCACTGGAGAGAGATGGGCACTTCCAGGGATGACCCATTCTATCCTGAAATACGGGAGGAAGGAAAAGTTCAGGCTCCTTCTCTTGTCTTCTCTCTCCATTAGCATAGCAGGATCCTAATGGCCGGCTTGGACTAGAGACCTAGTCTTCAAAGAGCTGAAGCTGGAGGAAACAAGTCCTACCCTGAAACCTCCCCCTGCAAGCAGTCCTCTTGCTCAGTCCAGCTGCTGCTGTGTGTGCTTGAAATGACTCCGCTACTCTGAATCGGAAGCTGGAAGAGATCCCATCGAGGACAACCAGCAGATCCCATGTCTCAGCACAAACCACTGGTACTGTTGAGACTCTGGTTAATGGCTCCATGCATGCTCCATGTGGTGCTACCATGCTCAGCCCAACAGCAGACGGAAGGCCTGGAGAGGGGCTCAATTTGCATCACACTTCTAGCAGTGCGGATCTCTGGAGCCTCCTATGTCCCCGTGGGCAGCTGCCTCTGACACATCTAGCGTGTGAGCTTCTCCTCGAGCATGAACATGCAGTGGAAGTGTGCCTCTGGCACCCACTGGCACCCATGCGGAGGAAGCACAGCTCTCGTTTCACTGCAACATATGGCAGAAATTATCACGCGGTGACAACATTAGAATAAACACATTGGGGACAAAACAGATAGGAAAGAAACATGTGGGAGTACAGCCATACTCCAGTGCGAAAGAGGATTTTGAATGTAACACAAAACAGGCACCCAAATCAAAAACATATGGGATGCATAGCCTGAAATCACAGGTAGCCACCCCTGCAGCAGCTGAGCCTGGAGAAGGCTCTCACCAGAGCCAGGTGGACCTTATTGTTGTGTTATAAGCAGGCAATGCGATGTATGGTCCATCTATTTGGACTCAGTTGCTGATGGTGTGCATTTTGGTCAAGTTTGCAGATGACAACAAATTGGGGGACCTGTTGGTTCACTGGCAGGTAGGCGTGTAATTCAGAGGGACCCAGACAGGCTGGAAGAATGGACCAACAGAAACTTCATGAAATTCAGCAAGAGCTAGTGCCAAGTTCTGCCCCATGGATGGAAGAGCCCTGTACAACAACACAGACTGGGACCAACTGCTTGGGGAGCAGTTCTGTGGGAAAGGCCCTGGGTGTCCTGGTGGGCAGCGAGAAGGACATGGGCCAGCAGCAAGTCCTGGCAGCGCTGATGGCCGATGGCAGCCTGGGCTGTATGAACAGGGGCAGAACCAGACGTCAGAGGGAAGCATTATTCCCTCCACTCAGTGCTGATTATACCACATCTGCTCACCCAGTACAGGACAGACACCAATAAATCAGCTGGAGTTCGGGGAAGGCTCCTGAGTTGGTGGGGCTGGAGCACCTGCCCTGTGAGGAGAGGCTGGGGGAGGTGGGCTTGTTCAGCCTGGAGCAGGGATGGCTTGGGGGGAGTGCCTGACCTTACAGAAGCCCCTAGTGCCCATGAGGAGATCATTGAGTAGATGGCGCTGGGTGGAGGGTTGAGAGACAACAGGCATAAGTTGAAAGAGGCTCAGCCTCAAAGACTTTTTCCGCATGAAGGCAGTGAGGCAGGAGCACAGGTTTCCCAGAGAGGCTGTCCAGTCTCCATCCTCGAACGATTTCAAGAGTGTACTGGATGAAGCCTGAGCAGACAGATCTGACCTCAGAGCTGACCTGCTGTGAGCAGGAGGTTGGAGCAGAGGCCAACGAGCTGGAGCTGGGATCATGCTCTGTCAGACTCGCTGGCCTTCAGCAGCTGCTGAACACAGAGCCATGATCTGTCCCCCAGGAGACACCAGCACACTGCGTGCAGGCTGCCCACCCTGGCTCTGGATGGCCACGTGTATCTGACTGAGACTCAGGAGGTTTGTGTGGGGCATTGAGGGCCTGATGTTCATGTGCACTGCAGGTATCTTCCTGTAAAGGCCGGGTTCCCAAATGGAAGGTGGTTGGTCCAATTAAAATGTTGATCCAATTGAATTGGTTGATCCAATTAAATTGTTGAGTATTTGAAGCAGAACTGAGCAAGACCAAACCCTATCAGGGGAAGCCTTTGTTGTGCTGACACATATGGAGAGAAGAAAATTCCTTGAGTTCATCTCAAACTTTAGATAAGTGACAAAAGCCACTCTCTTCAGTAAGAATAGTCATGTGTTTGAGGTATTTTATGATCTTAAGCATGTTGTTGCTTGCTGCCTGAGGACCTGGTGCTTTTATAGCCACCCCAGCTTTCTCCCTGTGGAGCTGCAGTGACCTGTTCAAGTTCATTCCTGGTTAATAGCACAGTTAGTGAGAGGGAGATTAAACCTTTAATATAAAAGTTTGCTAATTCTTTATTTCTAAATATGCTGACCACTGCATTAGGGAAGCTTGGAGATGTGACATGACACAGCTTAAGGGTGATCATGAAAATCTGCTGTCATTAGCACATCAATACATCCCCAGCACTGACTGTGGCCTCCTGTAGCCCCTCTTGTTATGCAGATTGTCATGAGACAGGCTGACCAGAGCAATGCTCTTGGGCGCTTGATTAACCACATCGTGCCTTAACCTTTCCATCAGGGCACCTCTCTGCCGAGAGGACAGTTTCCCTCCTATATCCTCACCTTCTATATCCACACCTGTAGGAAGCCTGAGGAAGGAGATTTGACGTTCAAGCGTTATTGCTGTGCAAGGAACATACACACATTTTTTTGTAAAGCATGAAAAGCCAGAGGAGCTTCAAGTTCCTTTTCAGGAACAGCTTGGTACTATTTTGCTACTTTTGATTCAAATACAGAAGACCATTTTTCTCATGTCTTGGCTGACATACACCTTGGCAGTTTTCTGTTGCTAGAACACATTGCAAATACCAAACAAATAATTGTGGGACAGGGGCAGTGAGGGACCAGCACATCATTTTTTGAAGTAACTTTTCCTGCCAAGGACCAGCGATGCTCCTGTCTGAACTCAGTGTGATGATGGGGCTAATGGCTGAAGTAGCTGTATGTTAGTAGTAGAAAGCATTTTTGAGTCGGAGTTCAAAACCAGGCTACAGTTTCAGCGTAACATCCAGAGAGAGCCTACAGATCTGGCTGAGAAAGACCTTTAATTCATGGCTCCATTTAACCTCATTTAACTTTTACTTTCTAACACGAATTCTAGACATTGTGTTTTTTCTGTAGGTAACACCTGGAAGTGGGCACAGTCCTGGCTGATGTGAAGAGGGGTCAGCAGTTGTACGTTGCCATTGTGTCATGCAGCAGGACACATAAGCCAGGCCAGGCATTTCTAATGGAGGAGAGAAAAGTTGCATGGTTTACAGAGAAGAAATTTAGTTCTTTCTGAATTCTTTATCCTGAAAACTTAACATGTAATGGAAATCAATACCGTTAACTTTGGCACAAAAAGATGCAAACCCAGTGCGTTATGAAGAGCAGCTATGACAACTATTAGGGTGATAGTGCATAAAGGCAGTTCTCCCATCATGCTGGATGAGACTGTCTGATTATTTTTGTGTACCCTGTCTCCATCAATTGTATTTTTTTCTACTAATAGGTTCTAGTATCTTTGGCTTTTTGTTTTGTTTCGTTTCGTTTTCTACAGAGCCCAGCCCGGCTTGTAACTAGTGCTCCAAGGCCCTAGGATGAACTGATGATTACTATTTTTGCTGCTGTAACTTGGAATATTGTCTCATATCTGTACTCATGTTCTGTGCAGATTGCACAACAAGATCTACTGTTCCTGATTTTTTTTTTTTTTCTCAAGGAAAAGGGCTTCATTATTCCCCCTGAAATGAAAATTTGCCAAAATTTTCTTTCAGGGACTATTAAGATATTTTATTTCAATAGTATCACTTTGATTCATTTTGGTTTGCCTTTGATATTGCCATTCAATATTAAACACAGTGTAGATTATTTAACATTTTAATGCTTCGTACTGTATAACCAATTATTAGCTCACTGTATTATTATGGTAAACAATCAAACTGAGATGCATCAAAACAACTCACTTGGACGTAAAAAGTCACAGTGGACACAGTGGAGCATTTGCCTTTGTCTAAACAAAACCTGCAGCCATTTTTCAGTTGAAAGACTTCATGGGAATGGCCATACTTCATTGAAATGCCTCACTTTCAGATGCAGCTTTCAACAGAAAACAATCTATAAACGATCACAAATGTTTTCTGCAACTCCTAATGAAATATTAGAGGACCTGGTTGACATGTACAGTAGCAACCTGGGTTAAAAAGACAGGGGCTTCCCACCATTGAAAGGTCCAGCCTTATGCAAAAGTGAAATAGGAGACCACTTAACTGTCCTAACAGTGATGGGTTTGTCTAATCCCATGATGGGAGATGGTCTTCTGAGTTCAGCAGTGAAATGCCGACAAAGTGCTCCACACAGTGACAAACAATGGGTTCATAGTCCAGATCAGTAGTTTCTGATTTAAATTCCATCTTCTTTGTCCTGCTCTGTCCCAGAGGCAAACTCAAACCCACCCTGGACCGGCACAGAAATTAAATGAGAAGAGATATTTTAAAAGATTCCACTCTAGACTTAAATAAAATGTAAGGCATCAAGTGGAATAAAGAGTGCTGAAGAAATTGAATTGGACTCCTGCTTGAAGGCAAAATGCATTTGCCAGCTCAGGTTGGGGCTGAGATTTTCTCCCTCTGCTACAGCTTTGCACAGCGGTCCAGCTGCATTGCGTGGCATGTTTTTACTCCTCCTGATGCCAGAAGCAAATGGCTGAACCAGATGAACCCCTGGTCTTTTTTGGTAGAGCAATTTCCGTGTTAGCATGTAATTTGAAAAACAATGCATCATCTCTTTATGGCTCCCTAGTAAATAAAATAAGTTGCTCTTCATGATGTACTCCTGTATTTTGTCAAAAGGGTATTTTTCTCCAAAAGTATAAATTTATAAATGCTAATAATTCTCTTTGTGACTATCCCCACTATAACAGATCTATGATTAAGAGGTCGCTAAATTATTTTAATGTTTATTTATGCTTTCTGCCAATCCCCTCCGGTCTGCATCTTCAACCCATTCTTTTTTATGTTCAAGCTAATCCTAGATGACCTAATTTGCACACACAACTTCAGTTATTATCTCTATTTTGATGACTCACAATAGCCTTTCTATGGCAACTGAAATTGAATTCTCTACTTTTGTAAATAGTTGTACCCAGTGGAAGTTGTTTGGTGAAATTCTGAATCAGACTGGACTGTGTCCCCCTCTACTCCACTCTCGTGAGACCCCGCCTGGAGTACTGCATCCAATTCTGGAGCCCCTACTACAAGAAAGATATGGACGTGCTGGAACGTGTCCAGAGAGGGCCACGAGGATGATCAGAGGGCTGGAGTACCTCTGCTATGAGGACAGACGGAGAGAGTTGGGGTTGTTCAGTCTGGAGAGGAGAAGGCTCTGAGGAGACCTTATAGTGGCCTACCACTATCTTAAGGGGGCCTACAAGAAAGCTGGGGAGGGACTTTTTAGGATGTTGGGTAATGGTAGGACTAGAGGGAATGGATTACAACTAGAGATGGGTCGATTCAGACTGGACGTTAGGAAGAAGTTCTTCACCATGATGGTGGTGAGACAGGGGAACATGTTGCCCAGAGAGGTGGTGGAAGCCCCATCCCTGGAAGTTTTTAAGACCAGGCTGGATGGGGCTCTGAGCAACCTGATCTAGTGGGAGATGTCCCTGCCCATGGCAGGGGGGTTGGAACAAGGTGATCTTTAATGTCCCTTCCAACCCTAACAATTCTATGATTCTATGTAAATTTTATTTCTGGCCTTAAAACCAATGAAGCACCTCATATTTAGCTGGTATTTCATCAGTTATTGCTGACCTTCCATTCTCTGTTCAGGTTCTGTAGCTGTTACTCTGCTGAATTATTCTGGATTTCCTCTGCCACTCAAATGTAGGCTTAAAATTGGCTTAAAATTGAATCTTTCTCTTAATCCTCAATCCTCTTCACTTCTTATACCCTGTAATGGGGCACCAAGTCAGCCAAAACTTTGAAGTAAATTTGCATAGACATTTTCCATACGGTAAGCACTGCATAAAAAACAACTAGGATTTACCAACTCAAATTTCTCTGTGGAAAGAGACCTGGGAGTCCTGGAGGAGAACAGGATGACCATGAGCCAGCAATGTGGCCTTGTGGCCAAGAAGGCCAATGGCATCCTGGGGTGCATCAAGAAGAGTGTGGCCAGCAGGTCGAGGGAGGTCATCCTCCCCCTCTACTCTGCCTTGGTGAGGCTGCATCTGGAGTACTGTGTCCAGTTCTGGGCTCCCTGGTTCAAGAAGGACAGGGAACTGCTGGAGAGGGTGCAGCAGAGAGCTACCAAGATGATTAGGGGACCAGAACACCTCTCTTATGAAGAAAGGCTGAGGAATTTGGGACTCTTCAGTCTGGAAAAAAGAAGACTGAGGGGGGATCTTATCAACACTTATAAATACTTAAAGGGTGGGTGTCAGGAGGATGGGGCCAGGCTCTTTTCAGTGGTGCCCAGTGACAGGACAAGAGGTAATGGGCACTAACTTGAGCATAAGAAGTTCCATCTAAACATGAAGAGGAACTTCTTTGCTTTGAGGGTGGCAGAGCACTGGCACAGGCTGCCCAGAGAGGTGGTGGAGTCTCCGTCTCTGGAGACATTCAAAACCTGCCTGGATGCGTTCCTGTGCAACCTGCTCTGGGTGACGCTGCTCTGGCAGGGGGGTTGGACTAGATGATCTCCAGAGGTCCCTTCCAACCCCTACCATTCTGTGATTCTGTGATTCTGTGAAATGACTGGCTGATCTCCCCTATGCAGCTTTCCTTTCATTTTCTTCCACTTATGCATTTCTTTCTTTTTTTTCAGCATTTCTCCCTTAACTCTGCAAGTTTACCAGATGCTAAAACCCTCACCCTCTCCTCCTCCTCCATTCACACACAGCCAGGCTACAGCCAGGCTGTCCACAGCTGCTCTCTTACCTATGGAAAATGGACAGGACTTTGCTTACCTGCTGACTGACAGGAAGATTTTCTGAGTAGGATCTGTTTTGTGTCAAGTGCAATAAAATATTATAATGTTGCAATAAAAAATTGCAATGATTTAATCATGCTGGATTTAAATTCAGCAGCCTATTCCACCTATTAGTTTTGGCACATTTATATTCTTGGGACCGGTTCCAGAGCTCTTTGAAAATAACTGAAGATTTTTGATAGGGTATAGGTTATGGTTTAAGTGCTGGCTTTCCAAATGACATTAAGAAGGTGCTAATTGTCAATCTTTTTTTGTTGGAGTGGAACAGAAGAAACGTGTCACTATCTTTGTCAGATCTGATACTTAAAAGTCTGCTTCCTGAAAATATTTCTTCACCACCACTGTGAAGCCTAGCAGCATTTACTGAGAACTTGCATGATGAACGGTAGGAGTAGGTTTTGTATTTTTCTGCTTTCCTTGGTAATTTTGGAACAAAACTCTTCAGCTTTCCATCTACACAACTTTTAGATGCCATAAAATTTATTACAAAACCAACTGATGCTGACACCTTTTTCATTCAGCTCTTACAAGTAGAAAGGTTACATTTGCATGAAGTACATTTGCATTTTCCTATAGAACAAATATAACTATATACAAAGCAGAAATAAAAATGCCTTGTTGATTATTAACCTCTTCCATATGTGATATGTGGGGCTTTAATATATATGGAGGTGCTTTTAATGGGACTCTTACAACTAAAGCTCTTGGAATGCTTGAAAAACATGAAGGTATATATGTAGTAACGTGGGCTGGAGCATACCTAACATCAGAGTATGAGTAAGAAGACACTTGTTTTTCACATTTTTTTAAACTTTGTTTACTTTTCTGTCTGCAGGATTCTGGATCTGACCCTTAAATCACAGCAGTGAAGCTCTAGCATGGAATTCAGTTAATTAAACTTGGGTGTCTATTGCTGATTTAGGTGCCCCAGGGTATCCAAGAGAGTTGCATGGGGATGGCAGATATTACAGAGGACCTGTGAAAGACTCTTGTCTTCTGGATAGCCACTGGAGGTGGGATACTTAAGAGCAGCTCAAGATGCTTTTCTGCAGGCAAGAGTCAAGCCCCTGATCAATAAAGTCAGTGGAGTCCAGATAATCATGTAGGTCCCTATGTATTTTATGGTGAGCTGAATCTCCCTCTGGGCTCCTTGACTGATTTGATTATATCTCCCCTGACAGCAAAGGGAGCAGAGATGCCTAGTGCCCTTGTAGACTTCCACATTTAGCTATATTAGTCTGTGAGTTGAATCCTACCTGAAAAGTTCAAAACATAGCTGTGCCAGAACTAGCTTACGGAAATGTCCATTTTCAGGTTTCATCAGCCAGCACTGGAATGTCTTTCTTCGATGTATGATTTTATCCAGAGCAACAGGTGAAAAATGTACCATGGGTCTCTACGAACTGCTGTCAATTCCTCATTGGTTCTCAGCTGGGATATGGCTGCAGCTCTTTGCTCTTTATTCTGGGAATCCACAGATAACAGACAATGGTTTTTCTTCTTTCTCTCTTCCCCCTGACCCTCTCTCCAAACATAGAATCATTGAATAATAAAATCATTTAGGTTGGAGAAGACCTTTAAGATCATTGACTCCAACCATAAGCCTAACGCTGCCAAGTCCACCACTAAACCATGGCTCTAAGTGCCATGTCTACATGTCTTTTAAATACCTCCAGCGATGGTGACTCAACCACTTCCCTGGGCAGCCTGGCCCAATGCTTGATAACCCTTTCAGTGAAGAAATTGTTCCTAATATTGAATCTAAACCTCCCCCGGTGCAACTTATGGCCATGTCCTCTTGTCCTGTCACCTGTTACTTGGGAGAAGAGACCGACCCCCACCTCTCTACAGCCTCCTTTCAGGTAGTTGTAGAGAGTGATAAGGTCTCCCCTCAGCCTCCTTTTCTCCAGGCTAGACAACTCCGGTTCCCTCAGCTGCTCCTCTCAGGACTTGTTCTCCAGACCTCTCACCAGCTTTGTTGCTCTTCTCTGGACCTGCTCCAGCACCTCAATGTCTTTCTAAACACAATACTCGAGGTGGGGCCTCACATGGGCACACTGCTGGCTCATGTTTAGCCGCTTGTCAATTAGAACCCCCAGGTCCTTTTCTGCCAGGCAGCTCTCCAGCCACTCTTCCCCACGCCTGTAGCACTTCATGGGGTTGTTGTGACCCAAGTGCAGGACCTGGTACTTGGTCTTGTTGAACCTCATACAGTTGGCCTTGGCCCATCAATCCAGCCTGACCAGGTCCCTCTGTAGAGCCTTTCTACCCTCAAGCAGAACAACACTCCCGCCCTACTTGCTGTTGACTGCAAACTTATTGAGGATGAACTCAGTCCCCTCATCCAGATCATTGATAAAGATACTAAAGAGAACTGGCCCCAATGCTGAGCCCTGGGGAACAGCACTTGTGATACATCCCTCTCTTCTTTGTCTCTATTATTCTTTGATTCTATTCCCTCTCTCTATTATACACATAAATGAATGGCATCTGTTTTAATTTGACACTCTGTGTTGATAATTACCAGGTGCTCATATTGATTGGGGCTGTTGTTTACCCCCCCCAGTAGAGTGGCATCCAATGTTTTAAAATACCATTGGTCTGTCAGGAGGACATACTGGCTGACAAAGAGCAGGTTTGCTAAAGAAAAGTGCATTGCAACATGTGACAGAGATCTGTGGAGACCATTAATCCACATCCATTTTACTATAAGCTTCTTATTTCAAAATACACAGTGTTTGGAGGAACATTAGGACAGATGGAGAAGAAAGGTTAGAAAAGCCTGGGGTATTTACTGTAGTGCTGTAGACACAGCCTCCTACCTGCTGATATTGCTGTCACACTAAATGTATTTTTCAGCTTAGTGTTTATTAAACAAAAACAGAGGCTCTTTTATTTAGCAGCTCATTCCATGGAGCTTTTTGTTCGCAAGGCCTAAGGATGCTGTTGATGTCCTGGGCAGCATTTTCGCTGCCTTGCAGGAAATTGCTCTAATGTAAAAGGCTGGGTACAAGCTATTCCAGAGATCGTAATAGCTGTTGTGCTGGCTCACACAGGCACAGCACTATCACTGTAATAGTCTTGAAAGCTTCTTAATAGGTAATGCCGACCAAACTCAAATGTGTTAGATCTCCCTGCATTACCATTACAGAACACTCTGCCATCAAAAAGTTGGCTGCAACAAGTGAGAATGGGATCAAAATACTACATTCTGTCCGTTAATGCTCTGCCAGATATTTTTTTTGCCTTTATACAAAATAATTCCCCTTGAATGTCATCTAGGCACATGCATATTGTGGATTTCATGCAGATTTATGAAGGCTTGATTCATTTCTATATAACTCAATTTCTTCTCAGCCGCTAATGGGAGGAGGGAATTGTATTTGTGTACATAGGCTCTGCTCAGCATATGGTCCACAGCCAGCAGCAGATAACATCTCCCAGCTGTTGTATCCTCCAGGACTGCTCCCACAGATTATTCAGTCTCTCCAGAGTCTGAGCGTATTTCCCATAAAGCTCACCCATAAGGGGGTGAAAAAAATGCTGTTTGCAATGGATACAGCAGAGGGGAGCAAGATTAAAAAAACACCTCTAATGTAACACACAAGTAGCTGCGTGTCGGTACCCTCTGTTACGCTGGTGTGAATCTGAAGAAACTCTGTTGACCTCAGTAGCATCTATTTTAACCCTGCGCCTGAGTAGGGGTGGCAGGAGGAATTGTGTGTTTGGTGGGGCTGGATTCATCACGGTCCTTAGTCCACTGTGAGCGGCAGGAGTGGGCTACTTTATTCCTCCCCTCCTTGTCCAGTGTAACCCAATTTGGACCTCTGTGAAAGGTGAGAGCATGGGTCAGTTTCCCAGTTTCTACCTGTTTTCCCAGTTCACGATAACACCTACCGGTAACCAGGATGGTGGTTTCTCTGCTACATGCCTGTAGCAGCTGAAAAACAAAGTGAAGCCATGACACAATTTCTTACGTGTCACTGCATGTTACTACAGATCAGATTCAAAGTGGTGACTGGAAATCGTGTTTTCTTCCCCAGTATCTTCCTTCCAAGACCTAGCACATGATGTTATGTGTCATTTATAGGCTCAGCAAAACAAGTTTACCCTTCTTATTTATAACGCTTTTAACGATCACCAGGGGTTGGGTAAATCTGCAGGCGTCCCACGTTCTGCAGCTGCCTATTATGACTAACGCGAGTTTGGTATGGCTCTCACTGGCTTCCTTTGTGCAGTACTGTGTTTAAATTGGAGAGTAATATTACTTCTTATTGGCATAAGTTTACATCTTCAGAATGCCATACGTTGGCTGAGACTAATCTAATTTATTCCTTGCTGACAGGAATACGGGCGGGACTGTCACTTGCTAGTCTCAGTATGAAATGTGATTTCATGCTGACGCTCCCCAAAAATGCAAAGCCAAGCAAGAGTGTTACAGAATGGAGACATTTTAAAGATCGTGACAGTTGGGAACGTTTTGCATTTTGCTTTTTCAGACTTTGATTGTTTTGTTGTCTTTACAGTCTTAGCACAGCCTTGTTGATTTATCATTCTTGTTGGATTTAACTCTCTAGGACCTAACATTTGCAAGCTTGGAGACCCTGTATGCTTTGGTAATTGTTTTAATTGAAGGAGATTCAGCATGTTGTGACACTGAAGTAGCCTTCTTGTGCACCAATAATTAGGTCAGGCTGGAGGTGAAAATTTTAGCTTGAAATCTCCACCCTTATCACCAGGGTACATTCGTGTACCTCCTAGACACAGTGACACCCTTCCTAAGAAGGAGACTTTCTAGATGAGCACCTCTTGTGTGCTCCAGGCCATACTTGATTCTCTTAGATGCCAGTTACTGCATGACTTAAATGGGAAAAGAGGGTTTGAGGAGGTTCTTCAGACAATAAACAAAGTGTAGATACCAGATTACAGAACTGCTGTGTTCTGGAAGCAGGCAATACCATCTTGTCTGCGACAGGGAAAATCACTCTTAGTAAAAAGATTAGTTGCCTGACTGGTCTAATTGCCCTCTATGGTGGAGTGGCTGCATCAGTGGACAAGAGAAGAGCTATGTGTGTCATCTACCTGGACTTCTGTAGGGCCTTAGATATAGTTCCCCACAGCATTCTTGCTGCTAAATTGGAGAGATATAGGTTTTACAGATAGACTGTTAGATAGATAAGGAATTGGCTAGACGGCCGCAAGCAAAGAGCTGCAGTCAATGGCTAAATGTCCAAGTGGAAACTAATAATGAGTGGTGTCCCTCAAGGATCTGTATTGGGACCAGTACTATTTAATATCTTCACCAACTACATAGACAGTGGGACTGAGTGCACCCTCAGCAAGTTGGCAGATGACACCGAGCTGAGTGGTGTAGTTGATAAGCTAGAGGGAAGGGATGCCATCCAGGGGATATGACAGGCTTGAGGAGTAGGCCCATGTGAACTTCATGAAGTTCAACAAGGACAAGTGCTCTCTTTCAGTACTTTCTTATCTTTCAGATACCCCAAAGTTGCTTTTCTGCCATCTGAAAATCCCATTTAACAGCTGAGAAGAGAATTTCTGTCTACTGAGAAATAAAAGGAGGATGTTTAACACTTATTAACTGGATAGTCAGTAGTCACCTCAAATGCAATGGGGAAAAAGGAAGAGTGCAGCTGATTTTTACTTAGTTTTTTGTCAAAAGTTCAATGTTTTAATATATACGACAAAATGCTACAGCTCAGGAGTGAAGTGATGTCATGCAGATTCTGTAGAAAACTGAAATAAATATTGATTCAAATTAATTTTTCCCCCCACTTCCACTCGTATAACTAATTTTAGACACTGATTAAAGGCACTGTTCTTACTAGAAAGAATGGAATTCAACAAAAGGTGCTCTGTTGCTGTCAAAATATTGAGTACAGTAACGTAGGCAGGCCAAGTTAAATTCTCTGCCCTATGGTGATTTCCTTGGAGAGCAGGAGCAGGCTGAAGCAGTTAAGGTTTAGGGTCCTCTCTGGGTCCTCTCTGCCTTGTGGATTTCAGAGCTCATCTGTGGGTCCAAACCTGCATGTAGAGCCTGAAGCTGGAAGCTGCCTAAGCAGCTACTTATGTGAGGAGTGTGGTCTCAGATTATAGTCAGTAGTGGTGAGGTTCACCTATGTGGACACCTCCAGTGTAGGCATCTCTATCAGACCTGGTTGTTCTCTGCTCTCTGTATAGTCAGGGTAGACACACAGACATGTCTGAGCACTTCATAAGTAAGTGAACTGCTCTGGAGATCTCATGGGAATCAGATGTCTCTGCCTTGCACCTGGTTTGCAGAGGAGCTTTCATGGGAGCTAAATGCTCTCCTTCTACGTGCACAGAAAGGTATGCTTGGGCATAGAGGGGACTGTGCTATTCAAAACAGAAAATCAAATGCCTTTAGAAGCCCTATCTACTTATTTATTCTTAATTTCTTTGCAGCCTATGGTGCAGAGGTCACTGTGTTGGGCTTTGTTGGACTATGTCATGTCTATGTTTTATATGGATTTAAATTATGGTGCATCTACACTGTCATAGAATCATAGAATTGTCGAGGTTGGAAGGGACCTTTCAGATCATCGAGTCCAACTATCAACCTAACACTGACAAAAACAATCACTAAACCATGTCACTAAGCACCATGCCTACCCGTCTTTCAATAGGTTTGCACTGTGTTTCCCTCCACGCCTACATGCTAACTCATTCCTGAGAATACTGCCTGAAGTAACAGGATTGTTCTCTCTGGCATGAAATCAACACACAGGTGAATCACTGGATAGCCGAACCTGGAATGCACCTCTGGAGATCACCTAGTCCAATCCCATGCTCAAAGCAGGTTCCCCAGGACCATGTCCAGTTTGATTTTGAATATCTTCAGGGTGGAGACTCCACAACCTCTCTGGGCAACCTGTGCTAATGTTTGAAAATCTTCACAGTAAAAAAGTGTTTTCTTATATTTAAACTGAATGTCCTGTGTTTCATTTTGTGCCTATCCCCTCTTGTCCTCTCACTGAGCACCACGGAGAGGACTCTGGCTCTGTCTTCTTTACACCCTCCTGTTGGATAGTTATACACACTGGTAAGATCCCCCTGAGCATTCTCTTGCCCATGCTGAACAGTCCCTCATTGTTCACAACAACGTGGACAACTTGTCCACCAGGACCCTGAGCTCTTTCCTGAGTTGCTTTCTAGTCAGCAGACCCCCAGTCAGTACTGGTGCCCAGAGCTATGGGTTTAGGTACAGGACTTTGCACCTCCCTTTGTTGAACTTAATGAGATTCCTGCTTGCCCATTTGTGATCTGCGGCATAGAGTCTAATTGGAGGCCTGTAACCAGTGGTGTCCCCCAGGGGTCAGTACTCAGTCCAATTTTGTTCAGTATATTCATTAATGACTTGGATGATGGGACAGAGTGTATTCTCAGCAAGTTTGCTGATGATACCAAGCTGGGAGGGGTGGCTGACACTCCGGAGGGCCGTGCTGCCATCCAGTGTGACCTCGACAGGCTGGAGAGCTGGGCAGAGAAGAACCTAATGAGGTTCAACAAAAGCAAGTGCAAGGTCCTGCACCGGGGGAGGAAGAATGCTAAGCACCAGTATAGGTTAGGGGTGGACCTGCTGGGAAGTAGTTCTGAGGAGAAGGATCTGGGGGTCCTGGTAGACAGTGAATTATCCATGAGCCAACAATGTGCCCTTGTTGCCAAAAAGGCCAATGGAATCCTGGGCTGCATAGGGAAGAGTGTGGCCAGTAGGTCGAAGGAGGTCATTCTGCCCCTCTGCACTGGTGAGGCCACAACTGGAGTACTGTGTCCAGTTTTGGGCTCCCCAGTTCAAGAGGGACGGGGAACTGCTGGAGCAAGTCCAGCGAAGGGCAACTAAGATGATGGAGGGACTGGAGCATCTCCCTTATGAGGAAAGGCTGAAAGAGCTGGGACTCTTTAGCCTGGAGAAGAGAAGGCTGAGGGGAGACCTTATTATGGCATACAAGTATCTGAAGGGTGGGTTGAAGGAGGATGGTGCCAGACCCTTTTCAATGGTTCCCAGTGACAGGACGAGGGGCAATGGGCACAAGGTGGAACACAGGAAGTTTCGTTCAAATACACAGAAAAACTTCTTTACGGTGAGGGTGACAGAGCACTGGAACAGGCTGCCCAGGGAGGGTGTGGAGTCCCCTTCTCTGGAGATTTTCAAGACTCGCCTGGATGCAGCCCTGAGTACTGTGCTCTAGGCAATCCTGCTTTAGCAGGGGAGTTGGACTAGATGATCTCTAGAGGTCCCTTCCAACTCTGAAGATTCTGTGATTCTGTGATTCTGTTTCTCCAGCCTGTCAAGGTCCCCCTGAATGGCAGCACAACCATCTGGTGCATCAGTTACTCCTCACAATGTCTTAGCACCTGCAAACTTACTTATGGTCATTAATGAAGCTGTTAAACAATGTTGGTCCCGGTATCAATCCCTGGTGTACATAGTTACTGGCCTCCAGCTGGACTTCAGGCTTCTGATCACAACCTTTAGAGTCCAATAGGCCAGCCAGTTTTCAATCCACTTCACAGTTCACTTGCGTTGTCCATAATTCACCAGTTTGTTTACAAGGATATTATGGGAGACAGCATTGAATGCCTTGCTGAAGTCAAAATAAACACCACTCACTGCTCTCCCCTCTTCCACTGAGCAAGTCATCTCCTTGTAGAAGGTGTAGACGTAGGCACCGTTCCCTACCTTTTGCGGGTTCAGGCCCTCCTAGTTTTTTAAATGTACATCCTCTAGATATTACATAAGAGAAATAAGTAGGAACAGATTCAAATTATCTTAAAAAACCCAGAGGGCAACTGAGTTCTCTTTGCAAAATGGGGGGGAGGTGATAATTTCTACATTTAATTTCCTGGGTGTTGTTGGAATAGCCCAAATGTCTTTTTTTTTTTTTTTCTGTAGCATATTACAAAGACAGAGCTGAAGTTCAGTTTTGTATAAGGAATTTTGGTAGAGAATTAGGAGAACAGATTTTTTTTTTCTCTCCTGTATTTTCAGTCCAAGAGCAGAAATTACAAGGAAGCTCATGAAAAAAAGCTGTTTGGTGGGGTTTCTGGGACAACACTGAGAATGAATAAAACCAAAAAAATAAAACAAAAATAAAAGATTTGCAGCTTTAGAAGATTTTTTTCATATTTGAACTCAGCCTAAATTATTTTCCTATATTTTCCTAATACCAAAGCATAGGCAAGAGAGATTATTTTCCACTGGGAGTTCCATGTTATGATAGAAAAGGATGTAATGGTTCCTTTTATTTTCTAGCGTCTTACAGGACTGTAAAATCACATCTAAATTGAGAAAATAGCTCAGTTTCTGAAAGAGGAAACTGGTGCAACGGCCAAGTTTTAATCCACCAGTGCGACAAGCCAACAAAAGCTTTGCATAAAAATTCTTTTCATATTTACATTTATTGAATCGAGTATATCCAACCACGGACATACCAGCTCCTTCCCTAGAAGTCTGTATGAAAGGAAATCAATTCAATTGTGTTAGAACGAGGCTGGATTTGCAATCTGAAGAGTTTGTGTAGCTGGAGACTAATTTTTCCTGAAACAGTTAATTTCACAATAATTTCTGAGATTCCATTTTGCATGTGGTTTGAGAGAATGTGTTAGAGTGCTTTGGAGCTTAGAGAGCAATTACTTTTGACACACTACAGAATGAATAGTGTACCCATTGGAACATAAAATCATTCTCTGTTTGGAAGCATACTTGGCCCATGATTCATAAAAATACCAATATGTTACTATGTGTTATGTGAAGTCTGAGAATTACTGTTATATTGCCCCTACCACTTATGGAATGTTTCTTGGTTTTAAAGTACAAATAAGAATTACAGACCTTGGAAACAACGATTGTACTAATCTTGACAGTAGCCTAAGGAAGGCACAGAGACAAAAGTCAGTGTCTCTTGACCTTTATAAACATTTCTGATTGTGATAGAGCCAGTGTGGTTGGTTTTGATTCAGAAGACCATAGGGTACTTTCAGTTCACAAATTCCCTCTGACGGCTGGATACATTATGTGTACAACGAAACTGTGGCCTTCCAGTGTTTTCAGGATAAAACTAAATCTGCATAATGTTGCATAATGATCAAAACTCTGTTTTGTACATTGAAAGTCTCAAAACCACATTTCTGTGAAACACAGAATCTACTGCCATTTGTTGATAATTGTTTCCTGAAGTATTGCCAAAGATCACTCAAAAATGGACCAAATCCTGAATTTTTCCCTCCATCTGAAGCCATCTTATAGCAGGACTTACTTCAACTAATTTAGAGAATTTATTTTTTAGAATCATAGAATCATAGAATCATTTAGGTTGGAAAAGACCCTTGGGATCATCAAGTCCAACCATCAGCTCCACTCTACAAAGTTCTCCCTTACACCATATCCCTTAACACCACATCTGAATGAGTCTTAAACACATCCAGGGATGGTGACTCCACCACCTCCCTGGGCAGCTATTCCAGTGTCTGACCACTCTTTCCGTGAAGAATTTTTTCCTAATGTCCAGCCTAAACCTACCCTGCTGCAGCTTGAACCCATTCCCTCTTGTTCTATCACTAATTACCTGTGAGAAGAGACCAGCACCAACCTCTCTACAATGGCCTTTCCAGTAGCTGTAGAGAGTAATGAGGTCTCCCCTCAGCCTCCTCTTCCTCAAACTAAACAGTCCCAGCTCCTTCAATCGCTCCTCATAAGATTTATTCTGCAGGCCCTTCACCAGCTTCGTTGCCCTCCTCTGCACTCGCTCCAGCACCTCGATATCTCTCTCATATTGAGGTGCCCAGAACTGGACACAATACTCAAGGTGTGGCCTCACCAGTGCTGAGTACAGGGGGACAATCACCTCCCTCCTTCTGCTGGTCACACTATTTCTAATACAAGTCAGGATGCCATTGGCTTTCTTGGCCACCTGGGCACACTGCTGGCTCATGGTCAGCCGCTTGTCAATGAGAACCCCCAGGTCCTTTTCTGCCAGGCAGCTCTCCAGCCACGCTTCCCCAAGCCTGTAGCAATGCATGGGGTTGTTGTGGCCCAAGTGCAAGACCCGGCACTTGGCCTTGTTGAAGCTCATACCGTTAGCATTGGCCCATCGATCCAATCTATCCAAGTCTCTCTGTAGAGCCTCCAGTCTCTCTGTAGAGCCTCCTTTTGTAACAGGGTTTGGAAATTAGGTGTGAATTTGGCCGCCATTATGAAATATAGTGCCTCTCTTCATGTAAAGGGCTCATGGATGAAATCAGACCTATATTTCGAAGAAATCATGAAGTTAGGATTTAAGTTGTTTGATCCCCCAAACCCGAAAGATTTTATAAAAAAATACTTGGAAAAAACAACGGAAGAGGACTAAACTGAAGGTACTTTTTCTGGTCTTTTTCTGCCATGTGCTTGGAACTGATGGAGTACAAGACTTAAGCAAACAAATCTAAGTAGCTCAGGATCTGACATGTGGATTAGGAAAAACATGAGGCCAGATATACACACATTATTGAGAAATTTACAGCATTGGGTACAGACAGGAACAATCTCAGAGAAAGTAATGCAGTGTCCAAAACTTCTGAAGTTCTGGAGTCAAGTTTGCCTGGGAATTGCCCCAGTTTGTGCTGCCAGAGGAACTTTTCCCTGTGGTAGGCATTGTTCAAGTCAGCAGGATTTTTAAACGATGTTTTTAGTAAGGAGACACCAAATATTATTCAGCAGAAACTTACAGATTGTACATAGGAGACTGTCAGGGTTTAATCTGCTGCAGATAACTGCTTGCATTGCCGTAATGCTGTAAACAGTCTCTGGTTATCTGACTTCACTCTTGGCATACCAATGCACATCCCAGTCACCAGGAATGTCAAAACAGATCCTCTTTCTGCTACGAGCCTCTGACCAAGGAGATGAAGGGGACCTGCCGTTACTTCTCAGATAGAGAATGCCTATGACACAAATCTGAGCAGCTCTGGCCTCATCCGGTGGACGGTGATGGCACAGATCAGGTCACTGCAAGACACACCAGATCATTGCAAGGTGGTTTACCTTTCCTCCTTTCCTGGGAGGATCTCAAAGAGGTTTGGTGAAGGTGGCTGTTGCTGCTCTTGTGCCACTCAGGCTGCAGAGCTGCGCTGTGAAGTGGAACGAAACAGTGAGCAGGTGGCCTGAAAGCATGTCCCTCAGCTATCCCACCTTCTCTGGAGACTTCAGGGATTTGATTTGAAAAAACATGGCTTAATTAGCTCGTCAGACTCCCTGAACCTGGAAGTAATTGGGTTTTAATTCACTTTTCATGATATGCTTTGTTTTTATGAACCTTGTGTGGAGCTTTCACTATGTAAATAAATGATATTTTCGCTTTTTCCTCCTCTTCCCACACTGGGCTTATTTAATACTCACTTGGCTTGTATCTTAGAAGGAAACAATCACAAACCGGAAAGACCAGAGCCCTTTAGTTTAAACACATACCTTATTCTGGAGCTGAAAATTTAGTTTAGTCTTAGCAAAATAACAAGCATATGCAGTTTTTGGAGGCATTTTTATTAATATATTAAAAAGCTTATTAAATCATTACTGCCTGGCTGCCTTAGTGTCTAAAGGCTGCCTAAAGATGTAAGGTTAACTCAATAATACAGCAGTCAGGTATCTACAGTTGGACTTCAGTGGAATTTGAGGTAGATCTCCAGGGAGCAGCAAAATACTGTGTAGAGCCACCTCAGCTAATGATGATTGAGATGGTTTGGTTATTGAAAGCAAGGCAGCAGCACAAGCATGGCCATATTATTATACAATAGAGCTCTCTAGCAAGCAGTCCCCTTGACAGGTTAGACTCAGTCCTGGTGGAGGACTGTGCCTGACAGGGAACCTTGTGATGCTAAAACGCATTGACTAAAACATCTGTTACTGTCAGCGTAACTCTCTCACATCTCTAACTCATTGCCCCAGCTGGATTTAGCTTTGCATCTGAAGTTAACAGCTTCATACTCTGTACGCTTTTGCTGGCGTTTCCAGCCCCTGCTGTGGAAATGGCACCTACTCCCCGTGTCCACCCCTCTGGCCTGGCAGCTCACGTGCCAGCCTACGCCCTCCATGTCAGCACGCTTGAGGATGGCAGTGTCCTGGCTACAAACGCAAGCCGTGTCCTCCCTTCTTACTGTGAGCAGTAACGTCCCGGTGATACAGAGGGTGTTGTACATCCAGCCAGCTGGGACCCATGGCCAGAGGTCAAAAAGCTTCACTGCCGTACACAGACTCTTTGGGGACCTGAGAGTTGCCCTCGAGGGCCTGCCTCTTGGGACACGTATCCCATACTCTGTTTATTTTGACTTTACAGGGAACCTTTGTATCTGATTCACTTCGGGTTTATTTTAATTTATGGGATATAAGTCCATCCAGCCCTTTGCTGTCAGTAAGAGGGATTTAGGGCCACCAGACTGCCTTACCCTGGTCTGTAGGGGATTCCTAGGGAAGTGATGCTAAATTCTCTCCAGGAGTAGGTTCAAATAATGCTTACAGTAGACGTGCGCTCCATTTTTACATGCTTACATGCATGCAAAAAAAGAGAGCCCAGGATTAAAATGCTCCCACAACTATGGACACTTATTTTGTTATCATGATCATGTTCCTTAAAGAGGAGTGATGTTAAAAAGGAATTAAGATTGCAAGGTTAAACACGGGGAATTTAGGAAACATCCACAGAAAAGTTATTTGAGCAATCTGCACCGATCTTCTCTCCCTGTCCAGTATTACAGTATTGAGCTACATTAAATAAAAAGAAGCTAAATGAAAGAGAATCTGTGATTCTGTGATTCTAACTCCTGCTTAATTTTGTATATTTTTACAAAGCCATAAGGGGCAGACATTCCCTCCTGTGGCGCGGTGCCTTGCAGAGCTAACCAGCTGAGTGAAGCCCTGTGTGGTAGAGGGAGGAGGTGGGAACCTGCTGCTGACCTCCCCGCAGGAGGAGCCCAGGTGCTGGAAGGAGAGGAGACCCAGGCTTCACCCTGGGTTTTATGCTGGGACGGCAGTGTGGGGAGCCGGGCAGCAGGGTTGTACTCCAGCTGTGGTAGAAATGGTCTCCTTTGCCCCCCCTTATTTGAGCGGTGCCCATGGTAGAGTGGCCTGTGGTGGGCCCTGAGGTGATCGCAGAGGAAGTCCTGCTCAACCTCAGCAGCCCCACTCAGGCTTACAGCAAATCTGGACCTTCGGAGGAATTTGGCTGCTAAATTCTGCCAGAGTGAACAGTAGTTTTCAGAGGCCCCCTGACTCCATCAACTGCAGGAATTTTTTTTAGTTTCAGCACAGGGCGACCCCCTTTGCAAACATCAAGGGTCTGCTCCAGGATGGGAGAGTGCTAAAGCTCTGATGGGAAACATTTTAATATGAGGGGGGGAAAAAGTTCCTTAGCCTCTCTTTAAACATCATGTTTTGGCTGGAAGTTTCCAAAGGAGACCAACCTGAGAGAGATACCAAGGGTAGAAAGATTCAAACTGGGTGAAAAAAGTTGGACAAAGTCATCAGCAACTGAAAATAAGGCCTTGAAACAGCAAATCTGAGGATATTTTTAACTGCAGCTGTTGCTATCTGTGCTGCCTGTCAAAACAAGAGCCTGTTTCATCCTTCCTGTGTTCTAACAGGTTGTGTTTGAGGTGTTCATGGACCACTTTTGTAGTCAGAGGGAAATATAGCTGCTTGTGAGATGGTCACAGCACTGGGCACCGCAACATCTCAGATCAGGGAAGGAAGAGAGATACATTTTTTGAGTCTGTCTTTAGAGTGAAATTGAATGAAGCAGAAGTTAAATATTTAACTGGAATGTAGTCAGGATTCTAACCCTCCGTGTAAAAACAAGCACAATCAACTTAAAATGCCGAAAGAGACTTTTTATTTCTCTTTTCATATTTTGTTCAAAACTATTAAAACGTACCGGAGAATACCAATTCAAACTTGTAAAAATCTTTACTGTAAGAAAGGAAAATCTCATAACAGCTGTAGCTGAGACAATACTTTTGATTTATCACACTTCTGAGATAATTAAGCTAAATATTCAGACTGTATGTATGCCTCCAGGCAAATGCTTAATCATCCACTTTTTTCTTGTTGCTGTAAGGGTAGTTATTTATGGTAATTTGCCCGTGATGAGTGGAAAGCAATGCTTCTGATCTTCATCTTCCTTCACTGTTCTGCTGGGCATGCTGAGCTGCAGATAGCACACTGTGGTATATTAACCGTGTGAAGGGATTTATGGTCACCGTTCTCACAGATGCTAATGGAGTTCATGTACATTCATAAATCCTGCAAGCTTCCAGATGACAGCATGCTTACTAACTAGCCGATCTGTCTAGAAAATATTGAGAAATATACAATGATTGTCCTAATTTGCTTCAGGCTTGAGGCTCCCTGGAGAACCTGTGTGAGCTGAAGATCCTTGGAAAGTATAATCAAATTATGGAGTGCATACAGCAAGTGGTTTCTGTGCACAGTTCAAATTCCACAATAGTAAGCCCTCTCCAATGAAAGGCTAAAATCCCAACCTGACACCCCATCCCAAAGGTATTCTTTGTGAGACAGGCAATGGAAGAGCAATGGGGACAGTCAGGTCTCCCTGGCCACTGGGCCAGTAACTGCCAGGAGGATACAGAAGATCCTTACCATGAGTTCACCCATGTGTAAACTCATACACACCTTTCCTGTGCTGCCAAAGGTGCTCACGGGAGGTAAGGATTGAATGCTAATCTCAATAGTGATTTGAATGATTGCCCTTGCAACCCGAAGAAGGTTGAAGAAGGGATGAAGACAGGCTAGACAGCCCCAGGTGCAGCACAGCGTCTGCAGCCTTGACCCTGAGCCCTCAGGGATGAAAGGTGATCTAGTAGTATTAGATCTATTGCTCACAGGTTGTGTAGTTAATTTCACAAGTTCATAGACATACTGGTCAGAAGGGATCCCAGGAGGTCTTCACTCCATGCTCCCACTCAAAGTGGTGCTACCAACAACACTAGATCAAGTTGTCTGTGGCTTTGTCTAGCAAAGTCTGATAAACCTCTAAAGATGGTGATTCCCAGTCTCCCAGTATCTCGTTTCAGTTCTGCACTACGTTCTAGGTGGATGAATTTTTCCTAATGCTCAGCCTGAACTTACCGATCTGCAATCTGTGGCCTTATCCCTTGTTACACATCTGCCACTACCGAGAAGAGTTTGTCCATCCTCTTTGCAATTGCCCCTTCAAGTAATTGTTGCCCCTTCAAGGCTGCTATTAGATCCCCCTCTTAACCTCCCCTCTACCAGGCAAAGCAAGCTCGAAGTCCTCAACGTTTGTTTGCAGGCCATGAGCTCCAGCTCCCTTGACCACCCTGGCAACACTCAAATGGTCCCTCTGCAGTTTTGCAATATCTTTCTTTAGCTGGGGACCTCAAATTTGTCAAAAAATGCCACAAGTCTAATCCAGTGGTTTTACTGCAGGGGATGTACTGGCACCCTGGAGTCTGGTATGAGTGGTCATGCAACACAGAATCTGATCTTATTGTGTTTGTGATGTAGAAACACTCTGTGCATGTGCGTGTGGATTGTGTATGGAGGCAGATACTGCTTAGGTTAGGACGGTCCTGAAGCACAGGCTCAGCAGCTGCCCGAGCCTCTAGAGCATCCTGGAGAACAGGAATGGAGCTTGATTAAACAAAAGTGCGTTGAGTGTAGATTACAACTGACATACATGAGCTGGCTGCATTTCTGTGAAACCCCCTGATTAGCCAAAGTTTTAAGTTTGCCTTTTCTTCAAGAAGATAAGCAGATCAACAAATCTCTTTCATTCAAGCACTAAACAATATCTTTATAGCAATACTTTTCAAGTCTGTAAGGTTTGTACAACTAAGCCTGATTAACTTCCTAAGTATATAGGGCTTTTTATGCTATATGTTATAACAAAAAAATGTGATCCAGAGTTGTCTTTGGAAAGAAAGCAATTCTGTTGCAATCACAAAGAGGGCTGAAAAGAATTGCTTTAAATTTATGTATTAATTAGCATTTCTATATCACTCATCCTTGAACATCCAAACCTTTGGAGCCCTAAAATGATTTGCTAGAACTTTGACAGATGTGATAAGAAGAAGGTATTCCCATCATTTGTTCCCAAGGCCAAGTTCTTCAGTGCTGCTGAAAATGCAGTTTTCTTGGCACAAATAAAGACTTTTTCTTTGAACAAAATTAGGATTTTTTGGCATACTCCATCTGGCAGCTTTAAGGAACTTCAGAACATCTGAGGAGAAAAAACTGGAATGGGAAAGGAAAACTGAGGCATCTGACGCCATGCATGGCCTTTGCTTACGGGCTTTGTTTGGAGGATGCTGGACTTCTCCAGCTCTGTTGCACAGTCCATGTGTTATTCATACCGAACCTATCTGTTAAGGCCAGATGCGACTAGGGGCAGCTCTGTACTTTTCCAGCAGCCCACCTGCTTATATCCATCTCTCCACCCTGCCAAGACTACCGTGGGATACAAAAAAGCAGGCATACACTACACTGTGTGATTCCTGGTTTTTGGGTAGTTCTGCCACCCCTGTGGCATACGATTCTTTCCTTGTGATGCAAACTGTGGCCAGCGGGTATGTGTGCGCTGCAGATAATTTTTGGGTGGTATTCATTTCAAGTCAAGCTAGAAGTTTGTGAGTTGGCCGGATCTGAAGTTTGTTATATGAGCTCCCTTTGCAGTCATGGGACAGGAATAGGCACCTTTGGAGGGTGACTAACACTGACAGCCAAGCGACGTGGCTCAAGTTAGGTCCACTGGAGATTAAAGTTAGGTCCTTCTGGGGATTAAAGTGAAATAGCATTCTCTTACAATTCACTGCGCTGCCAGGGGTAAAAAGTCGTGTCTGTTTCTTTGTACATCTTTTCACAAAGCGGTCTGGCTTTTTCCCTTGTTCCTCCCACATCCAGGCTCAGGCTCAGTTTTGACAGGTTAGAGACCGGAGCCAAACAATTGTGGGTGACAATCAACAGGGATTATTGTCGAGGGTACAGTCATAAAACTGTATCACTAAGAAGAAAAAATAGAGGCTGTAGACATTAAAATTAATGTTTATGAATTGTTTGCCAAAAAATAATTTATTAGACAAGTAACACTGGTCCCATTTTCCTGATAATTCTTTGTTTATAACATCCAGCATTCCTTCACTTTCGGTTGTGATATATCACTTATTTCTTTAGGACTATTCCAGCAAATAAGAAGACCATATTAAGCCCTAACAGGACCTCTGGGATACAAAACACTGACTAAATACTTTGAATTCATTCACCTTTAAAAACATAAAATAAATCACAAACTAATCAGATTCCTCATTGAAACTCGCCTGTAAACCATATGTATTTTTGAATCCAGTTTCTCAAAATGTCCTCCTTATTACACCAGCCTTCTCCAGTGATTCTTTTCTAATCTTCGAGGCACAGCAACAAATCAAGCACAGTAACTGTGTTTCTAAAATGCACTAAAAAAAAATTCCTTAGAATGTTAAAACTATAAGCATACGTCATCACACGTGTTTTATTACCTGTGCATGTTTGCAATAGGTAAAGTCATACGGCTAAAGAGTAAGAGAAGAAAAGAACCCTCTATATCATTCACACATCTGGAGAAACAATTTTTCTTTCGACCGATGATGTCATCTTCCTAGTACAAAGTGCTGCGGAGGGCTCAGGGATAATGCAATAACTCTTCTTGTAGTCTTTATAATTTTTCAGTGGTCTGGTTTGTAATTGTTTTTACTGCACATGTGCCTGAAACAGATGCAAAAGCACGTTTTAGGAAAGAAAACCACCAAAACCTCTTGGAATTTCACAAGTTTCAGGTGGAAGTATTCGAGCAACTGTGACTGTCTCAGTTTGCCTGGGCAGCAGCAGTCCCAGCCGCTTTGGCAGGGCTTCAGTGTGAGTGTGCCACCGTGCACATGTCCCACTGAGTCAGGGAGCAGGACTGAGTATGTGGAGGTGTAACACACCATTCAGTGAAGGTATAACATGAGAATATAGAGGGTATGAGGCCTCTAAAAGGTAATATGATTATTAAGAGAGATATCCTGATCATCCAGCCTGCTATCCGCACTCCTAAACCCACCATCATACATCTTCATGCAAAAAGATGATGAAGCCGTCCAACAAACACTGTGTGCGGTTCAACAGAAACAGTAAGAAGGCTATGAAACAGGAAAGAGTAGAATTTACAGCATGGAAAGACTACCCAAATGAGGGAACAGAGGCCCCATAAAACATGGCAGGTCAAGCGTAAATAGAAAATAAGAGAGCTGCAGAAGAATTGAAGTGTGCCTTGCAAAGGGGGATAACAAAAAGCTCTTCAAGTAGCTCAAAAGCAGGAATGCAGTAAGGAAACTGGTAGGACCAGTTAATGACCAACATGTATGAGGGACACTCACAGATGATGAAGCCAGAGTAGCAAAGATCAGTGAATTCTTCGCATCAGTCTTCACGGTAGAAGACCTTGGGCAGATTCTTTGGCAAATAGGTCAAAAGAGCTAGATCAGGTTGAGATGAAGATACAGGGTGTAGCAGTCTAAACAAGTAAGCTACAAGCTAACCAGTCATGAGAACTGGACGGCATTGATTTGGGACGCTCCATCCCAGGCACCCCTTGGGGCAGAGCAGTAACGAGGCAGCTCATGGGAGTACCTGTGGAGATCAGGCTTACGACTGGAAAACGTCATGTCCAAGTGTAAGCCAGAGAAATTGTTCTCACCACCTGGACCTCTGCTGTGGGCTGTGAGCTGGCAGCTCCTGTCTGCCCCGCTCTCCTCATCCTGTCCAGCTCAATAGACACTCTTCAAGGCATGATCTGTCTTCATCTGCACAGGTCCCAAAGCCAAGCTGGCACCTACCTCCCACAAACTTACCTGCTTGGTGTTTGAAATTTCGTGGTTGGTACTTGCTTCTGCCATTAGGTACATTTGAAAATCTTGCCTTGAAACGTATTTTGAAGTTAAAGTTTTTTTTGGTTTCTCGTTACCACACGATTTCTCCCATGCCAGCTATTCTTTGATTTCTACCAGAAGAAGGATTAACCCTGGACTAATCACTGGATGGTGTCACTTGCTGTAATGGTGTTGCAAACCAGATGCACACACTTACACACTTTCAATGCTGTGTGTATAGCATTCATGTATGAAAGTTGCTCATATAGACATTTCCCAGTCTTCCCGACTCAGCATGGACCGTGTCATTCAGCTCCACTGGAAACCTCTAACTATTGATATTAAATGATTTTCACACAGAGAAAAATGCGGGCGCTAGTGGCTTGATCTGAGCTCTTCTACAGTGTTGCTGTGTGTGTTTCTGTATGTGAGGCTGTTCATTGCGACATATATACAAGTGCTGAGCAAAACGGGGTCACATAGATTTACAGTAGATAAACATGTGCCTTGAATATGCTGCTTTTATTTATATGTTATAGTTTACTTTTTTTTCATATCTTGATCTGAGACTTATTAAATTGCCATTAGAAAACACTGCATGGCAAACATTACCTTTATGGCACCGTGTCCAAGACGCTTTAATGATGAAGAAGGAGAAAGAAAATGAAATGAAGACATTCTGTTAAAATGAGATGCTTATTTGCTATAGACCTCCATACATTGTTGGGACCTCTGTTAGTAATACCTAGAAAACCGCTAGGAACTCAGGAAATGATGGACTCTCATAGGAGACACCCCTCTTGTCTAGAAGACTCCTAAAATCTTGACAGAACAGAAAACTGTGGTTGACAGTCCCTATTTTGGAGTTTGGGAGAACTGGAGATGGTTTGCTGGGTTAGGAGGCGCAGCAAGAAGAAGGTGCAGAAGGTGTTATTGCAGAGCCTGGCTTATCTTCACAGCAACAGAGGCTGTTTGTAAAATCACCCTATCGGCATCAGCATACAGACAATTTAGAGGAGTCTCAAATATTCTGGTGAAAAAACCCCACCTTTAATTCATGTTCAGAAGGAGTTGCTCCACTGCTGATGTAAAGGATAGAATTTGCTGTCTTTGGGATGGAAATTGTGATGAAGGGCCTGGGGGACTATGTCTTCATCTTCACAAGGATTTTATGAGAGCCTGCTGATTCTCGCAGATGCTCCAGAAATGCTGACTGAAGATCTCTGCACCCTGCTTGGCTCTGTATCATTTCTGAGCAACTCATGGGAACTATGGCTCAGAAGACCATGCTGAGTGACTGATGGTTCAGACTCTCTTCTTAAATGTCCAGAGGTAGACTCTGTCTTTGCGTTGCTGAGATGTTTGCGGCAAACATGTAGAGTTGATCCTGCCAGGCACTGAACACACGGGATGGAGTCAGTAACGAATGTAAATACAGAACTGGTTCCTTTGACAAAATTATTTAAGGGCCTAACCCCACAATCAGACCCCTTTCTGGACTAAGCCAATGTACTCTGCTTTGGGTATCCCCCACCCAAAGATCTTACATGAAATATCAGTGCCCCTAACAAGCATGGTGGTTTTTTGGTCCAGGATATATGGGGGGAGATTTTGTAGGAGATGGCGGGGGTGTGGGGGTTCAGGGCAAGGAGATCAGAGGGATGAGAATTCTGGGTCCTCCTAAGCTTGAGGGGAACAATTAATTGAGAGCTCATCTTGAGAGAGGTCAAGTTGCTGTGCTGTAATCATCTTAGCAGGGCATCCTCCACAGCCAGGAGCCCATGAAAAATTAGATTGTCACTAGGGCACTCAGCAGAGGGGCAGGTCCCAGGGGCATGGGCCAGGTTTTTCTGATCACTCGTTACAGCCTATGCACCTTTCTTGAGGAGAAGGTACTAAAGTGCTATCCTGGTCTTATCCTTCATCCTTCCACATGTCCAGGATGAGCTACGCAAGTCATTTTAGGAATAGCTTTCATCTAGTGCTTTTCTGAGACAAGCAGTAGTAACAATTCTCATGGTACGCTGAAGTCCTCTGCCTATTAGTCAGGACATTTTCCCTTCATCATGAAAGTGCTAATTAATGCTAGCTGGGATAATCGTCTCTCTGAGAGCAGCGTGTCCTCAGTGACAGGTACGTGCCAAGCTGGGGCAGGATCAGCATTAGTCATCTTCCCTGACATCTCCTAGTGGTAGGAGTTGGATGCTGCCCAAGCCCTCCCTTGCCTCCTCTGCACAGGAGGGGAATCATAGAACGGTTTGGGTTGGAAGGGACCTTAAAGATCATCGAGTTCCAACCCCCTCCCCTGGCCAGGGACACCTCCCACTAGACCAGGCTGCTCAAAGCCCCATCCAGCCTGGCCTTGAACACTTCCAGGGATGGGGCATCCACAGCTTCTCTGGGCAACCTGTTCCACTGCCTCACCACCCTCACAGTAAAGAATTTCTTCCTGATATCTAATCTAAATGCCACATCCCCTTCCAGGGCTGTGTCAACCCCCCCCAAACTTCCATACATCTCACTTGAACTCCTTTCAATCTGCTGTCCTAAAAGTTTAATAAAGGTAATGACAGTTGTCTGCCCCAGGCCACCCCTGTAAGCCAGCAAAGAGTGCTGTGATCTCGTAAATCAAGTTGTAAATTGCCTACATATCTCTCAGATTTTGTTAGTTTATTTGTTTCAGTTTTCCTCTGCAGCTCTCAGCTGGTGCCGGACTAGGGAGACCAGATCAGATCAGACCGACCACAGATTCAAGCCAGCATGGCAAATCTGGAACAATTTCTTTTTTTTTTTTTTCCCAATTTTGCAATACAGCAGCAGCAGCAAGTTAGCTTTTGAGCCAGCACCTCGCAGTCCCTTGTGACTATCACAGATACAAAAATCATGTGATGTTGCTTAGTAACACTCAGATGTGAGAACTGTACATGTCACAAGGACTGCACTGTATTTAATCAAAAGTAACAAATACTATATAAACACACCAAGTTCAGGGGCATCTGCTATTAATCCAACAGAGCAAGGGTAATAGTGCTACTCATAAATTTGAAATTCTCTACATATTAAATAGGAATTGCTGACAACATGGCACTTACCATACAATCTGTAAAAGTGGGGAAAAATAAGATTTGCTGGCCATTGATAAATCAAAGAAATTAAACCTACGGAGTAAAATCAAGACACAGTGAAGGCAGTCTGTCAGAATCAAACAAAACAGCATCCAAATTAACCCGGGCAGGATCCAGACTCAGGCTATAGCCACAGATCAAAACATTCCTCTGCATATAAACATCCTGCCGTGGGGGCTGATCAACATCTCACATTAGTAATACTATATTCCCCAAGAAGGGCTTTCAAGGCACACATCAGCACAAAAGATGTGAAGTTCAAAGCCAACAATAAGAAAACAATTAGAAACAGACATCTACTCAAGGACTCCACCAAGAAGGGCAAGCTTTTTTATTAGCACAATAATCCCTGCAGTGGCAGAGGAGAGCACTCAGAGAAATCAGAGAAGAGACAAAATAGTCTGCAAAAATTAGAATAACAATATACTAGCGGACAGTATTTTATACTTGCAGAGGGGGGAAACAAAAACCAGAGAAAGGATAACACAGCAATAAATAAATAAAAAAATTCAGACTTTAACACCCCACCCCCAATGGGCTTCAATTTATCTTACATATTTTTATATTGCTCTTACCCCCAAATTGGAACACTTCACGGGTTTTAATGTATTTATGAACATGTAACCTTTCTGATAAAGGGATTATCCCTATTTTACATGCAGGGAAATGAGATCTTACACAGGTATCCTGTGAGGAAGCAGTGAGTTGAATCTGTCTTTTCCAGCGTGAGGCCAATCTGGGATGGCTCTTCTTTTCCTAACCGTAGCTTTTCTCTAATCTCATGTCGTCACGCAGTATATATGTGTTTTAGGATGAAATGGATGTATAATGCTGTCTTATTCCATCAGGAAAATCTATTTCTTTCCGCTACAGATGAACCCGTCTGCATCTGCGCTTACACTTCAGGAATTCCTTTTCTCTACCCAGGCTTGCTTCAGCTCCCAGGCTTTTGCTGCGGCTGTTAGAGAGAACACCCCATAGTTACTGCGACGGCGCTAATCACAAAGTGTTAAAATAAACATTACTTCTTACATTAAAAGAAAACTATGCAATGGCCGTGCTGCTGGATCATGTTCTTTAGTCTTCCCTCTCTCTGTTTTCTGACAGCTGCTCCACCAAGGGCTTTACCTGCACCATCCCAGCATTGCCCCCGTTACTGCTCTGGCTGCAGATACTTCAGACCGCTCTGGAATTAGCTTGTCTTTTCCAGTATTTACTGTTCTTGGGATTTTTTAGTTTGCTTCGCAAATGTAATCTTGGTGAACTGACACTGAGGAAGCACCAAGGACAGATGTTTGCTTAGAGGTTTCCTGTGCAGTAGTGCAATCCAGGAAGAGACACGAGGCCACTGAGGATGGCTCAACCACAGGTGAGACCTTCCTGGCAGGGAAACCCCAGAAAGTGGTTGCAGGAGGATATTTGCCCCATCTGAGCAGCAGCCCTGGAATCCTCCTACTAGTGCTTTTGCTGAAATGCAGCATCCACAGCACTTCTTTTAGATAGGGAAGGCAGTATGATCGGTCATCCCCAAATGTTCACTGTCTTTCCTATCAGCACTTTGATGTGCTGTGTCATAAAAGTGTTGAGGAACTTTGTCTATGATCTAGTAGAAGACTTTTACTGTTCAAAACTATTTGAACTATTGAGCCGGCAATGTGTGCTTGCAGCCCAGAAAGTCAATCACATCTTGGTCTGCATCAAAAGAAGTGAGGCCAGCAGGTCAAGGAAGGTGATTCTACCCCTCTACTCTGCTCTGGTGAGACCCCACCTGGAGTACTGCGTGCAGCTCTGGGGCCCTCAGCACAAGGACATGGACCTGTCGGAATGGATCCAGCAGAGGGCCACAAAGACTCTCGTGAGACCCCGCCTGGAGTACTGCGTCCAATTCTGGAGCCCCTACTACAAGAAAGATATGGACGTGCTGGAATGTGTCCAGAGAAGGGCCACGAGGATGATCAGAGGGCTGGAGCACCTCTGCTACGAGGACAGGCTGAGAGAGTTGGGGTTGTTCAGCCTGGAGAAGAGAAGGCTCCAGGGAGATCTTATAGCGGCCTTCCAGTACCTAATGGGGGCCTACAGGAGAGATGGGGAGGGACCCTTACAGGAAAGAGGGGTAATGGTTTTAAACTGAAAGAGGGGAGATTTAGATTGGATATCAGGAAGAAATTCTTTACTGTGAGGGTGGTGAGGCACTGCCCAGGGCAGGGGTTTGGAAATAGATGATCTTTAATGTCCCTTCCAACCTGAACCATTCTATGATTCTATGATTCTATTTCTTCAGAAATATAAAGCAAGATGAATCTGAGTTAGAGGAGGAGGAGGAGGAGGAGGTATTTATACCAGAGGAATGAATCCTTGCAGCATTTTTCCTGCGTGAACACTATCCGTCACTGATGGCCAGCGTTACCTGCCGCTCTGCTGTCCTGTGCTCAACAGCCTGAGAGGAAAGGAAAGAATGGGTGGGGGAGGACCACGCTGCCCTTCATTTCACACCATAAGTTTTTTCTTAATTTCATTTGAGAAAATATAAATCTCTCTGGAGTGGGCTGTCAGCATGAGCTGGTTTGGGGAGGGGGGTTACAGAGAGATTGCCCTGGGGTAAAATCAACCTCCCCCTCCTGATTTGCTCAAATCTTTGGCAGCCCCTAGGAACGTAAACCAAGTAATTTTGTAACTGTGCCTTATTAAAAACAAGTTATAGAGAAAAAAAAGAAAAAGTTTTAAAAGTGAATAGGAGTGGTGATGAGTTCCAGACATGGTCCTGAGCGGCAGGTGGTTAACGGGAACCTTCCGAGGAGCTGCGCTTGGGAAGGTGCCCCAGGGACGGGCTCTGCAGTCGTATCTGTTAGCAATAATTTCTCCAGCAATTCTCTGAGCTTGTGAAATAAATATAGGGTCCAATAAAATAGATGGTGCTTGTATTTAATGATGACTGTGCTCAGAAAGAGCTTGCACTGAGTCAAGAGGGCCATAAGGTGAATGAAGAAAGTGGAATGTAACCTGAAGAATATTATGCAGCTATGAAGCTACATTTGGATCGATTAAATGGATAAGGAGAGGAAAAAATCAATGCGGGTCCTCCACTCTGGGATATGACTGTGAATGCATTACTCTTAATCCTCCAAGGACACTTGCCAAGCAAATTCCCATAAGGGCATTTCCATCTTTCACTAACTGCCCTCAAAATGAAGCCCATTCGATGAACTCAATCACAAGGCAAGATTTTCCAGGGAACCTAGATCCAAGAAAATCAGCCTGCTATAACTTCCAAGCACAAAGCACAGACATCAGCTCTGGCTGCAGGTCCTGCGTTCATTCCCAGGGTTACTTGAGATGCTGGTTTCTGCACAGAGGTTGGGTGCTTCACCCGATCTGAGAAAGAGTGGCCAATGAAAGGAACAGTGAATTTGGGACATTGTGAATGAAGCACGTTTCAATAATAGTGCTAACCAGCACCATACCCTTATGACACAAATGTTTAGACAACATCTGGTCTGCTAGAGTTCATTTCTATTAAGAAGAGAAAATGATCCTACCATGAGGTTTTAATGTTGAACCATTCTGTTCACTCATTAAGGGTAATGAAACTCTGTTTCTCCAAAAGTAGAGAAACCAAATAGCAATCAGCCATTTCTTTGCTCTGAGTTTCAAGCCTCTGCCAGTTAAACCTCAGGCCTAGAGGTCTCCCTTTTAGCTTGTTCTGGGACCTATAACCTTCCACTTTTTTTTTCACTTTGCCATAAACCTTTGGGAAAGATAGCCAGTGACATTTCTGCATTAACATGCCATTTTGTTTTAGTGAGTTGTGCTACAGAAGCCACTGTTATTTCAGCTATTTGCGTTCATAATGGAGCGTAACTCTTCCTTGAAGGTATCATGAGAGGATGTCAGCAGTTTATACCCCATCCATAATGCTGATTCAATAGAAATGGCCAAAATACCTCTAAAGAATTAGCCATAAACTTTGTCATTAGTCAAGGTGGATTGCCAGGGACACTAACCCAGAAGAAGCACCCTAACAGTCACAGAAGTCAGTCACTCCATCACAAGTGACAGCAATACCTGATTAAGCAAAACTGGTGAAATATTTTAGAAGTCTCCTCAAGACAAGCCCAGTTCCAAGTTCTGCTACCCACAGGCTTCTGAACAGTAGATTTCAACTGAGATGAAGAGTCAAATATTAGAGAGTCCTCTTTTTTTTTTTTCATACCAGTAAATAAACCAATTTTTAAAAATTGGGGCAGTGCTAATTTTGTTTGTTTCTTTCTTTGAACTTTGTCCAAATGCTGTACCTTTCATTTTTAAGTTATTTTCATTGTTCTGTAATTATTTTGCCAGTGACGCTTGCTTCTCTTCTAATTTATAGAGCTGCTCCTGAGTGTTGGGATCATGGTAGACAATAAAATGGAAGCGTTAGCCTTCTTTTTCACTGTGCCCTCTCTTTTTCATCCAAGAGAAATTAAACTCTGTAAGGAAACCTGTAATTCTTTTTGCAGCCATTTTCAAATGCTGTATCTCATTCAATGTTTTCAGGTGGAATAATGATTCTTTAAGAGAATGCCCAATCTGTTTATGTGTTGTGAGGTTTTAGTTGGACACCTTGAAGCAACTGCGATGAATCGCAGTGCACCGGCCGTTGCACGGGGGAGCAGCAGGTCTTGCAGCCAGGAGAATGCCAGTATGAGACCCACCGCCCGGGATGACAACGTGCTGTGTGGCTCCTGGAGAGCCACTGCAGACTGCCTGGGGCTGTAACACTTTATTTCGTCTGTAACAGATGAAATGTAAAGTTCCCTTTTGCAAGGAAGCCCTTATAACTCAGGTCTGGTTTATTCATTTGATGCTAAACTGCTCTGAAGGGTCAGTGCCTTATTGCTATGTGGAGCAGAGGAGGTCGGTGTGAAGGTCATGCCTGGTTCACAAGGCTGTGTGATGGGGTTCATCAGGACCCACCAGCGACAGAGGCTCACACATGTGTCACTGCAGCACTGGCATGACACATGTCTACCAAGGGCATCGCCATCTCTGTGGGAGTGCTAACTGTTTGGCCACTTATGTTGACATATTGTTGGAAATTTAAAAGCAGATCATGCCCAAGGCAAGGTTCACCCCTGCAACAGAGCATCAGAGAGAGCCTTGAATTTGCAATAAGCAAAGTCAGAGCTGCTGACCGGAAAAGCTTGTAGCGTGCAGGCCTTCTCCAAACCTTTGGAGCTTGTGCCTTTTCCAGGTTGCCGTGAAGCTCCTCGCAAATGCACCTGTGCCCACGTGTATGTCTGTGCTGCAGGTAAGAGCACGTGCCGGAGGCTACCCTTAGAGCAGCGCCACAAGTATACTTGAAGAAATGGTAAATAAGGGGATGGAAGAGTCCTGGAAAATGAATACAGGAGAATAGTACCTGGGAGAGGATGCAGAAAGGAAAACAGGGTCGTTCATATGAAGAAAACATGGTTTGGAGACAAAAGCACGAAAATGAGATGGAGTTGGAAGAGAGAGTGCAAATCTGCTGTGGGAAGCAATGGGGAGCTGGGAAAGGGCATGGACAGGCTGAGTATCTTTGTAACGTGCGGTAGTAAAGAAAGCCTGGCGACACCTCTCCTAGGAAATTAAACAGGCCTGGGAACATCCCCGAGCACTGCAACTTGACTGTCTGTACTAGCCTTAGCTGTTTATCGGGGATAGTTTGCAAATGGCTGCAGTTTTGGAGGCTAAGAGATCTACCTGTAGGCCACTCTGGGCCAGCTGGCCTTTCCTTCAGAGGACAGTCCTAGGCACATTTCACTGACCAGTACAGATACAGCCTTTTTGTTTGTGATTTTTAGATCACGTGCCATCTCAAGAGGTCCTGGGCATGGCTGAAGCGCCTGCAGAGGAGTGAAGCGTTGTCCTGCTTCATTAGGCTGACAATGTAGAGCCTGGTCTCACAGCTCGTGTGAGGTGGGTTGTGTTGTGTTTGTCTGTAACACAAGGCCGGGTCTCACGGAGCAGGCAACGAAGCCCCAGTCGGAGCGTGCACAGCAGTTCTGGTCCTTGCTGCCCCTGCAGAGTGCTGGCTGGTGCGTGTGCGCAGTAGAAGCAGCATCAAAATGATGCTAGGTTGGCTCAGGGATTTTTCCAAAGAACAAGTCCTGCTCCAAAGGACTTAGATCTTACTGTTTAGAATAGGTTGAAGAAGTCAGGTTGGGAAACAGAGGGACAAAGGCTGCAAGATGCTGGATGGGATAATCAAAGCCCAACATGAAGGTGTGTTCCGAGAGATGAGGGGAGCCTCAGAAGAGCCCAGAGCCACTGAAGCATACACAGAGGAACAATCAAATATGCCAAAAGCTCCATGAGGTGAGAACAAGAATGTGAAGCTCACCAAAGACTCTGGAGGTTGCCAGCCTCAATGGTGCAGTGCTGACAAACAGTAACGTAGGGGATCAGGAAAGAGCTGGTAGAGGCATAGGGGGACAGGTCTGGAAGAGCTTACAGATACATGGAAGAGAGATGGCAGGGTGTTCACCGCAGATGCTTTGTGAGAGGTCATCAGAGGCATTTTAAGAAGCAATGAGAAGATGCAAGAAAACATTTGTCTGATGATGTTGAAGAGGGAAGGCTTTCTCTGTAACAGCAGTTACCTGAAATAGCAGTGTGATACTGCAGAAACTATTCTGTCCCTCCCGTAACACATAGCCATCTGTTTATCCCTTCCTTCCTTCCTTCCTTCCTTCCTTCCTTCCTTCCTTCCTTCCTTCCTTCCTTCCTTCCTTCCTTCCTTCCTTCCTTCCTTCCTTCCTTCCTTCCTTCCTTCCTTCCTTCCTTCCTTCCTCCCTCCCTCCCTCCCTCCCTTCCTTCCTTCTTTCCTTCCTCCCTCCCTCCCTCCCTCCCTTCCTCCCTTCCTTCCCTCCCTCCCTCCCTGCAAACACGTACAGACTGGAACACTGCAGGTCTAAGGCAAGCAGATGGTTTGCAGGCAGAAAGAGATGTTCAAGCTGCCTGGCCCAGAGGCATCACTACACATCTATTCAGACCAGGGTCTATTTTGGGCCTGGCCCCCTCCTTGGCACAGTCCCGAGCTCCTCCTGTGACTCTGCCAAACTGTGAGCTGAGTCTCCTTTTTTTGACAGAACTGGCACATGTTGTTCTTCATTCACAATCTGTTTTTTAGAGACATTTTTACAGCAAATAGCCAAAGGAAACATTTTATTACATATCAAGACAGCCCAGAAATAGTGAAATGAAGGTGAGAAACGTGTTATCAGGAATTAAATTAATCATTAAAAAAAGATGTTTGAGAGCAGGTTAGCTCATGCCTTTGTGTTACTTTTTATGACTCCTACTATTGCATTGTCAGGTCCTGGCACAGCACCATGTCTGGAGCTCCAGCCTGTGCTGCTGACTGCAAAATAAGCACTCACTTTGGAATGCTTTTCTCATTTTGTAAATCATATTTCCCAAGAAAATCAATGAATAAGTGACCCAGACAGTTGGGTTTGCTCACTCCAATGATGCTGCAAAGCCTGGGATGTCAAGGCCTGTCTGTGCCTGACGCCTGATGCTTCCACCATGCACTTGAACACTGGTTAAAAGGAGCAGGAACAAACCCACCTCCCCCCAGCCTCCCAGCAAGGTGTGCAGGTGAGGGCTCCTCTCTAAGAAAGGCACCTGCCCTGCCGCCAGGTTTGAATGAGCCACAGCCACTCAACTGCTGATCACAGAATCACAGAATGGTAGGGGTTGGAAGGGACCTCTGGAGATCATCTAGTCCAACCCCCCTGCCAGAGCAGGGTCACCCAGAGCAGGTTGCACAGGAACACATCCAGGTGGGTTTTGAATATCTCCAGAGACGGAGACTCCACCGCCTCTCTGGGCAGCCTGTTCCAGTGCTCTGCCACCCTCAAAATAAAGAAGTTTTTCCTCATGTTGAGATGGAACTTTCTATGTTCCAGTTTGTGCCTGTTACCTCTTGTCCTCGTGTCCTTCAGGCACCACTGAAAAGAGTCTGGCCCCATCCTCTTGACACCCACCCTTTAGATATTTATAATCATTGATGAGATCCCCTCTCAGTCTTCTTCAGGTGAAACAGTCCCAGGTCTCTCAGCCTTTCCTCATAAGAGAGGTGCTCCATTCCCCTGACCATCTTCATAGCCCTCCACTGGACTCCCTCCCTGACCTTCTTGAACTGGGGATCCCAGAACTGTATGCAGTACTCCAGATGTGGCCTCACCAGGGCAGAGTAGAAGGGGAGGATGATCCATATTTCCAGCACTGAGCTCTCCAGCAGCCCTGCAATAAACACAAAAACCGCTTCCACGTTCTTGTTCTTGAATATGTGCCACCAGTGGTTCCTGAAGTGGTTGCATATCTCCTGTCAGTCTGCACTGCTTCCGCACCTCACAGATGCTCCTCTAAGTGCCTCTTGCCAATGGCAGCTTTTCCTACAAGGGTAGCCATGGAGCAGAAGGGTTGTCCTGTGAGCCCAGGGGCTGTATCTGTGCTGGCACATGGGACATGCCCAGTGCTGGTGCTGAGGCCATCACTGAAACAACAGGATGCTTGCACTGAAATGGCTTATCGGGAATGCCTCCTGAACTGTGTCCAGTGAGTGGGCATGGTGGGTTAGCTGTTCTGCTCCAAAACAATGCTGAGATTGTGCTATCAACAGGGCAGACAGCCTGGGGTGTTCCCAGGCACTCAGGTACAAACCAGGCTATCTAGCCAAGTGAAAGGGATGGCTGTGCAATGTCTTCCCTGAGTAATGGGGTAACCGGCCCCTCTGAATTTGTGTAGGGCTAAGGCTCTGGGTCTCTCAGAGCAGACCAGCTGCAGGTTTCCTAGTCTTGGCCATCCTGAAATTTTGCCCATCAGGAAACCGAAGATCTTCAATGAAGGTAAGAATGGGAAGGAGAGAGAAAATTTTCCCTCCCCAACTCATTCCTACTTACAGACCTTGTTCTGCAACAGAGAGCAGTGCTGGCATGGTGAAAGGAATCCTTCTCTTGGGAGGTTGTGTGGATGGATGGATGGATGGATGGATGGATGGATGGATGGATGGATGGATGGATGAAGGGATGGAGGACAAAGACCAAGTGAGAAAGAATATTTACAAAATATTTAAAGGCTGTAAATACAAACATAAAAGAAAGATAAAGATAACTAAAAGACTGTCTTTCTAGGACTATCTTTTTATTTACCCACCACAAGGCATACAGCAACACCTTCTAACTTAGGGACCCCTGCCCCAGTCTCAGCAGCTCTGGCCAGGCTCCTCTGAGGTCCCACAGAGAAATGCCCACTTCCAGCAGCCACATTACACATGGCATCCAGAGCAAGCACCGCACATTTGAATTTACTTGGGTTGGCTACTACAGACTAAACCTGTTTTTCTGGAGTCTCTCCAACCAGGTTTCATGCCCACCTCTGTTAGGAGCGCATTTGGTCTTGGTGCCTGAGTAAAGCACATCTTGCAAGCATCCAGCAGATGACCTTTGGGGCCAGGAATGTAATGCTCCTGGGCTTTGTAGGCTGGCTAAAGCTTGTCATACACAGCCATGAGTTTCCTCTCACCGCTCTGTAGCAGCCACCAACACACTCAGTTTGCCCAGTCTGGCTTATGGGAGGAGGCATCTTCCTACCTGAGAACCCTCTTCTAACCACAGACCCCAGGTAACTTCCAGCTATGAACATGTAAACCAGTACCAAATAGGAGCGACTACTCTTAAAGTCATGGGAGCCATTTTGCATGTAACAGCAATTATTTTTAGCCTAAAGCTTATCTTCCCTACCCTTATATGCCCATAAATGTTCTTCATAAATGCAGACACAGTCAAGTACTGGTTTTACACAGGCCTGTTTAACACATACATCAAGAGAACTAAAATCAAGGGCATGCTTTCACCTTCACATGTTTTGTGGGAAAGACTAACATAAAGTGAAGTGAGTACTTTGCAATGAGCACTGCATAGATCAAATACAACATGTTTTGTTACAGACTGACCTTGGCTAGACTGGAGTTTTTAAGAAGGTTTCAAATCTCAATGAACTGAAGAATTGCAAGGACAGCTGGAGAAATTTTAGCCTCTAATTTTCCCGAGAAGTCTCCCTACTAGGAATTCAAAGTTCACAGTTTTGCCCACGGACAGGGTGATGTATGTGGGAATTCATGTGGTATACGCTCTAGTTCATTAAAAGAGTAATAAAACCTAAATCTTTCTGCAGTTGTAAAAAACTATGTCTCACCTGAATCACCGCTGTAGAAGGTTGTGAATGTTTTCAACTGAATTATAATTGTAATATAAAATGTTATTAAATCAAAATAATTTGCAACCATGTTTGACACGTGTACACCAATACATCAGCATTACCATGCATGTCTTGAATTTCATCCGTGTATTTCCTTTGCCTCTCTTTCATAGAATCATAGAATCATTTAGGTTGGAAAAGACCCTTGGGATCATTGAGTCCAACCATCAACCCCACTCTACAAAGTTCTTTCCTACACCATATCCCTTAACACCACATATAAACGAGTCTTAAACACATCCAGGGATGGTGACTCCGCCACCTCCCTGGGCAGCCTATTCCAGTGTCTGACCACTCTTTCCATGAAGAATTTTTTCCTAAGGTCCAGCCTAAACCTACCCTGCTGCAGCTTGAACCCATTCCCTCTTGTTCTGTCGCTAATTACCTGTGAGAAGAGACCAGCACCAACCTCTCTACCATGTCCTTAATGGGACAATGTCCTTAATGGGACAATGTCTTTTCTTTTTATTTCTATTATTAATTATTAAAAAAAAGAAATCTAAGAAAGTAAAAAGAAGTGTTTTGATTTCATGGGACTTTGCCTACTTACCTGCAGTTCTCCCACAGCAGAAGGAATACACACTCCTTTTTCTCTCTGTCTCATGGCTTTCAGCTTTGAATGACCAGGCTGCGTTTACTTGTGGTTGCAAGGAACCATGTCCCATCCTCCTCTCTTTCATAGCAGTTATGTGAATAATTTAATTGGTGGTGGCAGGACTATTCCAACAGGTAAGTGCTGGCCAGCACAACTTTTACATGACAATCTACAGAAAAATATCCTGTGCTCAGTAGCTGGATTAAACTGAACTCTCCTCATATAAGAAGTTATTAAATCATAAAATCAATTAATGACCTTATTTTCTAACTTTGGATATTACAATTATTGCTCCTATGAAACTACTCCAAACTGATAAAATAAATTTTAAAACATCTTTACTTGCATAATTCAAACCTGAACTGATTTTTTCTTAACTTCAAAATCTACATACATTTCTGGCTGGAAATCTTGCCAGACAAATCTCTTCTTTGAGTGTTTTTCTTTATTACTAACTTATAAATTTCAGAAGGTACGACAGTGTTTCTAAATGTTAACATAACCTTAACTCCAGGCTCCAACATGACATTAGAATATTTATTCCTGTGGAGAAAAGTAATATGGAAACATTAGAAAGAACCAACATAATGGCTAACTCCATGCTTGTGCAATTAAAAAAAAAAAACAAACCAAGAGAAGGTGAAGCATAAAATGCTTCTCTGTTTGCAACAGAAGCTGTCCCATACCTCAGCGAGCTTGCCTGTGGTGACACAGAGCCTTGCAGTCTTCCACAGAAGAAGTGCCATGGTGGTGGGCTACCATAATGGTCTGAAGCATCCCATATTGCCATCGAGTAGACCATGGTCAGAAGTAGACCAAGGTTTCTGTAGTTGACATGAACTACTACTGGGTGTAAGTAACCCAGGGCTGAGCTTTCCCTCAAACCCAAGAACCTGCCAATGCTTCAGACAGATGGTCGGACATGGGAGGACCTGAACCTGCCTGGTCCTTTGCAGCAGGCTGCGTCCGCGCTCCCATAGCCTCCGGACTGGGCAGATCTTGTGAGCAGGGACAACACATCATGACCCATCTTTGGGACCCAGCCAATTTTACCTAAAATTGGCATTTTACTGGGGGGCTGGGCAGAGATTGCCCCACTGCTGAGCTCTTCCATGGCCTTCCTTGGTGGCACATGAAGTGACTTGTACAATCTAGATCACAAACAAGATAAGGTGAAGCCAAGCACCAGCTAGACAGGTAGCCAGGAAGGGCCTGGCCATGGTTCAGGATCTGGGAAGAAGGTGGGGATGGTGGAGGCAGCAAAGGCAGACTAAGATTACAATAAGGCTTTGGTCAGTGTTGCTTTGAGGCAGGGCTTTTCCCTGGGGGAGCTCTTCCTCTCTCAGAGCTTTTGGGCAGAAAAGTCCCCCAGTTGACAGGGAAGATGGCAGCTTCCATGCTGGCACTGGGGCTGGATGTGGTGGTGGGGAATCAGGTGCCACTCCTGTACCAGACGTACTTCTTTGCACAGCAGGAACACATCAGGACAGAAATATGTCTGGATGCCTGCAAGTCAAGCCCAGAGCATCTGCTTGTTTATCTCAAACTCTGGATGTTTTTGTTCCTTCCTCTAACATACATGACCGCATCCACATCTTCCAATGCATGCAAGCATGTTGTACTCCCACTTTGTGCATTGCTCTACAGAAACATCAGGACTGGCGTTGCTGATTGGATGTTTAGGGCAGACCTGCTGTGCTTTAGTGTTGTGTACTGAGGCGCTGTGCTTGGAAAAGACTGGGATGTGAGAAAAAAAAGGCATTGGCTGAATCCTGCAAACATCCCACTAATCATTCACAAGGCTGCCTGGCAGAAACCCATTAACAGCCTATAGTCTAATAAAAAAGGCAATTACTCTACATCTGTCTATACGCACAAGAGACAGAAAGAAGATCCAAGATGCATTTTGTCCTACAGAAGATGAAGATCTTACATTTTGTCTTTAGTCCTGGGAGATGCTGCTCCTGTCTCTGCCGTGGTCCTGAAGTGGTAAAGGCTTAGCTGATGCTTTCAGGATCAGGCAGGTCCTCTTTCACCCCAGGACTGGATTGCTGTTCTCACGCCTCTGCGTTCTCTAATGAATTTCTTTGTTTTTAGGAACATGTTTCTCAAGTGCCATCGTGCTGGGTCTTAGCATGTGTCTGGGCATGCAGTGTAGCAACCACAGCGAAGCTGAACAAGCAGCTTGGCAGCAGAATAGGATCCCTAGGACTGCGTGCAGCAGGCATCCCTGAAAGAATGGGAACGAACCTCACGCTGGGTGAGTGGGAAAGTATTCAATTGCTGGGAAACAAGCTGAATTTAACGAATGAAAATTGCTCCTTCATTTGGATAGCACAGGCTGCCAGCTTCTCTCAGTATCCACCTGACAATCAAGTCCTGCACCCAACATCTGGCATGCCACGTGTTTTCCAGTTTCTTGACTTTTACCCCAGCCTTTGACAGTGCTTCTTGGAGACATCACTGGTTTCTCTAGCTTCTGTTTGGTGTTCCCCTCTGACTTGAAAGGTGGATGCCATTTCCAAACCTACTGCCACAGGCAGTTGACAAAAGCTGAGCCTCTCTCAGACAAGCATTACCTAATAGCTTCCATTTCTTATAGCTGCTATCTTAGGAGGTAAGGGTCTGGCATCAACGGCAGAGTCTTCTCTCAAGCTGTCTGAAATGTCTCAGCCCTCCTGAACTGTGCTCATGTTAAAACCTTTCACTTAAGAGGTTCATGCAGAACGATACTCTTGGAAAAATATGTCAAAGACATAACCCCGTGATTTTTCCTACATCTTTTCCATGCATTTTCCTTCATTGTAGTGCTTCACCTATCTCCTCATACAATCCGCTGTAGATTAACGTTGAAATGGAAACTTGTATAACGTATTTTCTAACACAGAAAAAAGCAACTTACTTACATTGGTACTTGACATATCAATGTGTATATCATCCAGAGAAAACATCAATAGTTGGGACCAGCAATTTCATCATAGGGGATGAAATTAAAGTGAGTAAATGTAATTGTAGCTAATTTCCATTCTCTGGAAGAACATGCTATTGAAGTTTGTTGTAGGCGAAAAAATAGCTTAAATTGTGAATGCTAACAGGCAGCAGATCATTGAGGGTGTGTGTGTGGGCACGTGACTGTCCAACATTGAACTTTTGAATGCTGAAGCAGAAACTTGCTACTTGCTAGCTGTGACTGGGATGGTCGGCTTGCAAATTTTGATAATACGTGAGCTAAAGAAAAGCAGCACGACCTGAATACTCCAGTTAATAAAGAGCTGTGAGACAGAGCCACCAGGTAGGAGGTTGAGGATGTGCCAGGTTTCTGCACATGGACCATTCGGGTTGGTAAAACCAGGGGCTTGGCGTTCTGGAGAGAAGAGCTGGTCCCAAAAAAGAAGGGTGTGTGGCCATAAGTGATCTCAGGAAGAAAAAAAACGGAGAGAAGATCCTAAAAGTGGGAGAAGATCCCAGAGGTTAGGAAGATGGGTGGAACAGAGGGCTGAGGGTGTCTGGGGACCTTGGCCAGGAGGATGCACAGCAGGACCTGACCCAGCTTTCTGCCTGAGCATCGTGGGGCAGCCACGACCCGCCTGCGAGAGGGACGTGGGTGTGGGAGGTGATGACAGAGAGAAAGAGCTCAAATCGTGTCAGGTCTTAGATAAACCCCAGTGCCCAGATCCACTATGTGTTGTTCTTTACTATGTCTCAGTCCTGATAAAGCTGTAATTAAACCTTGAGAAGAGGAGAGAGGACTCCATAGATGAGTAATGTAAGGATGTTTCATTTAAACAGGCATCTGTGGAACAGAAAGGGGAGAATGTCTGACTGGACACTTTCTTTTATAAATAAATTTTGGGGTTTTTTTGAAATGGGAAACAGTTGGGCCAACAGCTGCCAGTTATTTGACTGCATAAGATTTGCAAAGTGGGATGAGCATATTTGGAATACATTTTTGCTACACTATTAAAAATATGTTGGCAGGGGAAGAGATGCTTAAAAGTACTTTTTAAAAGTGTACAGATTTTGTTTTCTACATCTGAAAACATTCTTATCTTGAAAGAGTCCTGTCTGAATCTGAAGCAAGTTGTATGGCAAGCAAATAAAGGCAAAATGAAGAACGATAATCCTGTGTCATAGAAAATGTAGGTGTGTGAAGTACAGTTTCATTCTGACAGGTCAGAGAAACCGAGCTGCTCACACAAAATGAGGCACCCCTCTTTTCTTCTGGGCAGCTTTACAGTCAAAGAGTGTCTAGTTTGTATAAGATTATTACTCATTATTTTTGCATTGAGAAGACTTGGGAACACCATGTAAGAAGATTGGTAAGCCAGGTAATAAGATATTCCATGCCTCAGAAAACTCATAAACGTGGAAAAGGAGGCAACCAAGGTAGCTAGCCACAGCAAGCAGGAAGGATGCTGGCAATGACACAGTCACGGCTGGCATGATGAACGCCACGTGCATCTCCCAGGTCGGCACATTTCTTAAGTGCTCCGGAACATCATTCACAAGGTGGGTTGATAGTGCCTAAAGCTGTACATAGAATCATAGAATTGTCAGGGTTGGAAGGGACATTAAAGATCATCTAGTTCCAACCCCCCTGCCATGGGCAGGGACACCTCCCACTAGATCAGGTCGCTCAGACCATCCAGCCTGGTCTTAAAAAAATCCAGGGATGGGGCTTCCACCACCTCTCTGGGCAACCTGTTCCCCTGTCTCACCACCGTCATGGTGAAGAACTTCTTCCTAACGTCCAGTCTGAATCGACCCATCTCTAGTTGTAATTCATTACCTCTAGTCCTACCATTACCCAACATCCTAAAAAGTCCCTCCCCAGCTTTCTTGTAGGCCCCCTTAAGATAGTGGTAGGCCACTATAAGGTCTCCTCAGAGCCTTCTCTTCTCCAGACTGAATAACCCAAATTCTCTCAGTCTGTCTTCATAGGAGAGGTGCTCCAGCCCTCTGATCATCCTCGTGGCCCTTCTCTGGACACGTTCCAGCATGTCCATATCTTTCTTGTAGTAGGGGCTCCAGAATTGGATGCAATACTCCAGGTGGGGTCTCACGAGAGTGGAGTAGAGGGGGAGAATCACCTCCCTCGACCTGCTGGCCACGCTTCTCCTGATGCAGCCCAGGACATGATTGCCTTTCTGGGCTGCTAGTGCACACTGACAGCTCATGTTGAGCCTCTCGTCCAGCAGCACTCCCAAGTCCTTTTCTTCAGGGCTGCTCTCAAGTCAGTCACTGCCCAGCCTATATCGGTGCTTGGGATTGCCCCGACCCAGATGGAGGACCTTGCCCTTGGTCTTGTTGAACTTCATGAGGTTGGCATGGGCCCACCTCTCCAGCCTGTCAAGGTCCCTCTGGATGGCATCCCTTCCCTCCAGCATGTCAGCCGCCCCACACAGCTTGGTGTTGTTGGCAAACTTGCTGAGGGTGCACTCTATGCCAATGTCCATGTCACTGATGAAGATGTTAAACAAGACCGGTCCCAGTACTGATCCTTGAGGGACTCCACTTGTCACTGGCCTCCACTTGGACATGGATCCATTGACAGCCACTCTTTGGGTGCGGCCATCAAGCCAGTTCTTTATCAACTGAATTGTCAGTCCATCAAAGCCAGCTTTTATCAGCTTGGAGACCAGGATGTCATGTGGGACAGCGTCAAAGGCTTTGCTCAGGTCCAGGTAAATGACGTCAGTTGCTCTATGAAACATACACTATGAAAAGGAAGAGGCAGGGGAAAAGGGCTGAGGACACACTTAGCACACACCCTGGCATGGTACTAACCTGTGACAGCAACTGGGAGAGGTTTCACTATGGTTTGTAATAAGTAAACTTGAAGAAGTGCTCCGAGCTTGTGCCAATATTTGCCTTGTGCTGGATTACAGCATCTTTTTGCGTGAACTCCCAATGCCTCAGCAGCAGTCAGCACGGCATCACTGAATTTTGGAAGGTGTCTGCAGAGCGACACACTCGTGTGCTGCTGTGCCATGCCACCCGTGCTTTTTGTCTCTTGGGCACACTGAGGGGTCTCAGGAGTTGCTGGGGCAAGTGTGAAGGTAGGTTTGTACAGCCTGGGTCAAAGCCTCAGTAATGCACAACTCCTATTTACGGTGTCTGGTCCAAGCCCTCCTTTTGCTGCAGTTAAGACAGTAAAATTGTTGCTTTAAAGTTATTATCACTCTGTTTTACTATCTGCCCAATGTTTTTTTCTGTTCTCCTCTTTAAGCAAGAGGGTTTATGTTTTCAAGTGAGGAAAACTAGATCTGAGCACCAGAAAGCTCAGTTAAACTTCCCCAGGTTTTGAGGTGGCTCAAACTGCTGTTGCATTAGTGACCCCAGACATCTGCACTTTTCCCCTTCTGCTGTTATCAGAGGGGTTGGAAAGAAGCGTTACTTAAAATAAAGATCCTGCTGCTGGCTTTATGTGCCATTTAGTCTTGTCATTCCGCATTTTCAGATGGTAAAGTTGATCTACTCTTCACGTGCTGGAAGCCCCCCAGACACCCCCAGGAAGCTCCAGCTCCGCAGTGACGAGCTTAGGAATTTTTTCCGTTTTGGTCAATAATTTTTCCTCTCTCCTCCTCCACCATTTCCCACGGCAAGGCTTATGCCAGACACAAACAGCACCGCTTCTCAAATAACTCAACTCATAGAAGGAGGCGAGCTGTCATTTATTTTATATCTTGCTCAGATAACTCATAATCTGAATGACTAATTTACCCTGTGCTTGGAGAAGGACAGGAAATATCAGGTTAATGCAAATAAGCAGACAGATTTTGCAAAGCCAACCTTCTGGCGGGCTAGTGTTCTCCATTTGCATTAATGTCCTGTCTGCCCCCTTCTCTCACTCCTTACATCCAGTGTACCCAGAGTTTCTCTCCAGCCTCAAAATGTTTTTGCACAGCTGTGTGCCAGAATGTGTCCTGTGGGTTGTGCTTCTCCTTATGACGCTGCTTAAGTGCTACCAAAGTGGTGCTCAGGCTCTGTGCTGGCCCTCTGGTTCCCCTGCCCCACTGCAGGGGACACCGGGCGAGTTTGCCAAGCATGTGCTCTCAGGAGCTTGGGAAACCAACATTGCTCACGCAGAGAGACCCTGCAAATCTGCTGCTACTCATAGATGCTTTAATAAGCTGGATGAATGGCTGATTAAAGCCTTTGGTTTGTTACTCTGCTCTGGTGGTGCCTTGGCTTGAAGAAAAGTGCCTCCAGCAGCTCCATGGGGAGCCCCGGCACGAAGGTGTCACGTCCCGAAATGTCAGCAGGGAAATGAGCAACGATTTTTCTGTCTCTACAAAGATGGTTCTGCGTGTACTGCCTCGTATCACAGCAGGAATGGGCAGATGATAGACAGGGCTGGTGGGAAAAGCTATTTTCTCCTGAAGCTCACAAGGCCAGAGAAATCTTATGTCACTCCAGCCAGCTAGCGTCGTGCCAGCTCCTCAGATAAAAATCAGCTCCTTGATTGTGGGCTTTGAATAGCCCTTAAAAGGCATCACAAGATGTAAGAAGATTAAGGTGCTTCATAGCTTTCACTCGCTTGGAAAGCTCTTGGAGCTTTCTCTCTCCCATAAGCCGTCCAGCATCCATGGTGGTATAACGTCTTCCCAGCAAGAAAATACATGGAGTATCTTGGAATCATTCCTTCTAACAAACACTGCTGTACATCTTCACAGCCAGATTTGACACCAGTATCTGCCCTGAAGGCAAGATCTAATTCCCCTTCACACTTTGAGCTCAAAAATTAACTGCCTCCTTGATGTTGGCTCCAGAGTGTATCCTTCTGGTAAGCGATACTGGCTTTCTCTTTATGTAGTTTTATAGTAGAACAATTCTGTTGGATTCAGTATTGAACCTGAATTTACTTCCACTTTAGTGAGAGAAAAGCTGCCCCTTCATTTTTGAAAATGCAGCTTTTGTTTCTTGAGTTGGCACTGCATATAGTAATTAATGTTATCAGTCATTTTACCTATCCATCAACTGTACCTAGGTGTGCAGACACACACATCCATATTCAAGTGCGATGCATTTAACCCAGTGCTTTTACCCGCATACCCCTGTGCGAGTAAAGCCCTGGTAGCATCCTTCCCTCCTCGCTGCCCCTCCCTCAGCACATGGGAAGGCTGTGCCATGGAACAATCATAGAATAGTCTGGGTTGGAAGGGACCTTTAAAGTCCAACCCCCTGCAATGAGCAGGGACATCTTCAACGAGATCAAGTTGCTCAGAGCCCTGTCCAACCTGGCCTTGAATATTTCCTGGGATGGGGCATCTACCACCTCTCTGGGCAACCTGTGCCAGTGTTTCACCACCCTCATCGTAAGAAATTTTTTCCTTATATCTAGTCTGAATCCTACCCTCTTTAGTTTGTCCACAACTCTCTCAGCCTTTCTTCATAGGAGAGGTGCACCATTCCTCTGATCATCTTTGTGGCCCTCCTCTAGACCCATTCCAACAGGTCCATGTCTTTCCTGTGCTGAGGGCTTCAGAGCTGTATGGAGTACTCCAGATGAGGTTCCATGAAAGTGGAGTAGAGGGGCAGAGTTACCTCCCTTGACCTGCTGGCCACGCTTCTCTTGATGCAGTCCAGGACATGGTTGGCTTTCTGGGCTGTGAGCGCACATTGGCGGCTCATGTCCAGCATTTCATTCACCAGTTCCCCTAAGTCCTCTTCGACAGAGCTGCTCTCAATCTCTTCATCCCTCAGCCTGTAATGATATCAGGGGTTGCCCTGACCCAGGTGCAGGACCCTGCACTTGGCCTTGTTGAATTTCATGAGGTTCACACAGGCCCACTTCTCGAGCTTGTTCAGGTTGCTCTGGGTGGCATTGCATCCCTCAGGCGTGTCAGCTGCACCACTCAGCTTGCTGTCATCTGTAAATTTGCTGAGGGTGCACTCGATCCCACTGTCTGCGTCATTGATGAAGATATTGAACAGTACTGGTCCCAAAACGGACCCCTGAGGGACACCACTTGTCACTGACCTCCATCTGGACATTGACCTATTGACCACTACCCTCTGGATGTGACCATCCAACCAATTCATAATGTGGTAACGAAGTGAGAATTTTGCTCTGAATGAAGACCCATTTTCTGGATGCTGTCCCCACCCCCAGCGGTGACTTGGGGCCAGCCCAGAGGTGGACACGCTCTCCACTGCCTCTGAGGATGCCATGGGTAAAAGGCAATGGGACACGATACCTACTACAGGCACAGAGGTTGGTCCTTCACAGGGAGACTCTGACTGTGGAAGATGTTTGCGCATATACGTTTTAATTAGAGCTGGTAGTGTCTCCTGCTGATAAGTCACACCGTTTGTGGCCAGCGCAATGGGGGCAATCCCAAGGTAACACTTCAAAGCAGTTTCTACCAGGATCTAGTTCTGTTTTAACACCCAAAAGGGTAATTTTTTTTTTTTAAAATATCGAAACAAAATATGGTTCATATTTAAACAGGCAGGTGCGGTTCTCCCGAGGATTAAAACCATGCTAAAATGTGAAAGATGGTGACTGAAGTGACAGCTATGTCAAGGTGAAAACTGTGATTACAAAGATCGCTGGAGGTGGACTCAGACTCTGAGCATGGTCTACCTGCTTCTTAAGGGTAACAAGGGACACTCCTTCCCAGAAAGATAGCAACTTAATTCACAACAGCTGATTTTTTCCCTATGACAGTATTCTTCTCTTGGCAAAGCAAAATGAAGAAGAACTAAAATCCCACCACAGCGGCCACCCTGCCCCTGTGCTGTGCCGTTGAATGTATTGTAGCAGACGTCTCTGGTGCCCTCTTAGAACATAAGGACATGATTGTTTTCAGCAGAGCTGAATCCTTAATCGGAAGAAGAGAGCACAGCGCAGTGGCTGTGGGCTTCGTGAGATGGACAGAGCCAGAAACAGACTGAAAAAAGGCAAATGCCGCTCCCGTCTTCACAAAGGGCAAGGAGGAGGCTGCCGGGGATTGCAGGCTGGTCGGCCTCACTGCAGCTCCCAGGAAGGTTATGGAGCAAATCCTGGAAGCCACATCCAGCATGTGAAGGAGAAGGTGGTGACGTGGATCCACCCCGACTGGGCTTATCAGGAGCAAATTGTACCTGACCAAACTGATTGCTTTCTACAGTGAGATCTCTGTGGTCAAGAGGGACTTGTTAGAGATTTCAGAGAGAGTGGCAGAGCCCGCACAAAATTCAATAGAGACAAATGCAAAGTCCATAGCTGGGAGGGAATAACCCTCTATCACAGTGCAGGTGGGGGTCCACTGGCTGGAAAGTAGCTTTGCAGAGGAGGACCTTGGGAATCCTGTGGACAAGAAGTTGAACATGAGCCCTTGTGTGCCCTTGCAGCAAAGAAGTCTAATGGCATCCTGGGCTGCATTAGGCAGAGCCTTGCCGGCGCGTTGAGGGAGGTGATCCTTCACGTCTGTTCAGTCCCGATGAGACACATCTGGAGTGCTGGGTCCAGTTCTGGGCTCCCCAGTACAAGAGAGACATTGACACATATGAGTGAATCCAGAAGGGGCTACCAAGCTAGTGGGGGACTGGAGCACAAGGCTATGAGGAGGTGCTGGGGGAGTTGGGCTTGTTCAGCCATCAGAAGAGAAGCTTGAGAGGGGCCTAACTGCATCATTAGCAACCTAATGGGGATTACAGAGAAGATACAGTTGGACTTTTCTTGAAGGTGAACACAGAAAGACAAAAGGCAATGGAAACAAGTTGCAACACAAGTAATTTCTCCTGCATAAGGAGAAAATCTTCTGAGTGAGGACGAAGATGAGAACATGGGCCTAGAGAGGCTGTGACATCTCCATCCTTGGGGGGTTTGAAAACTCATCTAAGCAACCTGTTGTAACTTTCAAGTGGACCTTTCCTTGAGCAGGTGGTGGTGAACAAAGGTAAGAGATCTTCCCGCAAAGGGGAAAAAAGTTTCAAGATTTTGCCAGGAAGATACTACAGCAAATGGGTCCTATAGTTTATCAAATAGAGTGCTAATAATTTCACCGTTAATATTGTTTGTCTCCATATTCTCAGCAATGCAGAGATTGTTAGGGGTTTGTTGTGATTCACTTGGCTAATGTTGCCAACAGAAAGCAGAGCATAATGGTGTGACTATGTGACATGGAGCTTCCTGGTTAACTCTCAATCCTGTTTTGTTTTTAAGGCAAATCCCATTTCTTTAAAAACATGTTCCTTTATTTACTCTTCTTTCCCCACCCGAGTTGGGTGACACAGGCTCCTATGGAGTTCCACATGGTGTCTGTTGTCACTAATGGACAAAAATCAAATAACACAAAAGGAAGGGCCATTTCTGCTTTGTATTTGGCTTGACCTCTGGTTTCCTCAGCCATTAGGATAACTAATGTATGAAGGAAGGACACATGCACCCAGTGTACTGACTTCACACGTGTCTGACACAACCAGGTTACCAGATTTGCCCTTGCATTCAGAGAGCGACTTGGCAATGTTGGCTTTGAAAACAGACGTGGAAAACACAGATCTAGCTCTAGTACAGCTTGAAAAATCCCGTATCGCGGGGACATTTTGTACTGATGTCAAGTCTGCTCAACATCAGTGCGGGGGCGTGAAGGCGACTGTGAAGCCTGTGGTTGCGAGCCGGGGCTGCGTACCCAGAGCGCGACGGGGAGCTGGGGAGCGAACCTCCTCCTCGGCTGCTGCAGCAGCATTTCTGCACTCCTGGGGCTTGCCGCCAGCCTGCTCTCAGCTGTGTCCTGCCGGCCTCCTGCCCGCACCTCCAAAATTAAATTGACAAATCACCAAAACTAAACATGTGCAGCCTGACTTGCCTGTATGGAAATAATTGAGCATCTGGATGAAGGAGTGCATTAACCCTCTGACGTCCAGGGGTGTCTGGAATTCTGTCTCCTGCAGATGAAAATTTCCTGGGGATTCTTGGGCTGATCATGGTGCTGCTGGGCTCCAACCTATAGAGCTGAACAGGAGCTTGACTCTGGGCCATCAGTTAACCCAGCACATCCTTTTATTCCAGTAACAGTTGAGCACAGTCTGTTTCCTATCGCACCCTGGCCAAAGCAGGAGGGACACTTAACTTTCAAGAAGGGCCAATTTAGCAAAGTTGAAAATATTTATCAGAAACATTGACTGTAAGGAAAACTGACCCAGACAAATGTGAGCAATGTGTGGAAGTTAAGACCATGTTATTATGTGGCATAAAACAGTGATCCAACAAACACATTAGACACCTATAGAGGTAGGTTAAAAAAAGCAATGTGGTGTAGAAAGGAAGAGAAAGAGAGAATAAATGAGGAAGGATGGAAGTCAATCTACCTAATTTAGACACCTGACTGTAGGCAAATACCAGACAAATCTTCCCTTGGCAAATCCTTGAATCAACCTATTTCCCACTGCTGGCTCGGGGGGACCCTTAGGCACCTACTCCAGGAGGGTTTGTTCATTCACTGCAAACTAGGGGCCTCATCCGGGCACCCCACTGGCTCTCACTGCCAGAAAACCAGTAAATGTTTAAGAGGAAGGTTATAGCAGTGAAGATATAAGCAGCAAAGAGAATGACAAGAGAAGCAAAAAGAAGCAGTGAAGGATTGGTGTCCAGTAAGCACAACAAGGAGGATGCCCTACTGAGGCCCCTTCCTGCCTGAGTGGTCCTGTCATACTATGACCTTAAACTTAAAAACACTTCGGGGAGGACCTCAGTGCAGTGCTAGACCACTGGGACACATGATCAATAACAACACAGACAGGATGCACGTGCTTAATAAACACTTCTCTGTTTCATTTAGATGATGTTTAGCATTAGGTAGTGTTAAGGAGTTACTTTCTATCCACTGAAAGAGATGTTAAACAGTAACTGCTAGCCAATTAAAAATCACTGATCAGTATAGTTTATATCCAAAAGATTGTCTGAGGTGCGCTGGCACTGAGAGAGCAGATGTTACCCTTTAATAAATCTTGGACACTGGAGGAGGTTCCGGCACATGGCCAGAAGGATGAGGGTGATGCAGTGTTTAAGAGGGGGAAATAAACACCCGAAGTAAGACAGGTTTGCTAACACCACATACCCCTCGCGCAAAATGATGAAATACCTGCCGCCTGCTTGCACTCTCCAAGCACACAGTAAGGAATACAGAAATACCAGGGAAAATCACATAGGCAAAATAACTTCTGTCCAACATTGTTAGTCATAGCAGTCACCATTCCACAGAGCCAAGGCTCAGAAAACAGAGACCTGTGGGGCTGCCTGTATCGCACAGCGGTGCTCCTGGGGCAGTTTCGGGAGCCCCTGTGTCACCAGGAGCCATCGCCTTCCTTAGCAAAACAAGGGCGTAAGAAATGACTGCAGTTTTCTTTTAGGGATATGAGATGGATCCAAGGGGATTCCTAACTGTGTCAATCCTTTTCTTCTAGGACACCACTTTAAGCAAAGGCCATGGCACAATACGACCTTAAAATAATGTTGATTTCACTTGTGTTTGTTAACATGTATTATTCCGTACTGGTAGTGCAACATTAGTTAAAATGGCCAAAGCTCAGTATTTTGGGTAATGTTCTTTCCTGGATGCCCCTGTTACTAGCTTCTTTACAAACAAATATTACATCGGTTGTTTCTTGACTGCTTTTATGTACGTGTGCGTTTTCTGGGTGTTTGTATATTTGGATCCTATTTTGTTCTTTGTGTCCATTTTTAGAAAGCAAATATACTGTTTAAGCCAAATATTTCCATATTCTCAACAGAGACATTTTAATAGTGATTTGAACAACTTTCTCAAGAGAAAGAACAGTGTTGAGGCTGTTTTATGTTAGAACTTTCAAACACAGTTGTTTAACTTCTTTTAAGTGTCAGAAATTTATTCTTTAAATAAAGGAGAGTTACAAAACCCTAATGGGGACTAGACAAGTACTTAAGTGTACTGTTTAATTTTCACCTGTTTCCATTACGCGCATTGCAAGGAATCCGTGCAGGCTTTCCAGTAGCTGTGGTTTTTGTCTTGCGGTGCCACGCGCTGGTATGACACGGGCGTGAAGGCTCCAGATTGCAGAGGAGTTACCGTGATGTTTTCTAGAAGGACGACGTGTCTTGTAAATCACAGCATGTACTTAAAGATTGCAACTGTGCATTTTGGATGTCCTCAGTGGGTCGCCAAGTAGCAGCCAGCCAACAAAATAAAAAGCAGAAAGCGCCTTCAAAGAAAACGTATTGGGGTCTGGCCGACCTCTGTGCAGAAGCAGTTGTCCTTCCCTGCTATGCGCTCTCTCTCAGAGGGCTGCAGCCTTTTCATGGGTTGGGGTAACTCAATGTCCTCCAGTTTGTAATGGGCCCTCGGATGTGGCTTCATGAGCTGGAGCAGGTAAGACCACAGCATATGATGGGGACAGGCTTTTTGGACCTCGTCAACACACAATGCTTTCTCTCGTGGCTAGGAGCAGTTCACAAATTCACTCTGTGCACCATTCAGTCCTAAAAGCTGTGAGATGTGGGACTGCTCTGGAGAGGCAGATACAAGATGGACCTCCCTGAAAAAGCAGCTGCTCAGGGACCTGCCGGGACACCACTGCGAATGGTTCTCACCCTGGCTGCCCCACCAACAGCAAAGAGGGGTAGGGAGGACATCTACCAAGGAAGTCTAAAGTGATGAAACACCTAATTTCAAGTGTTCAAATTAAGTGCTTAAATGTAGGTGAGATGACTCTGGTCAACAGTACCCTTATTGCAAAATGCAGGGATTTAAAGATGTAAAGGACATTTTCGGCAATAAACCCCATAGGAAGTAACACTTCCCATACCACAGCTGAGGGCCAGAGCAGTGAGCTGGGCTGTCTGTAGGTCTTTGCTGGTCAGGGCTCCCATCTCCAGGCTGAAAGGCTTTTTCAGTGTCTTGGTGAATTCCAGCTCATTTTGCACAGCACGTTAATTTAAGAGCAGGTTCTCATACTTTTATTCTTATTGAGAAACATCACCCTTCACATGCAGCCCTGTAGAGTTACCTTAAATCATTTTTGTTGTCATCAGTCTCAGTAGGTTTATCAGAGACAGAGCTAATTCTCCTGTTTATATGCTACTTCCAGTTTTAATCTAGCGGATCTGCTGACATGAGCTGACATAGGATATGATTCTGTCCTTTGTGTATGTATATTTCCTGACTCTGCAGATGCATCAGTCTTGGAAGCTCCACATACCATTTGATTTTGCATTTTTCCATGTTATCAGTGAATTTTCTCTGGCTTTGGAAAAAAGGTACCAATCTTGATTCCTACTTCCACCCCATGGCTGCTGGGGCCCGCGGGCAGGAGGCATGCAGGTCCTGGAGAAGGGGCCAATGGCTATATGCTTGCTGTACCCCCGTCTGCCTGATACAGACCAAGACCTCTTGACTTCTGTAGCACACCACAAACTCCTTCTCCCCCCTCTTGCCCCTTGAGAAGTCAAGAATGGGAAGCAACGAGAGACCCTGATGTTTTTTTCCTTTTTTTTCTTTCAATCCAGCCAGTCTTGTCTGTGCTTGATAGGTTATTTTGAAAACACACTTCTGGCAAACAGTAGATTTGCCAGAAAGTGTGCCCTCACATCATCCGGTAATTAAGCATAAAGCTAAACTGAATTCACCAGAGGGTTTAACTTTGAAAAATATTTCTCTAGTTAGGGCTTCTGTAATCAGAGGGCAAGACGCCATGTCTCCTTCATCCTAGGGCTCATTGCATTCCTCTGAAATACCTGAAGTCTATAATTAGTGCTCCTTGCAGCCTGAGAGATTTGAACCCTGCCCAAAGGCAGCTGTCTGCAAAGCGTAAGGTAGGAGCATTCAGGGGCATCCCGAGATGACGTGCTTGTTCTTGGTGTGGAACATATTTGACCAGTGCTGGGAGTAGAAAACCAAAAGCCCATGTCTCCTCTGAGCACCCTGCTCCAGCATGGAGCTGTTCTGGAGTCTGAGGTGGGTTGGTGGGACGTGGCGCTCCCCCGACTTGGGTATCCTGTGGCCGTGGCTCCTTGTGAGGGGTGGGAGCCCTTCACTTCAAACCATAGCCTCCACTCCCAAGAGAGGGGCTGCCACGCTCTGTGAGATGTTCATCTCTCTGAACATATTTGCAGAGCCGTACCTTGCCTCTGCTGGCCAGCTGCACGGTAGAGGGGTTTCAGAGTTACCTCGCTGCGACCAGAGCGCTGCTCTTGAGCATTCACTCCTCAGTCCAAGCAGGAGAGACAGAGGCGGGGGAAGATGCATCCCTAGCTGGGGTGGGAAGAGGTGTACAAACACAAGCAGCGAGGAGTGGAGGAACAGAACTGGTTGCCCTCAACGCCTCAGTGATGGACAGGTGGGACCTCACTACTGGTCTTGGCATTGAAGAAGTTTTCTCCTACTTACACGTGTGTCAGGGCTGCTTTATTTAATTCCTGAGGGCAGCTCAGGGGCAGGCAGCAGCTCTGGCTCAGGGTGGGCTCCTGACAGCCTGTTTGGTACCTCCTGCACCTTGTTTCTCTGCCCCACGCCTCTGAGCTACCTGCAGAAACCGCACCAGGGGTGCAGAGCAGCCCCCACACGATGCCCTGCTCCACCTGGGATGCATGGGGAAAGCCGGCAGAGCTGCGTTTCATTAGCACCCTTCTCAGAGAAAAACTGCTCTCCATTCACCCGGCAAGGTTTAATGGGCAAAGCAATGACACCCGCGTGAAAAATAGCCGCTGGGATTACAGCGAGGTAAGCGCGGCTGGCTGCAGCGAGTCACTTCCCACACCTCTGCGACGCTGCTGACTTTAATGGAGAGCCCTCTGATTTATAGCCGTGTTGGCGGAACGAGACTCAGAGCTAACATGTCTTTATTTCTTCCCTTTGGTCTGCTCCGGGTGCAATCAGCGCTCGCCGCTGCGGTCGGTGCAGCAGAACCTCAGTCTGAGACGAACCTCAGCTCGGCGCTGGTGGTGACCAGCAGCGCCAGTTGATGTAACTCTTTCTATGGAAGCTGATTTTACCCCCTCAGCTCCCTACCCTGTTTCAAAAATATTCAAGAAAATATAAAACCTAAGGTGCTGGAATGGCAGAAAAAGCTAGAAGCCAAAAAAAAAAAAAAAAAAGAATAAATGCCAGCTCTTCCAAGAGCTCACCCACAGCTGCCACCACCAAAAGAGAGGGCATTAAACCAAACATCTTCAGCAAAACCATCATGCAGAACTGACCTAAGCAAGTGGCGTAAACTCCTGAGGAACCCGCCTAAAAGAAATTAAGCTCCAGCTCCAATAACCACATAAACTTTTCATAAGCAATTTAAAAAATGTTCCTTTTCCTTGTTTTGTGAAGATGACGAGCTATAAAGCTGTCTGCTACAGTAATTACTGAAAGATGGCCTGTTTTGTCTGATATAAAACAACACACAGAAACGGGGTGGAGGTGATGAAGTCACCCACAGTTGGCCACAAACACATCCCCCGTGTTGAACGAAGGAAGACTTGGGGATCCAGCAGCATCCCTTGCCTGGAGTCCGTGGGGACGGGTGGTTGCCAAAACGCCTAACAGTAAAAGAGCTCATTTCTCCCATGCTGTAACATAAACAGGAGTGCACAGGGCTCTAGGAGCTGAGAAATTGTCCCAGACCACACATTTTCCGTGTGCTGGATGACCCATAAGCTGCTTTGAGTGAAAACAAACATCAAGGTAGATGTGTTCTCACCAGAAAACAGCCAAGGAAGGAAGCACAGAACGCCCAGGAACAGCCCCATTTTGGTTATGATTTTCAGGTTTATTAAATCAAACAGGGTCCTACCACAGGCTCACTTTGCTCCTGCAGCACCCTCATCATGTGCATGTCATTAAAACTTACCAAGCAAAGATAAAACCTGATGCTGAGAAGCCCTTTTAGCATGTGTTTCATGTAACCATATCCCTGGGAATGCCTTTCCCTTTAGATCAAAGTCCTGCCTTGACCTGTCGAGGTGAATAATGAGGAGCAGGGAAGTATTTTTAACTCTGCATCGGGAGCTGCAGGCGCATCCCGGAAGGGAAATGTGGGGTAGCAGCGGCACTGCTCTATAAAAGGGGTGGCCAAAACAGCCTGGCCTTGTGCTCGTGGCGCTGGGGGCAGTGACCTGGCTCTGCAGAACCCCCCTCAGCCCACTCCCCAGACAGGGACAACGCTGCGGGGAGTGAAGGGGATGTTAATTTTCAGATGGGGAGCCGATGCAAGGCCAAAGTCAGAGGGCACTGGGGAGGTGATGTACCTTGGATGGGGTGTGGGCACGCTTCCGCTGGCAGAGGTGGTGGCGTGGGGTCCCGCCTCTACCGGAGTCTGGGAGTCAACCGCCTATGCAGCTGGTAGCCAGCAGTGACCCCCTCCTGGCACGGCAAAAACGGGGACCTAAGGCCAAACTTCCAATTTCATATTTAAACATCTGAATACATGACCCGGCAAAGTTCCTTTGGAGCTGCCTCTTACTCAGCATCCCGGAAAACCAGATTTAAGTGCTGTTAGTATGAATTATGAAATTACTGTGAATGTAAGGGCCTAATTCTTGGCACCCAAGTTATGAAAATCTAAGTTTTCTGATCTAATCCATCATGGAGAATTCTCCTTTTCAGCCTTTGCCAGCTTTCTTTCCCAGTGTGGCTACATCTGAACAATGTCATATATTTCATTTTAATTTGTGAGACGCTTTGGGGGGCTAAATGTTACTTGCTATTAATATGGCACTGAAATGCAAGGAGCATTTTTAAACCAAATATTATGAATAGGAAAAGGGAAAATGGGGAGTGAGGGAGAGAGAGAGTGGAGACATGGCATTTTGAGCAAAGCAAAAATGGAAACAGTGGAGTATACATAGTTTGTGCTGTACTTATTATTAATTGGACAAATGAAATGAACTGCAGACGCGCTTCCCAAGGAGCCCACTGTGTGAGTCTAAGAGCGCTTTACAAGTACACGCGTTTCTCATCCCCCAACATCCTGGAGATTTGGGGATCGGTTGATTTACAGCCTCTGACTCAAGATAATTCTCTTTCATGGGCTTTATTTCAGTAATACGGGTAGCACTAAATTCAGTCTAGTCATAAATCCTGTGCTGGTAATTCAGTTATAAGTGACAGTGCTTTGTCAGCGCTCTCTGCGCGCCCTCCCCAGGGCCCCCACGCCATCCCGCACCTCCAGCCCCCTCTGCCATCGCCACCCTCCCTCCTATGCAAAAACAAAGGTCCCGGGGAGGGACCCCGGCCCGCCGGAACAGGGAGGACACTGCTGCACTCACGACTCAGCTATGTTTTAGTGGAGAAATGTTTAATTACAATATCGTTCTCACTTAGCACGAGAAACAAAGTCCCTTAGGTGGGAGCGATGTCCTGAGCACGGCCCTCCAGCTGCCCCTGCCGGAGCGGGAGACAGCAATTTTTTTCCAAGGGACCTGGCTGTGGAACACGTTGTAGAAGGAGATTAAGTGAATTAAAAGCTGTTCTGCCTTTAGGAAAAGCTGCAACACCTTCCTTACCATCGAAACACCACTCATCTAGCCCCAGGCGCAATTCTTCCAGCACCTTGTCAGAACAGTCGCCGTGGAAAATAATGACAAAGCAAAAGACTATGGCCAAAAGAGGGATCCCAGGCAGAGAGCATATCCTGAAGATATGTCAAGGACTCCATGAGGTCTGTCCACCTTTCATGCTTCATTTCACACGAAAGACGCTCAGCTGCGGCAGTGGTGGAGGGCAGCGGGAGGCACGGATGTATTCAAGCAGTTTTGAAGGAAACAACGATGTAAAATGGGACAAAGTGACAGGGGCTCCTTCAGATGCCCAGTCACTGACGGAAGTGTCTCATCTAACGTGGGCCACCCAAAATGTACACCTCGCGCCTCCTGCTCCGCCGTGGTCGGTGTGGTACCACAGGCTCCCCTGGGGCAGAGAGGGGTTGCTCTTGGGGGATGCCCCGCTCCCTCCGGCACCATCTGGAAATGTATCTTTAAATTTATTACCTTGCCGTTAATTAATTAATTAAAGTTGCCTTTACTAAAGAGGCAGCTAACTTTTTGACATTAGATAGCAGTTCACATTAGATGAGATGAATCTCTCCCTTGCTGTGTTTAGCTCAGATAAGGATACTGCAACCCCTAAAGAGTTAATATTTACAGTAAGCTGAGAATGAGGGCTTCCAAGACAACAATCACTGCAAAAGTTTTAAGCACAGTCATACAAAGGAACGGAGCCATAAATAGAGCGGCAGACTTTCCCATTTGTGGCTGGGGATAATCTTTTTTTTTTGGTCTTAAAAAAAAAGGAAAGACCAACACGCAACAAATTTCTTCTCTTTGATGAGATGTGAGATTACATTCCTTTTAACTTCAAATTTTATGATATGCTGCCACGGCAAAGGGGTGATGAATCTTCTGTGTACAAACTGTTCCCAGCTGTTGATAAAACCGTGATCACCAGCAGCTTGCCCCGGCCGAGCGCTGTACGCAGCCCCTGCAGCCAGATTTAGAGGAAAGGAGCTGCTGCTTTTGTCCAACTGGGGAGGCCGGTTTTACTGATGGGCTTTGCTGGGGCACGCAGAGAACTAACTGAATTTAACCCAATCTACTAGTTTTCTGGAGCTTAGTTGGGGTTCACCTAATTTTTAAGGCTTAATAGTTCACACTTAATAGTTCACACATTTCTTTGAACATTCTTCCTTCATGTTTTTCTTTGAAGTTGCATGAGTACAACCAAAGTTATTCTCTGCAGCCCTCGCTCCTGGTGGCTGCTCTTTCCTGGGGTCACACAGAAGATGGGTTTTGTAGCCCCTTGTTTGACGCAGCTGATGGAGAAGGAAGAGTGGGATGACCTTTTTCATTGCACTCCTCTGTTGTAGGGGCTTGGTGAAGGAGCTGTGGTGGGTGAGACAGAGCAGTGGCACCACTGGGGACAACGGGCAGTGCTGGCTGGTCGGTTTTCCAGGGTCTGGCATGGAGAGAAAGAGCATAATTGCTGACACCCTATTGCTGGCACCCTACCAAAACTTGCACCTCTTGCCTGCTCTCACGCAGGGCAGTGCCAAGAAACATCACAATTGCTTTGCACGGAAGAAGCTTCTCAGGCTGAAAGGGCATCCGTGTCCACAGGGGACAGGACAAGAAGCTCTGATGCCTTGAAAGGCATCAGGGGCAGTTTGGGCTAGACGTGCAGGGCCAGTTTCTAATAGCACAGGCAGGGAGCAGTGGAGATGCTGCCTGAAGACGCACTGGCTTGTCCATTGCTGGAAACTTTTAATTAAACAGGCCAGAGGAACATATTGGGAGCAGCAGTTTCTCTCCTAGGGCAGTGGGACAGACTAGGAGGCAGTAGAGACCACAGATGCCCAGAAAATATATCTCCATAAAATACATCACATGGTCCAGAAAACAATGTTTTTAGGGTCACTAATGCATCTTTCTTCTCCACTGAGGCCATTGCAGCTGTGGGTAATAACTGTGTCTACCTAAGTAAATGACTATGCTTGATTTTATTAAGAATTGCAGAACTGGGAGGACAATGTGAGATGTAAGGGGCTGTAGTGTCTTCAGTTTAACTCCTCCCTTAAATTGCACCAGAACACATTTATGCTGTTAACATCAACCAAAAAAGCCAAATTATTTATTGCTCTTTGAGTCTTTCTGCCAACAATAAGACCACATTTCTTTTCCACCCTTTTGGAGCGATACTCTCTTCACTTTTAGCTCTCAAGTTTTACTGGTCGTAGCTATTTTTCCAGACTGTCCAGGCCTTTCACAGATGTCTATAGGCAGGTCACACACATTTCAATGACTTGAGACTTGCCTACCGAGGGATAACTGCTGGAGATGTTTATTTTAAAGTAATAGAAGGCTGAAATTCTGCAAAACATATTAGGAGCTCAAAAAAGACTAACACATAGTACTGCCATAAACTGGTTCCTCCCATTAGTGGGAAACCAAAGCAGGCTGTATGTTGAAGTTTCTATACTACTTTTTTAATATTTTTGAACAGCAATCATATTTGCAAAACACCTTTTGCTTGCAGTTCACTAACAGCAACAAAAGGTGTGTGTGTTGTGGGTTAATTGTGTATTCTGACCACTCTGCAGTGGACCTAACATCTCCATTGTTGGGTGCTGGGGATCTTTGACTTCTCAGTTTTGATAAATGCTTTCTGACAGGGGAAATCTGAAGTCGGTGTGTCAGAAATTCGTCCCCTGGGACTCTTCTGAGGAACAGTGGCAGAGCGGGGAGTCCAAAGTGTGTCTAAGTGATTGCTGACTGATGAAATTTATTCAGAGCTCTCCAGCCTGGAAAAGAGGTTAGACATGTCATGAGAACAAGCTGTTCAGTTCTTACCCAGCTTTTGGCCTGGCCAGTAATAATATAAAAACTCTGTCTTACTGTATATAACCTTATCTAGTCAACCTGCCAAGGCATGTGTGCTGTGCTCATCACCATGGTATTAGAGTGCTTCAGCTCAGAAAAGAGTTGTGGTGGTGTCACTAGGAGAGCCTCAGCGTGCAGGGCAGGACATATAGGAAGAGATCATAATATCTTTTATTAGATCAACAGACAGAGCTGGCAAAGTGTGCTCCCAGCCCACCCCTGGCTCAGAGCTGAAAGGGGGCTGGGGTCTTCCCATCTCTTCTCTTGGTTACATCCCCTGCTCTCCTGGATACCTTTTTCTGACTGTCCGACAGATCACTATAGTCAGACTAAACCCAAACCAGTCATTCTGGACCTTCATCAGCTCCTTCTGGTGTGGCAGTCCTAAAGAAAGCTCTGGTTTCCTCAAAGCTTGTGTTCTCCAACTATGTCCATCCATCTAAACAAGGTATTAGCTCTCCCTTCATTTGCCTCAGAGGGGAAAGCCACTCCAGGCCAGAGAGGAAACCAGGGCAGAGAGAGCAATGGGAAATTAAAGTCACAATATACAGTAATATTCTATTCAGTGTCTAGACCTGGTACACTGTGATTTCATCCCCTGCCTCTACTTGCAGATCTCTTGACCTTGCAGAGAGCAGCAGGCAGCTCTTCACAACCCAACGGAGGCTTAACCTTGCCGGTGGGTAAATTCAGGGTTTGCTGGAGCACTCAATGCAGCCCAGAGTCCCACCGGCTTCATCAGCCCACGCTGCAGAAGTGGCTTCGGAGCACGTGTGGGTCTGGGGCAAACCCTACCACGCACCCGCACGCTCCCGGATGGGCAGCAGCCCCGTGTGGGCTCCGGGATGTGCCGGAGGGATGGGAAAGGCACAGACATCCCATCCCGCCTGTCCCCAGGAGAGCTGGCTCCCGCCTGCAGGCAGCAGCGACGGCTGAGTGTCTCCGTGAGTCATCCCACCGAGCACCCAGATCCCTGGGAGCTTGCACTGGCAGTAATAGAGGGCTTTATTTCAGTAACCGGGTTGTGCAAGTAATTCCTCTAAGAATTCCTCTTTTCTCCTTGTCAGTTTTCAGGGTGTTTATTTTTTCTCTCTCAGCTGTTCCTTAGACTTTATCCACACAGTTTTCCCTACTGATTCAGACACGGATGCTAGGACGAGCCATTAGGAGATCAGCAGGAGCTTTCATTTTGCTACAGCTGTATTCACGTAAATGCGGTGACAAAGCACAGGGCTGTAGCGCACTGCAGTTACGCTGCTCTGCAAAGCAGGCGCCTGCACTAGTCTCTGCCAGCACAGCCCTATCAGAGAGTCTCACCCCAGACCGACGGAGCTGAGATACTAATGACAACTCATATACAGCCTGCGCAGGCAGGACGGTGCTGTCACAAGCATAGATTATTTTATCCGGGCGGAACGGGTAGCAAAGACAGGAGAGAGTATAGATCCACCTGCTGCAGGTCTGGAGTGTAGACTGCTAGCAGTGCACTACTGCTTTTTACACTGGCCTGGCGAGAAAGTGATCCCCTTTTGAATGAATTTGCTTACAGCACTATGAAATTACAGTTATTCCAGGAATACTGCCCTGAGCTCACGCTCCCCAGGTGACACGATGGAGAAATGCCTGCGGGACCATACCAGCACCCACCACTTGGGGAGCAGAATCCAGCCCAAAGCGTTTGGGAAGCTCCAGCATGGCACAAACACCTCTGCCAGCAGCAGAAGTTACTGGAAGGACTCTGATTCCTACGTAAACGCACATGAAATTTCATACTTGTGTATATCTGATGGCAATACCTTTATTTACTGCAGTGGGTATTGCACGCCTTGCTGGTTCCTGTTATTCCGCCAGAGGTCTGAGTTCTGTTTATCAGCATTTCAGGCCAGAAAAAAAAATGTTTGTTTTTCTGTTTCTTTATCCAGTCTGTCTGTTTCTTTAAGCATCTGTTTCCCAATTGTACCCCTCTCGTTCTGCACTGGGAACTGGCTCAAGACTAGGTAGGAGGTTTGATAGATACATTACATCCAGATCTCTCATTGCAGAAAAAAAAATTGAATTGGGGCTTGAAGGTGTGAGCTGCCTCTAATCAAAACAGTGTTTAGAGGAGATACAGCCAAATTCTGGCAGTGCCTGTATCTGGGAGAGGAAGGATGGCTCTGGTGCAGCTGTGGGCGCTGTGCAAGATGGGTTCACTTCCCTCTTACACGTGGGTTTTGTAGCCTTAGCAGAATGCTTTGCCTCAGTGTCCCCTTCCCCATCAAACGTTGGTGGGTGGGTTTTAGCATCAAACACTCATTGCCGAGATACTGCAAGACTTCATTCATCATTGCTGGCAAAGTGCTTGGGTAGACAGTGCACCAGGAATGCGTAGATGCATCTTGAGGTCGGCCGATGTTTTAGGCAGAGAAGGTAAACTGCATCGCTCTTGGTACAGCCCCTGGTGTGCACTAAGTCCTCCTGCTTCCCCATCCACCTCGCTGCAGCCAGGCAGGCCAAGATTCAGTGCAATTCTTTATGGACTGCCAAAGAAACAAATTATTATGCACTGCAAAATGAAACTGGCATTTTAAATCTAAAACACATGACATCAGCATTACATGTGGAACCAGATACCATCAAATCACACGCCACCTCATAAATATTCAGGCTGGTGGGGCAAAAGAAATGAGAGGTAGATCGCCGGCCAACAATGCTCCCCAGGGTCCACTGCTTCGTAAAAGGCTTTTGAGCAATATGAGGAGCGTACATACAGTCCGCTTTGAATAACCCACGAGGAGCTGACCCTACGGCGCTTGCAGGTTTGCTTGGGAGGCTGCAAGAAGGGGCCTTTTTGCATCAGAGCACTGGGGTGGGGGGGATAAAGGCCAAGAAGCCAGTGGCAGGAACAGAAGTAATATAAAGAGCAAAGTCATTTGAAATCCCGGAGTGTGTTGCTGTTCAGCAACCTGCCGGTGCGTGCGGAACTGCGTGAAGGACTCTCTTTGCTACCCCTTCCCCAGAGCATCCTTCAGAGCACAGAGGGGCTGCTCAGCTTGTCCCAAAAAGCAACACCTGTGGAACGTGCTGGAGGAGGACGGGCCTTCACGTTCGCCTCGCCAAGGGCCCAGGAAACTCATGCAGTAGTTGGAAGTTATGGTTTGGTTTCCCGGAATCAGCCCCCAGCGCAACCCCTCCCTCCAAAGCAACTTCTTGGTATTTGAAAGCTAACCTGAATAAACTTAGCATCTGATTAAAATAAAGCTCACCGATTTTTCTTTCTTTTTGGTGGCATTGGAAAAATCTTCGTTTTCAGAGAAAGAACTCATCCAGACTTCAAAATAGCTTGGTACATGAGAAATGCGATTCTCTCATTATGTCTCTGCACAACCTCCGTGAGAAACTCTATTTAACTCACATTTACATAATTCTAAGAATAGACTACTCCGCTCTTAGTATTCGTCCATCCTTAATTTATTATGGGTTCACCAAATATTTGCCCTTTCTTTCTGAATGTAAAAAGGATATGAATTCAGACAAGTCTTAAAGCATAACTCGATGCTAAGCTTATGGAAGATTTGGAAAGCATACTTATTATAAGGCACTTAAAAATGGCTCCTAAGGGTGGTGTAGGAGGGTCTTCCAGCATTTCTGTAGTAACCCGTACGCTGGAAGCAATATACTGTAGTTATAATAACTGCTTCCTAATTTTTATGCTTTACTTGTAAGGGACTGTTCCCCAAACTCAGAGAAGACAAAGAGAGAGGGGACGAATTAGGGTTTTCTTTAGTCCTGCAAGATCTCTATCGATCGCTGCCACGAGCCGTGGAAGGAACGATCCCCCTCCAGTGCTCCTGGTCACCAAAGAGAGGTATGGACAACGTGCGTTCCCACTGGATGGGGACGAGAGGGGCAGGGTGCTGCAGCTGTGGGACCTGACTGCAGAGACCTGGCAGAGTTGTCACATCCATGGCACTCCCACACTGTTTTTGGCTCCAAAGGGGAAGGCAGGGAAGCTTTGAGGGAGCTTTCCAAACAACGGAGCTGGGTAGCCTCTGCAGCCCGACATCTTCACGCAGGGTAAACAGTGTGTTTCCAACAGCTCGGACATTGGATGGCGAGCAGAGCTGGGCAAAAGTGTGGTTTGAGCTAAAATTTAGTGCCAGAAAAAATGTTTGATTTCACCTTGAATGACCTTGCAGACACTTCTGCTGTCTGTGTGTGGCTAGAGGACAAGGAGTGGTGGTACCTGATTCTGTAGTGGTGGGCAGGAGATCCCTGTATGAAGCTAGGCTCTGCTTGGATAGGACCTTTATGTGGGTTTGAGGGACACGCTTACCTGTAGAGTTAAATAAATAGCGTATGCAGCTGTACTGTGGGCTGCAGGGGAAGCCAGGGCAGAGACAATCCTCCTGGCATTGCCCACAGACCAAGGTCCTCAGGGGTGTTTCACCAGAAAGGGGTGTCGCACACAGCAGAAGATGCCTCAGCTGGAAACACTGGAAGAATGAAGGGTGGTTGTGGTGGCCCAGAGGGGACTGCTGCTGGCCCTGGGCTGGGGTGTGCTGCGCATTTGCCGTGTCCTGCACAGCCACGGCCAGGAGAAGGGCAGATTTCATTTCGCTTCTTATAAACAGCAAATTCCCAACTACAAGGATTATCTGGAAAACGCGGCCCCGCAAAGGGTCAAACACCAGGAGGCGGGAACAAGAACCCGTTATTCATAACTTTTATGATATTTAGGGCCAGCCGGTGGCTGGGCGGCAGACCCGCCGTGTTTGGACAGCTGGGGCTGGGAGCACCCGCAGCCCCGGGGGGATTCTGCCCCACCGCAACAGCCGCCTCTCCCGTTCTAAAAGTGCACTCTCATTCATCATTAATAAAAATAAGGTGATTAAGGTGCACAGCAACAAACGAGAGAAAAGCAAGCAATGAACTCACTACTAGAAATCATAGCAAGGCAAAAAATTAAGCTCTCTTCATTTACATTTTACCTTTTGGTTCACATTTAGTTGGCTTACAAGTGCGGGAAGGGTCTCTGTCTTCTTCCCGCCTCCTGGTATCATTTTTTAAAAGAAAATGTTTTTCCCTCTGCTACAACCCTACAACAAACCTCTGAAGAGGAAGAGCGATTGTAAATACAAAGAGGTAATTAGATGGCTGCCAAGAGATAGAGGCCTGTGTGAATGCACAAGCTCGGGGCGGGGGGTGGGGTGGGGGGAAGTAGCAAAGAATAACAGAGACTTTTACTTCTGCCTTGTTTTCTTTTATGCCGAGCTACGGTTTTATTTGTAGCAAGGGAGAGTAAGCGATTTCCAGACAGAGACATGGTAATTTTTAAATTGACAGTGCCCTTGCGAGTACTCAGTTGTATTTCTAACAAATACATTTAGCACAGATGAAGAGAATGGAGGTGAATCTTCTATAAATATGGGTTTTGCCGTTCCCACAGACCTCTGGCTTTTATCCTTTTCCCGCAGATTGAAGGACGGAGAGTTAGTGGCCTATTTTCCCCTCCCTGCTGGTAGGACAGAAACCGAAACAGAAATTTTATTTAAAGAAAAATACTAAATGGAACGGAATAATATATAGTAAATTGCCATCACATTTAACAAGCGCAGAGAGGATTACAGAGGTTAATAAGGACATATTTCAGAGTGCCTGCTTATCCTGAGCTCCACTCGCAGTCAGTTGATTAATTCAAGTGGGAAGAGCACGGCCTGTTATGATTACAGACGATTAGAAGAAGCAACAGGAGAAATGCAAGAAACAACAAGATATATGCCGTGCCGCAATGGTTCTGTTTACCCTACTGCTTTATTGCTTGCTCTTGACAGTGCTTTCCAGCACTTATTTCTTAGGCCACATCTATAAACTTGCTTAACCATGGTTTAGACCCAGGCTTTCCCCTTTTCCCTGCCCGTGGGCGCTCAGAGGCTGCTCAGTTCAGTTCAGGGAGGCTGTGAGCATATGATTTATGGCGGCTCCCCAGGTTGTCGCCTACTTGCTCGGGCACCGAAGCAGATGAGCTGCAGCTCATCAGGGGCAAGCAGAACATTTGGTGAGAGGACCCGTGCCCCAGAAGTGTCGTTCCTACAGGAGCAGCTTTGGGTGAAGGCACTGGCAGCGTTCATACCACGGCATGTAGCTTGCTGGGGAAGGGATCCACCCGTCTGAGCGTGGGTGATCCCCACCGGCGTCACGGTGCTGACCGGGCTGTTGGCAGCTCAAGCCAGGACCTGGCTAACCCTGCCCTTGGCTGGCCCAAGGGTTGGGTAAGGTACAGGGACAATGGCCTGCAAAATATTCCCACTTGGAACAAGGGCAGAGAAGCTTTCATGGCGCTCGGGAAACATGTCTGCATTACTGATGGTGCTAAGGGAGCACACAGCTGAAGGCCGGTGCCTGCACGCCGTCACTGGGGAAGCTGTAATTCATGACCCTGAGTATAGACGCCATTATAATGCAAAGGGACATCATCAGTCTACCCCTCCGCACACACACACGCACACGGTCTCTATTTCCAATGACTTCTGAAACAGAGAGTGTCTCTGAAAACTCAGGCGCGGGGTGAGGCGGTGGCTTCATGCTATGGCTGAACCAGTGGAACCTGACGATGAAAGGGACAGCCCGGCCCTCTGTCCCCATCCCAGCCTGTTCCTTGCTGTGGGAGAGGGGAATGAGGAGGAGCGGAGGAGGGAGAACTGTTAGGCTATTAACAGCTGCCAGGTTTTCTATTTAAGCACATCCACAGCTTGGTAACACGGCATGGTGGGTGCTACTAGAAATAAAGTCCACGTCCGTCTGTGGCAAAATTTACTGCAATACTTGTAATATTTCCATTTAGCAGTGATGACATCACACATAGGTAGTATGGAAAATGTGCTTTTTTTCCTAAATTATTCCATTGCACATTGGTCCACGGAGTGCCTGACCATTTAATACTGGTGGGAGAAGACTGCAAGTTTCACTCAGAATCTCCTTACTTTTTAAGCTACTACTAGGTTCTTAATTAAAAACATCTGATATTCAATTGTCACTGGTCCAAGTGACCTACCCACCCACCTTTATTGAAGACTTAAATTGTTCAGATCTCCTTCAAGATTTGTTTTCATTTATAGACTCATAGAATAGTTTGGGTTGGAAAGGACCTTTAAAGGTCATCTAGTCCACCCCCCCTGCAATGACCAGGGACATCTTCAACTAGATCAGGCTGCTCAGAGCCCCGTCCAACCTGACCTTGAATGTGTCTACAACCTCTCCGTTCTGTTTTTCACACAAGTCTTTCTTGCAGAGGATGATGCAAGCACAGGGTGAGCCCTTCTCTGGACATCTCTGCCTGAAGCACAGGGGAGTTTTTCTCTTTTTGTTGTCAGATAGAACAATTTAAATGGATCTTAGTTTGAGGTAAGGGATCCTAATTAGATCTTGATCTTCAGGATGGGTCCTTAGCCAGCTCCAGGAACTTGCCTCTCCTGTTCTAACTAGCATGGGATATATGTATATATAAAATATATATATATATATTTTATATATATATGAGATATATTTTTATATATATATAAAGATATATATCTGTATAATATACATGATATATAATTACTATATTTTATATATTATACATTATTATATATTATAATATATTCTATATATAGAATATATTATAATATATAAAATATCTATAATATCTATTATATATAGATGATATATATGAAGTATATATCTATATATAATATAGATATTTTATAAATTTTTATATTTTTATATAATATATATTCTATATGAATAATACATATAAAATATGTATATAATAAAATAAATATATAATGTATATTTATATATATTTTGTAAATTTTTATATATAAATTTATAATATATATTTTATAGAGAGATATATAAATTTTATATATCTCTCTATATAATATCTATATTCATATATAGATATATATTTTTATATATAATATATATAATAAATTTATATATATCTATATATATCTATATAATATATACATCCATATGTATATATCTCTCCCTATATATATACCCTAACAGGCAAAATTCTTCTAAATTAAAGAATGTTTATTGTTATTTTTGCCTGATTTCTTTTAATAAAAAGGATTTGTAAAGTATAAGATGTTGGTCTAGTAGTGCTTTGCCGTTGACTTCAGTGGGGAAAACAAAGTACCTGGCGTTTGGCAGCTTCAACAGGGGTTTTCCAGGTGTAAAATCTTCTCAGAAGTGACAACGGCAATCGCCTGTCTTACAAGATTTTTACTTTCTTCATCAAGTGATGAGGTTGCTCATCACCTCCGTGTCTCAGTGCACCAGACGCTTTCTGGATGGAAGTTTCACATTGGGATAGCTACAAGACAAATCTCAAAATCAACTCTAGCAACGCGTGATTCATCCCAAAGCATCTCATCAGTGAAATGAATGAGGCACAACTGGTACAAAAGAGCTCTCTGCGTGGTTACATGTTGCCTAGAAAGAGCACAATTTCCAAAACAGTCGTGGACCTTAAAACTCCGGAGTGCTGGTGTTTCTCAGACATGCTAAACTAATTACAAATATGATAGCCCTTGCTTCTTCTCTTGATTTAGCTTCAACACTGACCTTCCCTTAAGAATAGGATACCATGCGTAGTAAGGGTGAACATTTTAATTCAGGGTGCACTGCTCAGGGAAGAGCCATGATTTTGAAATCCTGTCATTTGGTTAACATTGCAGCAAATTATGAGCTAATATCCGTTGTTAATGACCAATTAATCACCAAGAAAAATCAATCAAAAGGAATTTAAACTTCTATGCTAATTTTCAAACCCCAGTTGGGTTGTGCTATTCAAAAATCAGCATGTTGCTCAGCTCCAGAGCTGGACGAAGACACCTGGGAAATGGCATGGGCTTTTTGGAGTTGGCTGCTGTGAGTGTTTTAAAACTTTCAGATTCAACTCTCTGTAATTTTGGTAGCCAAGAAGCAGTCACACTTCAAACTGTGATCATTTGTCTGAATCTGAATGCACAACAAGCATCCTAGATGTAACAACCAATTCCCCAAAACTGTCACATTTTTTCTCAGAAAAGCCTTACCAGTGAGCATACCTGTTATTGAGCCACAACCCTCAGCTCCAAAATGAGTTCAAAGCATCATTATTTAGGCCTGTTTTGATAATAATTATTCACATTTTGGCAGTGGAACATTGCACCTTGTCAGCCCAATCATCGAGACCGATGGTGGCTGAACAAGTGGCAGTCCCAGACAGACGGGTTTCCGTCCTTGCAGCTTCCAAACTTGTGTCTAATAGTTGTTTCTGCAAATTGCATCCCTTCAAATTTCCATCCATCCCATCTCTCATCCTGGCCTACCAGAGGGTACCTCAGTTTCTGTGGCTTCTATTTTCTTCAATAGCTTCCCAACATTTTGGGAATTTTCCCATCATCCATGAAAAAACAGGTCTTCGGTCTGAGATCCTGTGGGGACAAGTTAGACTGTTTGTTTCTAGGATTATTTCAACAAAACAATCAATCCGCAATCTTTAAATTAAGACTCCTGAACTGTCAAAGTATCTACTTTGTACATTTGCTGATGTGTGAAGCCATGATTTCCTTAGTGAACCAGACCACCTCCACCACTCCCAATGGGCATGAACCCGTCAAACAGACTTTGCACCTAAAATATTTTGAGGGAGACTGGTATACTTGCTCATCCACCAGAGATATGGTGAAGCAAAAAGATCCCAAGGATCATTTCAGCCAAAATCAGCTATCTGCTCAGTAAATGCACAGCCCTTTCCCTGCTGGTTGCATTTGGTGACTGCTTTTGTGTAAGTGGTACCCCGGCTGCCCAGCACGTTGGGTGGTGTGGGAAAGAGGGAGGCCCGCCAGGACAGGATAGGGCCATTGGAAGAGAGACCAGTGTCCCTTTCTTGCCCCATTTCTTCTTCCCAAAGTAGGTGTCCAGAGGCTGCCTTCACCTTGAGCCAGTACAGTGCTGTAGGTGCTGCACAGATACAGTCCTACCAATGTAGGTGTGGGTTTGTTACCTTGCTCTTATTACTCTGGTTTTGGCCACTGGGTATTTGGGACTGCTGTGGAAGATAAGTGTTATGATCCATTTTTATCTGAAGTGGCTCACAATCTCTTTGCTTTTGGCTGGCACGCTGCAAATCAATCGAATCAATTGAATATTCAGAGCTGAGTGGTCTCTGCTCAGGCCAATGGTTGCTTTACCCATCCATGGGCAGAGGTCAAGTAGGTAGGGTCATTTTTCTTATGTCCTATGACATTTATGACATTCTTATGTCCCATGGCATTTCAGACATTTTCTTATGTCCTGTGACTTGTATTCTTTTTGCTACTGCACAAGGCTGCTTTAGCTCTCTTGGTCTGCCTTTCCCTCTGCATTACCGGAGTACATGCAAGCAGCCTGACTATCAGAAAAGACAGATCACTGCAAAATTGATGAAAACGAGACGTGAGTCAGACCAACTGATTTGATTTAGCCTGCTTATCGCAGTGACTTCTCCTTTGGGCCTTACTTTAGATGTGACTCATGTTGTACCTGTACTTGCAAAAAGCCTGCCTTGAAAATATTTTTATTGGGTATCTCAAGTAATTGGCAGATTTCTGTTAATATTGTGTCCTGCGAGTGCCAGCTGACCTTTGCAAACACAGTTCAGAGCAGGTAGAGAGGAAAAAGAGAATTCTGATTAATTTTGCCAGAGATGAAATACATGACACCAGCTGACGCAAAACTACCGCTGTGCCTGACCAGCTCCATGTTGTGCTTCTCCTTGTGAGGACACCTTGTGCTGTAGAAACACAGCCTTTCACAAGGTGGGCATTTTGGCAGTTAACAAATGCTTGATTAAGATGAGCTACTACATAATTAATTATAAGCCTCAAATTAAATGACCGGGGAATTGATTCAGGTCAGGAGCTGTGAAGCTAAATGAAAGTTACTGGGGTTACGAGCACTGATCTGCAGTGGAAACTGTTCAGCGCAGGAGGCTGGAAATCAGCTTGGTGTGTGAGATCTGAACATAGCACATCTCAAATCAACACGGTTTCCAGGTGAACATAACTGAAATTTCAAAATGTGATGATGAAGGTGATCCGCAAGCGGTAATCATTGGCGTCCAGTGAACTGAGCTTCTGCGCTGATGTCCCTGGAGCAACGCTGATTGCTGTTGCATTAAGATCTGATGCCCTGCCCTGCTGTAATCTTCATCATCCTATTTTACACTCTCAGTTGGCGTTTCGCAAGTCCTTCAGCCTTATGAAACAACGATAAGCTGTGAATGCCTGGTTGCAGGCACCACACCCGAGGGTCACCGTGCCGCTTGCTGCACGGCACAGTGCAGGGCACGGCCGCTGGCCATCTGCTTGCACTCTTTACGGGCAGGTTCTTCTTTTGCAAGGGTCTGAATTTAATAAAGGAGAGCAGGAGAATAGAATATCTGGTCTCATAGCTGGTAATCCGTTGGCCATCCAGAAAACGATGAGAAGTTGAAAGCGGTTCAATAAGCAGATCTTACCACACAGTGTTCTGCGTGGCTGGAAGACTAGTTTTATTTTCCATAACCATTTCCCCCAAGTGTCCCCAGCCTTCCAACATCTCAGTTGTTTAGGAATCATAACATGCGAGTTGCTAGGGTAACCAAAATCTGCCTGACCCCCTATATCCAGCTGCCTGGGAGACTCCATGTTCCAGGACGTGGATCAGTCCTGGAAAGAAACCTTGGCCAGATGTGCCATGGTTTCCCCGTCACAGGCTCTAGCAAGGTGCTCGCAGTGAGCTGAGAGCCGTGCATGCAGAATGCGAGGAGGAGCACGACATTGCGGTTTCTGGCCAGGGTGAGTCTATGGGACAGCAGCATTTAACATTTGCACTCCTCCACACCACAAAAAGGCATGCTGGCTCTTTCCAAATGGTCATGAGCCCACAGCATGAAGGTCTCGCTCTCCTGGGTAGCACCTTGTCACCTTGTCTTTTGTTTAGGGTGATGGCTGGCAAGCACATCCCCTACAGGGAATCATAGAATCATAGAATCATAGAATCATAGAATCATAGGGTTGGAAGGGACCTCTGGAGATCATCTAGTCCAACCCCCCTGCCAGAGCAGGGTCACCTAGAGCAGGTTACACAGGAACATGTCCAGGCGGGTTTTGAATGTCTCCAGAGTTGGAGACTCCACCACCTCTCTGGGCAGCCTGTTCCAGTGCTCTGTCACCCTCAGGGTAAAGAAGTTCCTCCTCATGTTTAGGTGGAACTTCCTATGTTCAAGTTTGTGCCCATTGCCTCTTGTCCTGTCCCCGGGCACCACTGAAAAGAGCCTGGCCCCATCCTCCTGACACCCACCCTTTAAGTATTTATAAGCGTTGATAAGGTCACCCCTCAGCCGTCTTTTTTCCAGACTGAAGAGACCCAAATTCCTCAGCCTTTCCTCATAAGAGAGGTGTTCCAGTCCCCTAATCATCTTTGTAGCCCTCTGCTGCACCCTTTCCAGCAGTTCCCTGTCCCTCTTGAACCGGGGAGCCCAGAACTGGACACAGTACTCCAGATGCAGCCTCACCAGGGCAGAGTAGAGGGGGAGGATGACCTCCCTCGACCTGCTGGCCACACTCTTCTTGATGCACCCCAGGATGCCATTGGCCTTCTTGGCCACAAGGGCACATTGCTGACTCATGGTCATCCTGTTGTCCACCAGGACTCCCAGGTCTCTTTCCACAGAGCTGCTCTCCAGCAGGTCAGCACCCAACCTGTACTGGTGCATGGGGTTATTCCTTCCCAGGTGCAGCACCCTACACTTGCCCTTGTTGAACTTCATAAGGTTTCTCTCTGCCCAGATCTCCAACCTGTCCAGGTCTCTCTGTATGGCGGCACAGCCTTCCGGTGTGTCAGCCACCCCACCCAGCTTGGTGTCATCAGCAAACTTGCTGAGGGTGCACTCTGTCCCCTCATCCAGGTCATTGATGAATATGTTGAAGAGGACTGGACCCAGTACTGACCCCTGGGGAACACCACTCGTCACTGGTCTCCAACTAGACTCTGTGCCCCTAATCACAACCCTCTGAGCTCTATCTTTCAACCAGTTTTCTATCCACCCCACAAGAAGAGTAAGCAGGGAAGAGTAAGCAGGACCTGCCCAGCTTTCTGAAAAGCCTCTGGGGGAGCAGCTGATACGTGCATCCCATCAGCTCAATCCACTGTAATTTCTGCAGGGTGCTGGCTTTGGCCACTGTTTCTTTTTATTCCTGCTTTTGAATCCATTCAAGTTTTAGAACCCATAAATGTGATTTTTGGTCTGGACTCCAGCTGCTGTGCTAAGGATGCATGCTCAAGGTTGAACTGAACTATTGCAGCGCTCACTGATTGGAGGGGGTGATAATCTTGACAATATTTGGTATCATTTCACTGTTTAAAATTGCACAAGTCTCTGCTACACGCCTTAGGAGATGCGTCCTTGGAGACGCTGAAGACTAAACCAGGTACACCAACAAGCTGTGTACTACGTAAGTCATCACACTGTGGAAGAGGACAGGAGACAGCCTACCAGATTTCCTCCCACGAGGTCACTGCGCTGTCCCTCTGGAAGTTTTATTGCAGCTCAGACAAACCTGCAGGAAAGGACCCTCACTGCGCTGCTGCCCGGCACCTCTCTGGTGGTGGTGGTGGTGGTGGTGGAACCACCTTGTGGTGGTTTCAATAGATAGAGGTTTTGGCCCATCCTCTTTGAGAGCTCTTCTGGACTCAGCGTGGACCTCCAGCTCTTTGCCCTGCCTCCATCATGGGGCCTGACCTCCATGCTGTCCTCCACATACTTTCCTGTTTCAGCAAGGAAGTGTTAGCCTCATATGAGAGATGGGAACACAAATCCTGGATCATTTGCACAAGACACTGAAAAATGTCTCGTAGGTAGGGAACTGAGTGCAGGGAAATCCTCAAGTACAACCAAAATCACTGGACCCTTCTTCTCTCAGCTTCTGATCAGTGCTCAGAAATGAGACTTCTGCAAACTCAGTAGGAAAAGGCATTAACCATTGGCTTCTCTGAAGTCTCTCAGAGCTTTATTTAAGATTTCATTGGAACCATGGGCTTATTCATCAAGATCAGTATTAACCAGGACTTCTGCATATAATGGATCCCAAAGCATAGTTAGGTGTATCAGCTACAGTCATTGCGTAATTTTCTTAATTTATGTTTGGTTTCTAAAGCACAGATGGATTTGTGAAAAGAGAATCCTACACAGTCCCTACCTAGGAGGTATGATGCCAGGTGGCACTGCTGACCCTGCAGCACACCCATGTCACCTACTTAACCTTATAATGTATATCTCCAGATACATCACACGTCATGTCAGACCCCTGTCCTATTATTCTGCCCCAAAACCATTGCTGTTTCATTACTGGTAGGCTGAATGCTCACATAAATTTGGCAGATAGCGGCTAGCCTTTTTTCCTGACAGATGCAAAACTAGTTGCACATGTCCTCTCACCACAAAGCGTGGGCCATCTTACAAATACAAAAGCAAGTAGATGAATTTTATCCCAGGAACATATATTTTTTTAATCTCTGTAATCCTTCCTACAATGAGCTGCTAAACTATAAGGCACAATGAATAGAAAGTTTAATTTTGGGGGGCAGAGGGCATGAGCTGCTCCCCTGGTGTCGGACTGGACCCTGGTGGTTTTCGGGACCCCTTTCCTGGTTGTTCTTGCATGCATGTTTTGAGCTGTAAATTCTGATTTGGTGATTGCATGTTGGAAAGTTTCAGCCTGTCCCCTGAAGATACTGTGCCCAAAATCTTCTTCTCTCTCTGATTTTCAGAATTGATGTCATCCTGGTCCCTCTTAATTAATCTGATTGCTAGTGCTGTGCTACTGCTTTCGCAGTTATGCCTATAACGGCTATTAGAAGTGTGATGAATCATTTGTATTTTCCTGGAAATGTACTTGAATCTTCTGCAGAATTGTCTCCAGTCCATCTTCTCCCTTCCTGTCCAAAACACAGCATATGTCTCTGCTGTGCTCCGTGGCTGGAAAATGTTTCTGAGTTCAGGACTGAGCTGCTCCGTAGCAGAAATTCTCAGAGTTGTTATAACAAGATGTTCTTTCGAAAAATAGTCATTTCCCCCACTTCCTCCAAAAAGACGCAGTGATAACAGGAAAAATGTGAGTTCCTTGCTCTGGATGTTTGTCCTGCAGGAGCATTTCAGCAGGCTGAGGGCCCACTGCAGCAGGTATTGTGTAAGCACGGTGCAGATGGTCCTAATCCAAAGCGCTTACAAGCTAATTGCCATGTCTCTGTACTCATTAGCGTGTGGGCACTTTTCCCAGTACGTGGTGCAGGGCTGTGCATACGTCTGGCCAGCTGATCCAGCTAACCACACGGGTACTTCTCTGCTCTGCTCTCTCACCGCAGCCGCTCGCCATGCTGGGCTGGAGCTGCCAACCCCCAGAGCTGTCTTCACAGCTCCTCCACCGCCCCCGCGCCGCCTCCTGCATGGGGACCTGTGAATCCTCACCATCCCCAACTTCTGCTGTGATGCTCGTCAAACCAGTCTTCCTGGGACTGGGCAGGCAACGTGGCCATGGGGACGGCCCCTGCTGTGCTTGTCTGACCTTGTTGTCAACAGCAAGAGACACTTGAGAACTTACCTAACGGCGTGCAGACTGGCCAGGGCAATGCTCTCTCCTGTTATTGCCCCTAAAAACATGCACGTTACTGTAAGCAGTGCTAGCAGTAAATGATAAATGAGCCTGTGTTTACCTAAAAGGCCAGTTCTATGCCCATTACAGATGGAGAATAGGTTCTCAAGATCCACTTTCCCTCCTTTTGTGGCTTCCTCCTGCTACGAGGGCTGCCCTGTTTATCTCTTGCTTTTTCATACTTCTAATTTACTTTCTCAGAAAAAGATCTGCAAGTAGTTAAACGGTGCTAATATATATCCACCAAGGGGTGCTGTAAAGTTTTTAAATGGTGATTGGGTGTTTGGCAGGCAGAAGGCGAATTGCTCTGTCTTTCCATGATCTCACACATCACATAAGGGTGAACAAGGGATTTTCTAAAGTGCAAAGTCCCAGTGCTGCTGTCATTCCGCAAATGCTGGAGTCATACATCGAACAGCTCCTATTTTTATTGGAAATATTTCACTACAGTAAAAGAGGGTTGAAAACCAGAATACCATCCAGTTTCTCAGCCCCAGAGGTGGTGTTCTCCAGGTCAGGGTTGAGTGGCTCTGGAGGATGCTACGGTTGGGGAAGTTTGCACTGCTGTGCTGGGTGGATATGATTAGCACCAAGGTCTTATATTTTCCCTTTTTAGTGAGATGTGTTCTGCCCTGCAGGGATGGAAGCTGTCACTCTTCAGTGCCTTTGTTCCGGTACTTTAAGAAAAAAAATCACACTAATAATATATAGGAATAAATAACCTCTCTGTGTTGCATAGACCAGAAAGACCATAGAATCATAGAATGGTTTGGGTTGGAAGGGACATTAAAGATCATCTAGTCCAACCCCCTCCCCTGGGCAGGGACACCTCCCACTAGACCAGGCTGCTCAAAGTCCCATCCAGCCTGGCCTTGAACACTTCCAGGGATGGGGCATCCACAGCTTCTGATACTGCCACACAGATTGTCATGTCCTTGCTGTCACCTGTGCTACTAAGTATCACATGCACATCAAGCAAACAGGAAAATGCGATACGTGGTGATCTTTCACGTGCTTTCTGCTCTTAGCTGCTTCCATGCCGAGGGATTTCTCTTCCTTTTTAACCTGCACTGAAATAAACTAGCAAGGAGTTGGGATAGAGTGGCTGTATTTCAGCGGTTGTGGCTGGAACAGCTTTATGTTTATGCTGAGCGTATGTTTACATTAATCATAATGACGTGTAAGACTCATACCTACAAGGAATCACATCCAAATTAGTCCCATGCATGGGAAGCCAAGGGAATTACTCATTGTGCGTAGGGATAAATGTCTCCAGCAGGACCTTGGCTGGCAGGCCGCAGGGTGCGTCGCAGGTGCAGGCTGCGTGGTGATGCTGATCCAGGGCATCCCGTCCCTCCGCGGACCCTGCTGGAGCTCCTGCGATGTGGTTTTGCTGCCCAGAGAACAACCTGCAAGGGCTCCCCCACTGCCAAGGCCAAAGAAGAGCTTTCCGCTGCTTCCAGAAAGCTCTGTCTTGGGTGCACACCCAGTAGCCCATTTGCTCCAGCTTTATTATCGGCATGGAGTTACACCTGCTTCACCAGTTGCTGAGCTGGAGCTGCACAGAGCAGCACCACGAGCCGGGGAAGCTTCCTGAGAAACCTTTGCTTGCTGCAGAGGGGAGAGGGTGAGAAGGGGGAACGTCACATCAGATGTTATTTCCTGAAGGTTTACCTAAGAGTGATTTCTTGGAAGGAGGGGAAAAAAAAGAACTTGTTTTGTCTCTTTTTTTTTTTTTTTTTTTTTTTTGGAAATGTAATCTGGTACATAATGTTCCAAGTTACCAGTGCCTCATATTGTGTGTTGCTTCATCCACTCTAAATATCATCTCTTTCTGCAGTCTGGCTTGACATATTCCTCTTAGATTATCTCATTTTGCTGTACAGATACATCTGTGGCTTTACCCAAAATTACAAAGGAAATATCATGAAAATGGGTTATTCAAGCAAGAGCAACCAGAAACTAAAGTTTTTCTTTAGTGTCTAAGCACAGATTTCCCCATAAGTACCTTTGGTATTAGAAAGCCAGTTTGTTCAAACTAAATATTAAATGTGGGTCACGATTCATCAAAAGACATTCTCAGCTTTTGGTGCACGGCTGTTCCTATAGGTGTCCAGTGAAATACATCGGGATGTGCTGAAAAACCTATTGAAAACATCCAGAACTTGGGGGTGAGTGCCTTTTGTGCCCTTGCTACTTGAGTCTAAAATAAAGGCCACATAGATCACAGCTTTTAGCTTCGAAAATGGGTTGCTGCATAGCTACCTTTAGCAGGCAGGGTGCGGAAAGCCGTGAAAGCCTGGATGCGCAGCTGCAGTGGACGGCAGCTACAGTAGTCCCACACTATACAGCCTGTAGTATCACCGACACATCCTGCCAAACCCCATGCTGCAGCGTTTCCAAGGAGATATTACATCACGTTAGCGTCTCGTAGGAGTTTGAAACCTGCTCCATCTGACTTGTTATTTAATATTTCCATTAATAGAGGCTTTGTGAAACTACCTATTTCTGGTCAAATTTCTCTCAGGTCAGAGACCAATAACTGCCCTAGCACATGGATGGGAGTTTTGGTGTTTACACATTAAAGGATGCAAAAACACCTGGGAGAAAGTGGAGAAGAGAACTTCAAAATGTTTTGAGGTCAGAGAGGCAACTTGTAGTGAGAGTCCTGAGCCAACTCCTTGGTTTGAGAGGGACAGGAATGAGAGCAGAGACAGTCAGAAAAATCAGGGAAACGAGTTTGTTCTCCAAGTACTTTCCATCAAAAATGGAAATGTTTTGTGAAGGCAGCACTTTGCTCATCATCGGTTTTGGAGGGAAAATGGATAAAACGTTGACTTTTGCTGTATGAAGTTCAGTTTTTATTTTCTCAACAGTGGCATCACATTGGATGGTGATGAGCACAGAATATACAAGGGACGTGCCCAGGCAGGTTAGAGAAGCAAATTCATCTCCTGAGCCCACGGGAGAGAGACGAGTGGCACGGCAGAGCTCACCTTCACGCTCTGAGATGCTAATTCATTTTCCCACCTTTCCTTATCCTCCAGAAAACGTGACTGTGTCAATAACAGTTTCACTGGTGGGGCAGTAATGAAATCCTTACTTTGGCCTGGATTTTGACCTCGAACCTCAGAGCTCCTCTTATCCGTTGTTACATTACCCCCCTGGGGAGCAGTCTGGCACACAAGAGGTAATCAGCTAAATTTGCAGCCAGAGACACTTAATTTTAAAGCTTTCTAATTATAAGGATAGTTAATGATTTTTTAAGGCCAGGTCAGAGAAACACCCGTCAGGGATGGGCTGTATGTCTTTCAGCCTGTTTCCACGCCTCCTGGTTGGGTTGGGTGGATGCAGCCAGCTCGGCTCTGGACGCAGCGTCCTGCCCCACCAGCTGTGCTGTGTAAGCCTTTTTCTGACGAGGAAGGTGGGGAGGGTCTCCAGGTATGAGAATGTTAAAAGCAAAGGTAATCTCGCATTGTGAACAACAGAGATGAATTTCTTCCATCCATGCCAGAACAACTTGCGTGTCACTCCATTGACTTTAATTGTACTCTTACTTCACCCTGGAGAGCAGGACTGGGTCACAGACGGTGACCGCACCTGGAGTACTGTGTCCAGTTCTGGGGTCCCCGGTTCAAGAAGGACAGAGCTGAGACGCCTTCATGCAGCTCCTCTCTGTGCTAAGGAACTGAGCACCATCTTAATTTAGATGCTGATTTGCTGGAGAGGGTACAGCAAAGGGCCACCAAGATGATTAGGGGACCGGAACACCTCTCTTATGAAGAAAGGCTGAGGGATTTGGGACTCTTCAGTCTGGAAAAAAGACGACTGAGGGGGGATCTTATCAATGCTTATAAATACTTAAAGGGCGGGTGTCAGGAGGATGGGGCCAGGCTCTTTTCAGTGGTGCCCGGGGACAGGACAAGAGGTAACGGGCACAAACTCAAACATAGGAAGTTCCACCTAAACATGAGGAGGAACTTCTTTGCTTTGAGGGTGGCAGAGCACTGGCACAGGCTGCCCAGAGAGGCAATGGAGTCTCCATCTCTGGAGACATTCAAAACCCGCCTGGACGCGTTCCTGTGCAACCTGCTCTGGGTGACCCTGCTCTGGCAGGGGGGTTGGACTAGATGATCTCCAGAGGTCCCTTCCAACCCCTACCATTCTGTGATTCTGTTATTCTGTGACTGCAGAATTTGACTGCCTTTAGTAAACCCTTTGGACTGCATGCTTGTGTCTTCCAGCCTTGCGAGAGGCTCTTGTGTGAATTACCGTCACTCTCCAACGAGCAATCTAGGTCATACCTGATAAATGTGTTTACTGGATTAGTGGGTGAGAGGAAAACAGTAGGCATGGTTCATCCAGCTGCCAGGGGGGCATTTAATACAGCGCTGCACGACAGATTGATTTGCAAGGTCAGAAAGAATAGCATAGAATAGGCAGAAAAATACTGAAAGGGATTAAAAAATGGCTTAAGGGCAGAGAAACGGCAATGTCATTAATGGGGAAAATTTTACGTGAGTTATCTTTGTTATTGGACCCCTTTTTTTTTGCTGTCAGACCCCTTGAGGAAAGTACTGGGAAAATAAAGAAGGGGGAGAATGGTCTAGCCTGGGAGGACAGCAAAGGACGCAAACACAGAGCTGAGATGCCTTCACGCAGCTCCTCTCTGTGCTAAGGAACTGAGCACCATCTTAATTTAGATGCTGATTTGACCCAGAAAGCAGAAGCTGATGAGAAGAGGAGTCAGTTTGCTTCTGTGGGATACCAAGGTCCTGCTCGCACACAGGGAGCCACAGAAGAACTGAGGTCTTTCCTCTTCACTCTCACATCTTCTCCCCAGGGCTTCCCTGCTGTTTGAAAAAGACACTTAAGCCCTTGGTTTCAATTCATCCAATAAATAATTCTTCCTTCCAACAATGCCCAAAGGCTTGTCTTTGCCACCTGTGTGGCCAGGCCGGCCAGCGCTGAAGTGCAGAAGAGTTTGGGAAGACCGTACAGAATGACCCTACACAGCTCCAGCTCCTCTGCTTTGTCAGAGCCTTTGAAAAATTGGTTGTCATCTGCCACTTCGAACATACCCGGGCTGTAGCCCTCTTCGAGGAGTTCTGAGACCTTCTTGGCTTGAGAAAAAACACAGGCAAAAAGGTGAAAATGTAGATTCCCTGCAGTGCCATCTTGCCTCATTATTACCTTTCCTGACACCACTTTCAGATCGACTTCTGCATGAAATGGTTAGGAGGCCTAATGTGGCTTTTGGAAATTTAGGGCTTTTTTTCTTTCTGCTTCTTCCTACTTTTTAGGTTTAACACATTTTCTTTTTTCAGCTATACGCTAAGTAACATTAAACTGTAATGAGAAAGAATAATTTAAAAAATAACTTAAAACAGAAAAGAGTTATAAAAATAACAAATCCTGTGGGTAGCATCCAAAAGACTTTCTATCATGCTGACTGATTAGAAGGCTCATTTAATTGTCTGTATGCAAATTTCATGTCACCAATTCCTGACATTCAGAAATCTTGAGATTTTAAAATGTAAAGGTTCACATCACTTTTATTTCACTTTCAGCTGATTTTGGGACCTGCAGGCTCCATTGTTTCGATGTAAGGACTTTTTTCCTGAAAAGCTGAGGAAAAGGTGCATTTTTAATTCTTAAAAGCAAGCTGAGATTTGCTCACGTTCACTAGGTTTCAAGAACTGTGGTCCTAAAATATTGCAAGTGTTTGGCATGCCACAAAGGCTACAAGGAGCTATAGGAGTTGTTTGTTTTCAACATAAAGAAAATACACAGATTTCAGTTTCAAAAACTCCCTTTTTCAGTATTAACGCATTTCCACCAGGAATTGGACTGACTGGCTCCCACTTGGCCAGCATTGTGAAGTGGACAGAGCTTGGTAGGAACAACAGGACACACAACACGATTTTTTAAGGGCTGCATCCTGGAGGATTTAACATCTTGGTTTCACAGTCTCCTGAAATGACTGGAAAGGGTCTCACTGCCCTCCCCTGATTCAGGTCCGCCCATCACTGCTTGTCATACACTCCAGGAAGGTGCCCCATTTCTTTACAGTAGACTTTTAGGTACTCAGAGGGTGTTGCCACCTCCATCCTTGTCCATGTCTCCTGTGAGCATTTCCTGCAAACCTGGGCTGGACTCTGTTGGCTTCTACTCAGATGGGGCCAGGACATGGACCCTGGGGAGAGCTGGGTTTCCTGGGGCAGATGACGCGAGACACACAGTGCTGGCAGAGCTGCAGTGTGGGAGCTGGACCCCCACCATAGCGCTGGTTCCTGGGGCAGAGGCCTGAAGCTCTGTGTGGCCACTGCCTTCAGGGAAAGGGATTTCAAGAGCACCGTTGCTGCAGTGTGCATTTGTGGAGACCAGATCTGCCCAGGGTCAATATCTCGAGTATTATGCAGAATTGGGAGCCAAACAGTTTATCTCCTAGTTTTTTCCCCTGTAGCTGAAGACATGCGCGTTAGCCCAGGGTGAAGAGTGGTTGACAGAAGCAGTCCTAGTAGCAGTTAACTGGGACTTTCTTTAAGTCCATAGCCAAACTTTCTTTAAAAGTTTATTATCCCCTTTTCAGAGGGTTTACTTAAGGCAGGGTCCTCCTTGACCAGACAGGTGGTGTCTGAAAGCTTGAGAGCCATGTAAAAGTGACTCAAGAGGGTTAGAGCTGGTACCAACCATGGCTGGTATCAACCCTGGTACCAAACACGGCTGTGGCCGTAACTGAGTTTTGTGTATACCAGCATTGATTAAAAATGGCGCTCAGGCCAGGCTCCCCTTGATAAAGAGCAGCCAGATGGATGCTATAAATCAGTTGGAAAACCCTGGGCCAAACTCCATGCTCGGACTGATTCAAACAGCTCCTTTTAATGTCACAAATGCGATTTGTCCAAACGGAATCCAGAGCAGAATTTGGCCTTTCATGTTTGTTTAGATTAAGAAATTTGGACAGTAAAAGCCCGTTTATATTCTGGCTAGCAGGCTGGGTATTACAGCGCTCGAATAGTGGGAAGCCCAGACAGATGGCTACATGAATCACAGCGAGGCAGGTCTGATTATCTTGATATTTTCCACGCGATAAAGTGGAGGGACGTGGTGCCATATGGTGGAATATGGCTGAGGGACCCTCGGCAGCTGGGCGGGATGTAAGCACTTTCCAAGGCAAGTGGCAGAGCGAAACACCCGCTCCGGCGATGAGGGGGAGGGATGAGGACGGGGTGGCTCTCTGGGACAGCCAGCCATGCTGAGCCACTGGAGCAGCAGCATCCTGATGGGAGGATGGGAGAATAAAATGGGACAGGTTGGTCAGGTCTGCCAGCGCAAAAGCACCTCAGGATGCGGGGAAACTGGGAAGGGAAAGGTAAATATGTGAGGGTGAAGAAGGGAAGCCAAAGGCTTCTGTGGGGCTGAGTGTCTACAGAAAGTGCAAAGGGAACAGGAGAGCGGCCCTGCCCGTGGGGAACAGGTCTGCTCTCTGTTTCGAAAAGGCTGCTGTTGTTTTGCTGGACCTCACAGTTATTTCTCACAGGCTACCCTGGAATAGAAACAGCCTATGGTTTGCTGCTCTGTCTTATCCCGAGAACTGCAAAAAAAAAAGGAAATTGCATAAAAGAACTGGATTTCCACAGATGTCTAAGAGATGTTTTTCAAAGTGAACTCACGCACAGAGATCATTTAGAGCCACTTCACTTTCATAATCTGTTGACTGGGGTGACTGGTCCAAGGCTTTCCATTTTGCGTGTGGGAAATCTATTTGCAGAATATCACATTTTAGAAAAATATGCTATGTGGAAGAAAGGAAATTTACTCTTCTGAGGTAATCAAAGGATACAATGGGTTTATCCTTTTGAAGCCGAATGATAAGAGCTTTCCAGAAGACAGTGGCCAGGGCCAGCGGTGCACCAGGGCTGTGGGTGCCGATGGTGTGGAGAGCATTGAAAAGGTGCCACAGCGCCACGGGAGCCACCAGAAATAGCTTTGCCCTCACATCGGCACTGAATCCAGAACACAGCCCTAAAAAACGCATTCAGCAGTTAAAAAAGATTTTAGCAGCAGCTCCTTGGTTAACCAAGGGAGCAAGGGGCTGGTCTCCAGGGCCTGGGCAACCAAGAGGAGTGGTGGGGGCATGTGGTGCAGAGAGATGTGCAATGCCCATCGCAGTGTTTGCCAGAGACCAGCGTTTGCCAGAGAGGATGGTTTGGGGTTTTTTTGCAGGGTCTGGCAGGAAAATCTCACATGTTTAAATTGGGGAAGTGTTGTAGATGTTGTTTGGGTCTGGTCAGGGAAATGAGGAATGAGTTTTCTTTTGTTTGGGTTCTGCGGTTTGCTTGCTGAAGCCTATGGCTGGCTGTATATTTAGCAGACCTCAAAAATACGGTTAGATACATCATCAAGCAAGTGGAAAAGTACCGGGGAGAAAGCACGCGAGGGCTGTCTGCGAGACGCCACGTGGGCAGGCTGGACTGCAGAGCGCGGGCACTGAAGCTCATGCCCCACAGCGCTGGATCCAGACGGGGACACGAACCCCACAGGACGGTGCGTGTGAGCCCCGGTGACGTTGTGTCGGTGGCCATCCGCCCCCAGGCCCTCCACTGCCAGGAGCCAGCCCAGCCTGGCAGGACAAACTGGAAAGGCAGCACTGGAAACCACTTTAAGGGGCAGAGTATCTATAACTTGAGCTGTAAGAAAACAAGAGAGTAGATGACCCTAGCTAGAAGTAACTGGGACAAACAGTTTCAAACCAGGTGCCTAACTTACAGTCACGTGTAATCCGGCATGCAGGTAGCTGCTCTGATTTATTGTCATTAACTGACGTTCAGCAGCACAATGCCAGAGCGAAGCCATAATTTCCACCTTCTTTACAACTGTAGACCTCTCTGTAAAGGCTGCTGGGAGTACACGCGCAGACAGTGTGGCGACAACTTTTAATGTTTTCAGAGTGGAGTTACATGTTGCTGTTTCATTCTAAGAATAGGAGAGGACTGTACCTTATTGCTGTAAAGTCATTACCCCAGAAAAGGCCTGATTGCCTCCTGTGTGCTGAGGAAATAGCAAATGTCTCCTTTTTTGCTGTTAGAAGATCAGATGGACAAATTGCACAACAGAGGAACTGGGCCCTTTGCATGGAGAAGTAGCTGCGTGCAGTAAGTGACGGCCTTTTGAGTCAGCAGACGTCTTTGTCAAGAAGTATGGGGAACATTTTCAGGGACGTACAAGTGCCAGCGCTTGGCTAGCCTCTTACCAGAGGCAGTTAATAAGAGCAGCCCAAGGGAATGGAAGTGGTGAGGAGCAACCTTGTTATGCTCCCCAGGTGCGGCTTGTGTCACGGCACACCGTGTGAAAGGTAGGAACGATTAACCTTGGTTGTCAAAAAAGCAGGATTTAGGGTGACGAAAGGGAATTGATATCAGATTTAGTGTCTGAGGCATTTCGCAGAATGACTCTGGCAATTTGTTAGCCAGATCAACATATGATTTCTTACCTGGAGAGGAAATGTTCATCTCTGCTCGACATGCCAGTGTGAGGATGGATGTTAGCCGAGACAAGAAAAAGGACCAGTTTGCCACATCTGGCCTCCTTTTCCAAATGTCTTCACTCTCAGTAGTTTATAGCTTCCGTCTCCTCTGTGTAATTCAGAAATATCTCCAGATAAGCCCCAAATTCAGAGGCCAAGCCATGAAATCCTGTGCCAGCAGTGACCCAGCACGCAGCAGACTCGGGAACCGGTCGGTGGCTGGTCCTCTGCTGCTGCCATGGCCAGCAAAGGCACAGCAAGAGGTGCAGGTCTCCTACCCGACCTCCTCTGAGCTCAGGGACAGGCGTTTGAGGGATTTCGGCACACTCCCAGCTCACGGGGTCTCACGCAAACCAGCTGCCTGGCCAGGCTGCGCAAAGCCGAGCTCTGGGCAGCCAGGCTGAAATGGTTTCTTGGAAAGCGATGCGGACTTGCCACTTCGCTGAAGTTGCTGCGACTGCACTACAATGCCACGTGTGCTGCAAGCAAGCGGCAGTTACCTGGATTCAAAGCAGAGGTCACTGTCTTTACTGCCAGGGATCCTCCCTGGCCATGAGTCATGCAGTAAATAATAACATCCATCCATCCTGCGAGTCCAGCGTGCAAAGCACAGCTTCTGAGGTTTGATTTTTAAGATGCTTGCCTTTACCCAGGGACTGCAGTAGCCATTTCCTGGTGGGGCTGCTCTCCTGCTCATGCTGACTGGTGTGCTGGACTCATCTCAAACCTGTGGAGAGAAAGTTGTGTGGGTTTATGAAGATCACATTGTTTGGATGGTGTGATGGCTGGTGGATAGTTTTGATGGACATCTCCTGTCTCTGCAGGCTGCCGGAGGGCTCAGTGCATGCTCTCTTCATGGCTGGAAGCTGAGACCACCCGTTTGGCTCCTGTTGCAGCTGCCCATGGTGCAGTTGAGCAGGAGGAACATGAGAGGGCTTGCTGGGAGAGTGGGTTGGGAGCTTGCACACTGGGGCCATGCTGCCTCGTGGGCAGCCAGAGCCCTCAGCTGAAAACTGCAGGATGAAACCAGAGCAGGCGGAGGGCAGGAAAGTAATGAGACCATGTAGGCAGGTGTCTGTGCACATGAATGTGCGAGGGGCTGAGGAAGGTGCAGAGCCAGAAAAGTATGCAAGCAAACCCCCCAGCACATGCAGAAAGGATTACAGTGCCTTTGATTTGCCCAAAAGGAGATCCTCCTGTTGTGTCATGGAGAAAAGAAACATGTTGTAACTGTCTTATGGCGATTGAGGTAAAAATTTGTCCATCTGCCACTGTAATGATCCAGAAAGCTTGAGCTGATCTGTGTTCTGACAGATGAAGAGAAGCGAGATGAGAAATGCCTGAACACACCATGCTGAGGAGCAATCACACCTAGAAAGGACAAGGGAAGTGGTCCTGTCTTTTCTCGTGGTGGAAAGTGGGAAGCTCACTATGGACAAGCACACGCAGAGAAGTTATTTGTGAACAGCTTGCCTGTGGATGACAACAACCACAAAAACCTGGAAAATATGTGTTTCTTTAGTCTTCCACACAAATATCACCTATTTTCTTTTCTGCATTTGCATATTCATCTCATGTTCTTTCACTCACCATTTCAATACATAGGAAAGACATCACCACCACCACCAAGTATTAGACCCCACTGCCAAAATTCTTGGGTTTTACGTAAGAAGCTAGATAGTCAATAATAATCACCTTCTGCAAAGCAAATTTAAGCAGCAGAAAGCTTGTGGAAGGGGTTTGAATTTACTTTTTTGTTTGAGACACAATCTCGGATAATAAAAGCAAGTTTCTAGAGTACTGTTTTTACAGAAATAGGTTTTCGTTTGTTATCTTGTGAGATTATTTACCTCAACAGCCATCACTGAGATGAGACGGGGCTGACTCACAGCATCCCTTGTCCGGGCTGTTCCTGCAGGTCTCCAGGGACAGGGACTGCAGCGTCGCTGGGAATGGTGCAAAATGACAACTGGGAGTCATGACTACTGAAATGCTTGTGCGATACCTTAGCAGAATACTTGATATTTTGGTTCTTTCTGAAGATTAGCCAAGACAAGCCATCAGAAGGTCCATGCATTTTTGCAACTTCTACCTATGTAGCTGAATTTTATGAATTAAACTGTATTTTATTAAGTTTCTTAACTAAAGTGATCTTCAGAATCCAAAACATTTTAAACCTTGACCTGCTTGGGCTGGGTTTTTTTGTTTTAAGTAATGTGTTTAGTGAGTTAGATTTCCTTCAGACTTGAGCCTGATTCTCCTCAGTTACTTCCCCTCCCTTGACATCACCCCTTCATTTCATAGAATCACAGAATGGTTTGGGTTGGAAGGGACATTAAAGATCATCTAGTTCCAACCCCCTGCCATGGGCAGGGACACCTCCCACCAGACCAGGCTGCTCAAAGCCCCATCCAGCCTGGCCTTGAACACTTCCAGGGATGGGGCATCCACAGCTTCCCTGGGCAACCTGTTCCAGTGCCTCACCACCCTCACAGTAAAGAATTTCTTTCTAATATCCAATCTAAATCTCCCCTCTTTCAGTTTGAAGACGTTACCCCTTGTCCTATCGCCCCAATCCCTGATAAAGAGTCCCTCCCCATCCTTCCTGTAAGCCTCCCTGTAAGCCCCGGCTTGGTACCACTGGTTTCCCATTCTGCTGCTTCTGACTGCAGCCCTGTGAGCTGAACTCACTTATCGGAGTGTTACCGTTTCAGAACAGAAAACAGTTTTGAGATAATTTAGAGGCTGACTCAGCAGTTTTCCACAGGATAACTTTATTTAGAGGTGGGATTCGAATTACCCATCCCCAAGGTTCTGAAAAGTCTCTCACAGGTGACTCACTCCACGTCCCAGTGAAGCCCAAAGCCTGCCTATCCAGGCACGTGGGATGGTGATCAGTGTGAAATTCGGTCTCTCTGCAAGTGCAACGAACTCAGTTGAAAATATTTCTGGGTAAACTTACAAAAGTGCTGAATTGCAGACAGCTGCTGTCCTTGCCCACAGGATGACTGACGTAAAATATTGGTTTAGCACAGGCTTGTCTCTAGTGAAAATCCCACAATGCTGAAAAGAAACAGTTTCTGTCCCGATGTTTGGTGTGATTATTGCTGCGGTGCTGTACAGCGCGGCTCTCACCTCGCCTTGTCAAGTGGATGCCACAAACTCTAAATCAAGTAACATTATCTCTGACATCTTGGCTGTTATAGTACCAGATCAAAAGATTTATATCTTGCTCAACGTAAAGTTGTTACAGCTTGTCTCCGCTGAGGAAAAAGTCACAAACGGAATTTGACGTCATTAAAAAAAATTCAAACCCTGTTTATTATGGTGATTTAATTCAACCTATCTCCTGTCCTTACCACCAGCTGCTCAGAGATGCCTACTCAGCTTTCAGCTAGCGAAATAAATCTCTCTAGCAAGTCCCACCAGTGTTTTCATGTTATCAAGGCAAAAATAGAGACTCTATTTGAAGAAATTCAACTTCAGACATATCAGAAATACGAGCCACCCCCTTCCAAACAACCAGTTCATTTTTATGTTACATACTGAACACACATCTTTCATCTCCTCAAACACGTTTGTAAGATTTCCAAAGACAAAACGTGTATATATACATTAACCCCCCCAACTTTCATAGATATATGAAAATATAATTCATTTACTTACCCCTGTCAGTTCTCTATTATGTATATATGAGTTTATTTCCAAGCCTGCTCTCCTTGCAGTCAGTAGTAAATTATGCAGAAGTAGCCGAGTATACCCAAAGTGATCAAAAACTCTGCAGAGGGAAAATTTTGGGGTTGAGATAACATATTTAAACCTCAGAAACTTCCATGCGTATGTACTTTGCATTTTCAGAAATGTACATATACCTAAAAGAGGATCAGAGGTCTATAAAGGTTAACATTGAAAATATATTTGACAAACTTGGACTAGTCTTTGTCAACATCCAAATATTTCCCAATTGTTACCTTTTTTCTACTTGCTGGGAATCTTGGAGAATAATTTAAAAAAAATGGAAATAAATAGAAAAGGTGAAAGAAACCGGGGCAGCAAATCTCTCCCACATCTCCCCCTCCCCGCCCTAAGCACGGTGTTTTCAAATTGGCCAAGATTTGGTTTACTGATTAAACCAATTTAGCTCTCTGCTAAATTGTGGTAAACTGTGGTGTGGTGGTAAACCACAGCTCTGCGTATAGAAAGCTCTTGAAACCATTACTGCGTTGGCATCGCTTGTGCATTTTACAAGTATTAGATCTGCGACGCAAGTTATGAGAGCAATCTTCTTTGGTTTGCGAAAAGTAATAAACATCTGGGGGAAAGGATGACCTTCTCACTGAGAATTAATGATAAAATAAACAAACAGCCTAAACCACATGGAAAATAGCATAGCTCCCTTGAAAATGTGCTCTGCGTTATAGGAAATGTGTATATGCATAAAAAATGGTTGGTCAGGTATGAAACAAATGTGTCTCTCCCCCTCCCCTCCATGTTAATGTAATATTAAGATTGAAAATATAGTCATGAAAAATCAAGAGGGCAGCGGAATTGTGTGCAATAAGCCACGCGTTTCTAAATAAAAGATCTTGCCAGACAGTCTTGATTACATTTTATGATGGAGTTTTACCATTGCTGGACAAAGGCAATGACGTAAAGGAAATATTCTGGGATTTTAGTAAAGCAAATGATAGGGTATCTCACACCAAAGAATAATAATCAAAACTGGCCTGGAAATGAACATTGTCACATGGATTGAAAGCTGGCTGGAGAGCTACAAACGAAGTGCTATGAAGGATAACAAAACATCTAGTAGAGAAGCCTCACGAGGGACCAGCGAGGCCGGCCTTTGATTCATTCTTACAGGAAAACTGGGTCCAACAGCTAAGACCGGGGGTTGCCAACCTGCAGACTGGGGCGATATCCTGCCCAGGACAAATTATCTGGCCTACAGCCTGCTTTCTGCTGCCAGCTGTCCTCAAAGTCCTCCAGGCACAGGCAGGATGTGAGCACCTCTGAGAACAAATGACTAATGCTAGCAGCTACTCAGAAAGATGAACAAACAATAAATTGGGATGAAACAAGGGAAAATATATTTTCTTTTTACGCCTGGGAAAATATTCCTTGCTGTAGGTAACCGCAGAAAACAAAGAGGAAGAGGTGATTATGCCGAAAGAAAAATTTAGCTTTGAAATCAAGTGAAACCAAAGTTGTCAGAGGTTTTTGGATACCACCATCCGTGTCATCCCTCACATGGCGCAGCTAAGACACCAGTGACTTTATACGAGCCACGATTATTCTACTGAGTTGCACTTCATTTTTTGTTTTATAATTATCACCATCCTGTGAGGTTTTGTAGAGTATCAGAAATGAACATTGCAACTTTACTGGTCAATATGAAGATGGGCACTGCAGCTGATATAATGCTACAGTCTGGGACCTGTAACTTTGCAATGCTTTCTGCAGGGAGCTGAGTGGCATTTGAGCCAAGAAAGCTCCTGGTTGGGATGATGTCCACTTGACATCAGTAACAACTAGTAGACAAAATGATACCCACTCCACATCGATCAACATATAGGCCAGAAAGAAAATCAGTTTTAAAATGGAAATCCTTCCACGATGTCATTTAGGTATTAGTTTAGCAGCAGGATACTATTATTCCCTAACATGGCATTTATTTTACCACCATAGTTTATAGTATTCAAAGCCCTGAGTAAAAGAAAGAGCTTTCAGTTATCAGCCTGCTCTCATTGCTAGCCTTTCAGTGCAACTCTCTGGAAGGGTAAATCATTGTTATTCCCATTGTTATGCACATTATTCATTAGCTAATGCTCATATGCCAATTACACATCAATTCATATATGCCAATTAAGCAATAACGCAACCAAAGGAGCGGGCCGGCAAGACAAGCTCACCTCTGTTCCTGTAGTCTCTGACAGGGAGCTCAAATAAAAACCTTTTTGGGTTGGGTTAGGCAGCAGATGGAGGCATAGCTGAAGCAGTTGTCATAGAATCATAGAATGTGTTGGGTTGGAAGAAACCTTTAAAGGTCATCTAGTCCAACCCCCCTGCAGTAAGCAGGGACATCTTCAACTAGATCAGGTTGCTCAGAGCCTCATCAAGCCTGGCCTTGAAGGTCTCCAGGGATGGGGCCTCCACCACCTCTCTGGGCAACCTGTTCCAGTGTCTCACCACCTCATTGTAAAGAACTTCTTCCTAATGTCTAATCTAAACCTACCCTGCTCTAGTTTAAAACCACTGCCCCTCGTCCTATCGCTACATGCCCTTGCAACAGCCCCTCCCCAGCTTTCTTGTAGGCCCCCTTCGGGTACTGGAAGGCTGCTATAAGGTCTCCCCGGATCCTGCTCTTCTCCAGGCTGAACAACCCCAACTCTCTCAGCCTGTCTTCATAGGAGAGGTGCTCCAGCCCTCTGATCATCTTTGTGGCCCTCCTCTGGACCCACTCCAACAGGTCCATGTCCTTCTTGTGCTGAGGGCTCCGGAGCTGGACGCAGTCCTCCCTGTGGGGTCTCATGAGAGCAGAGTAGAGGGGGAGAATCACCTCTCTGGATCTGCTGGCCACGGTCCTTTTGATGCAGCCCAGGATGCGATTGGCCTTCTGGGCTGCAAGCACACATTGTTGGCTCATGTCCAGCTTTTCATCCACCAGTACCCTCAAGTCCTGCTCCGCAGGGCTGCTCTCTATCACATCATCCCCCAGTCTGTATTGATAACGAGGATTGTCCCAACCCAAGCGTAGGACCTTGCACTTGGCCTTGTTGAACTTCATAAGTTTTGCTTGGGCCCACCTCTCTATCTTGTCCAGGTCCCTCTTACTCCCCTCACCAAGTGCGGTTTGGTCTATAGTGAGCAGCGACTGCTCCGAAACCCAGGCTGGGACACCCCAAATTTTAGGGGATGGAGGCAAGGGGAGGTGGGGATGTGGTCTTCTGGTACCGTGGGGTGGCTATGGCGGGCTGTGGGGTGAGACACCACCATCAGCTCTGTTTTCAGAGGGTTTGAAAGGGTGGAGAGGCAGGCAGGGTCTGCAATAGTCTGGCATATCTTGGTTCTTCAGCAGGTTAATGAGTCTGCAGGTGACCTTGATCTGCTGCATGGTGTGAGGAGATGGGGTTTAAGTGGTGGGCTTTTATGTTACAATTTACAGAGTGGACATTAAGAGGTCAAGACTGAGGAGGCACAGGAGCGGCTCCTGCGCCCTGCAAACCACCACATCACCTAGTGAAACACCCACCAAATTTCCCCGCAGAGAGCTGCAAGGCTGCAGCACAGCTTTGCATCCGCGCTCCGGCCTCCTCCTGCTCACCCAGAGCTGGAAAAGGGGTCTTCAATGAAAGGCATCTTTCATGTGATGTGAGGAGTCTTTCACACCGCTGGAGTGGTGGAAAGGGGCTGGCAGCAGATGGGAAGCAGCACGGCTCCTGTGTTTTGGGACCAGGGCGGTAGAGCAGCCAGGGCGCTGGAATTTGCAGCGTAAACTCTTCACAAGATGTGATGGGGGATATTTTATTATCCTGCCAATAGAAACTTTTGAACTGAAGAGAACGGGAAAGCGCTTGCACTGATGTAATTCCGAGGGTTTCCACTGATAACACTGGAGGTATGGGAACGTCCATCAGGCGCAGTCCTGGCCCCGGCTCCTTCTCAAACACGGTGCTACGCTCGAGTCTTCATTAACGTCAGATTATAAACCCCTGTTACAGAAATGCGATTTACGAACATCTTGCGTGTGAAGGCAGAGGTGGACGTTTCCTGGCCCAGTTTTAATGGGTTTGCGTTCAGGTGGAGGAGAAGGAATGGTAAACGAGGAAAGGCCTGGGCTGCTGACGATGTCCTGTGTGAAATAACCTTCATCTGGCAGCTTTTTACTTTTCCTCATCGATCCAGTGAGGTAATTGTAAAATTATGGCATCCAAATAACATTGCAAAGCATTAAATAAAGCATAAGGCCAGAATATATTGTAGAATAAGTGGATAATGTGACATCAGTGTCAGTTCAACCTTTTGAAACTAGCAGAAAAGTTCTGAGGACATAAAAATACGTGCCATTATGTCATACTGCAAAGCATTAAAAATCCTGCAAAACCTAAACTGTACATTTATACGCATTTTAATTTCAGTTCATTGAAATGGGTTTTTTGCTGCCTTGGTTACCAAAATTGGCCTGGTAAGCACATGACTCGGCCAAACCCCATAATTCACTCATTTTTCTTGACAGGCCTCTCAGGATCAACAGTTTCCACTGACCTGAAAGTCTTCAAGCCAACAGCAAACCTCTTTAGTGCAGAATTAAGCCGTGAACCTTGAACGGCAGCATGATAGTCCTGTGATTACTATTTCAGGTTTCTTTTTAATAAATGCGCAGTGCTCTTCCTGACACTAATTTTAGCCTGTTTTTTTTATTTTTGTGGCCAAGTACACATCCTCACAGCCAACTATGTTTTGATAACTGCAAATACATAAGATGTGAAGCTGGTAGGCTTGCATGTCGGACTGAGAAGGTGGTCCCCAGGCATCTAATTCTAATTATCTATGCTATGTGTTTTATTTTCTCTCCCAGTGGCCTATATCGCAATTATTTTAAAATAATTGTAAGGTATTCTTGTAGCTATATTGCTGATGCTATACTTTATGGTGACCAGCTATCCAACCCCACGCCTGGGGGTCTTCCAGAAGGAAAGCCCCCCTGAGAACGAGATCGTCTCAGTGCAATATTTAAAGGCATCTGGTAAAAAAAATAAATCATGTTCCTTTAAGAAAAAAGCATAGCTTTCACTGAAGTCATTTGAACATGCCTCACATTAATTAGTTTTTTTCCACACTGTACCCTCGTAACAGTTATAATTAATGCGTACACAATATTTATGTTGCTATTTTTAGATTGCGGGAAGATCCAGTTGTTCCTTTGCCAAGCTGATGCTGCTCCCTGCTCGCCGGGGGGGCCAGGCAAAGTGGTCAGCAGCCATCCCATCCTCTCCATCCAGGTCACCAACCCTCCATGTGCCCGCAACGATCTCCGTGACAGCAACCCAGCCAAGGCCACGCGGCTGCTGGGCAGACACGCAGGGCTGTGCCCGCGATGTCCCTGCCGCCCCCTTCTCCGCTCTTGCTGCACATGGAGTTTCTTGACCCATCAGCACTGCGGCTGCCAGCTCTGTGTCCCCTCCGCCCTTGCATCTCCTTACCACCCCTTCAGGTCCTCTCCGTGCTGCTCTTCTGCCCAAATTCCTCAGCACTCATGGCAATGAACTTTTTCCAGCATCCCAAAGAAATTTTTTGTCTGAAATAGGTTAACTATTTTTTTCCAGATTATTTTTTCCCTACTTTGCGACTGAAAAAGTTTAAATTTTAACAAAGTTTACAAAAAACAATTTTTGTTTTTAAGGGTCTAGGAGTTATTACAGTAACCTTTTTTTTTTTTTCTTCTCAAGCTTTAATCCTAAAATAATTCAAGCCCAAAATTATCCTATGGCTTAGGTTTCCATCCAAATGTATGCACTTCAGTAGCAATCACCTTTCTGTTAATTTAAAAGCAATAACCATTTAGCTTTGCTTGATAAGCAGGGCCCGCATCGTGCTGATTCAGGAGAAATGCTGGGTCACAGCTTTCATATTGAGAAATAAGTGTGATAGGAATATCTGCTGGAATCTTATCTAAACTTACACTATCCAAATATTTTAATAGCTCTACGTATATTTTCTGGCTTACAGCAGTTAGAATGTCATTTAGGAAATGTGAGACTAATACATTTTTCCTTGCTAAATCGCTTTCTGCGTCATGGGGAATAACAAATGTTTTTGTAAAATATTAAGGATGGACGGCCAACCTCTCCATACCCTCTCCCCACAGCTACACCTTTCTTCAGTTAATAAAAAAGCAGAGAAATGTTTGTTTTGAAGGTGGGGTGTGAAAGGAAGAGAAACATGTGCACATCATCCTTACAAACAAAACATATCCCCCTTTGGAAATTATGATTTAGAAAGGAAATGTACCAAATGGAAAGAATTCAGAGAACAAGACTGATTGGAGGACCAGGAATCATCAACTGCAAGGGGAAGCTGAAGGATTTGGTATTGTTTAGTCTAGAAAAGAGAATTGTGGGGACATAGTGTCCAAATATGTAGAAGGTAGCTTTAAGGAGGAAAGAATAAACTCTTTTCATATCCCCTGGGCTTAGGACAAGTTGTCACAGGCTTAACTGTGGAGGAGGTGGTTTCAGTCAGGCGTCAGGGAAAATAGTTCCCGAGTGTGGGGACGATGCAGAGACAGGATCACAAGGGAGGTCATGCATCCCCATCACTGCTCATTTCTAAGAACAGGTAATCCAGGAGGCCTTTAAGAAAGACATAGGTAACACTGCTTGATGACGAGGTGAGGTGATCTTCCAAGGTACTTCCTAGATCTGTTTCTTACAATTACCGTGCTGGAGTCAGTAACAGCTTGGATACACCGCAAAACCATCACTTTTTCTCTTAAAACATTAGGATGCTGGAAGTAGCGCTTGAGAGGTGGAGTGGTGGTGGTGGAGCCTGGCAGGGACCGTGGGCGCTCCTTGACCCAGCTCTCAGTGGCCGCCGCTTCCCAGCAATTAAACCGTCTTGCAAAAAGCCAAACTCCATTTGGAGGTCGACAGTCCTCATTGTCCACATCAGCCAGAAGATTCAGGAATTTCAGCCCTCGTATAACAGACCATTTAACCTGTAAACCGCTAGCTGTGTGGTTAGAGGCTGGGACAGGCAGGAGAGCCAAGTCCTTGCTCGATGGAGTGCAGTGAAGTCTGGGCTCCCACCTTGGCTTACAGAAGCTGAAGATAAGTGCACCAGGTTATACTGAGTAACTCAACACTGTGTACAAGAAAAATAGAGCTGTTTTCTCTTGGAGACCCAGTCAGCGGGAGGATGTCGAGCTCACTTTTTATTCATCTGAGTCAGTTTTGAAAGCCTCCCACTCTTGCAGTGAAAAATTTTGCAGTGTGTTATGAAAGGACAACGAAAAATCTTGGCCATGATTTTTTTAATGTCTGTCATTCACAGCTTGACAGTCCCACAAGTTGTTAGGAAAAGAGAGCTCTCTATGGCAAATGGAAAATAGTAAATCCAGGGAGGGATCAGAAGTGCAATACAATCCATCAGTGTGTTAAAAACACAAACTGACAAAAAATATGGCCCTCTGGGTTCTTAAACACACTCGTAGTAAAAACTGTCTAGGTTGTGAATTAGAGACAGCGAAAGCGATGCCTGAAATGAATCCAGAGCGAGGATGATAATGTGATAACTTTTATGGATGAGCGCATGTTACACTCGAAAGGGTTCCCTGTTCATGGGAGCTTCCTTCATGTTTCCTAAAGAGCCAATGTCAACAGTCCACTTTCTGCTTGCAATAAATTTAAGTCCCATCAGCCACAAAACAAAGATGCTCTATTCTTAACACAGCCCCAATAACTTCCCATTCTAGTTACTATAAACGTTCCTGCTATGAATGTACAATTCTCACTGGGCACATATATGCCAACCTGACTCACGGTACCTCATTTATCACTCTGTGCCTCAACCCACTGAAACGGGAATTCGGCTGTCTACGTGGCCAACGCTTTGTGGAGCTCCAGGGAGTCTGTCAGCGCAACACCTGGCTGTAACACAAAAAACATTACAGGTTATTTATGATCTGTATGCTGATAACCATGCTTCTCAACCGCAATTTTGGGACAAGCATCTGAAAACACCCTCTCATCAAATTTTAGGTGATAGGGTGGGTGACTTTTCTGAAGAATATGTTGATGAATAGAAACCAACTCCGGTGTGGAGCATCACTGTGAGTGCTGTGGACTGTGGGTTTTCCAGGAGTCAAGTAGTGTGATGGGTACAGTGAGATCCAAGGAAGCTCAAGCTTGCACAGAAGAGATGTGTGTCCTGCACATTCCTGAACACTTAGTAGATGATTCCTAAAGTCTACCTCTCTTCTCTTAATGGCACCTCCACCTTATACTCAGGATTATGCTGCAGATTCAGTTCTGTGCATTTCCATCACTACCCACCTACTTGAGAGCAAAGTTAAACAGCTCCAGGCGCAAGTGCTCAGATTTAGTTCAGAAATCTTGCTCACAAAGGGAAGAGATTAGGCCTTATCTTAAATTAAATGCTATCCTTTCATGTCTAATACTTAGCTCCTATTTGAGGTCCCTTGTGGATGAATATCCAGTTACTGACTTTAAACTTTGCCTTGCAATTTGCAATTGAAAGGTTGAACTCTGGACAATGACCGTAAGAAAATCTTCAGCGAAGAGAAACCAAAAATAAACAATCTTCTGAGCGCATTAATGTGAACAAAAGAAATAATGCATAAAAATCAGAAGTAAGCTATAGGAAAAACAGGGAAAATGTGAATGGTAGGAAAACATGAATGTCGCTTGCTTATGGTCGGTGTTGATATCAGGCCATATGCACGTTGAGGTGCTTACACCAGCCGTATTTGCTCACAAGCATCATACTGGCTTAACTACACTGATTATAAAATCAAGCTTAATTAAATCAGAGCAATGTTTGCATGCAGGAAGCATGCAGCCCTTCAAAGGCAAAACTTCCCTTTGATGCGCTGGACTGAATTTCACACAGCATATGTAATAAGGCTGAAAGGGATAATAAGAATTGGTAGGATCCTTGGTAGGTTCCTCTGTAAGGCTGGGTCGTGAAAGTCTGCCCTCATATCTGGGCGGCAGGTGGGGCCATGGGAAGATGGCTCGAGCTGGCCATAGCGGTGATACATGTGGAGCACCCAATGCTCAGATGCTCCCAGCACTTGCACTGTCCCAGTTTCTACAGCAGTGTTGTCAGCTGGGGTCCCCGTTCCATGTGGACACTCGTCCCTGCTGCTGGAAACACGCCACATGCTGTAAACCCGGACTCCACATTCACCCGGGGCCACCCTGTATTTCTGGGATAGAGAGAGCACGTCAATCTTTGTTTATTTGACAAGCTTTGGCAGAACTACCCAAGTGAGGTGTTTCTCAGCGCTTACGGAGTCTCTGAGGCAGAGCATCTGGCACAAAAGGCCCCACAAACTTTAGAGTGCGGGAAGGGACAGAATTGGGTATTTCCTGTTAATGTGAACCTATCTGCGCAAAGCATTAATAACTGCGGTGGCCTGAATCCCAGGACATTTCTGAATTCTGCTTAGCAACTACTCACACAGCGTTTAACAATTTTATTAGCAAGCTGCTATCAAAACAGAAGGGCAGGGGTCGGTACCTGGGCTTTCTTCTGCCATGGAGTGTGGAGGATGCTCTCAGCTTACTACAACCTTTTTGGCAAGGAGCAGCAGCAAATACTGTGAAGATAAGCAATGAAGGATTCACACGGTACGATAAATACCTGCCACTAGAGCTCCTGTGTTGAGTTCCAGCATCCCTTCCATCCATCCTGTTCTTCTCCAACCTTCCCTTTCAACTCAGCTTTTCTCCATCTGAGTAGCTCCAATCTGTCCAGGCTATGGCCCTATTCTTAGCTGCTCGCAGTGTCATGAGCAGCATGAGATTCTAGGTACGGGGATATTAAACCAGAAAGTCATTGCATCAGATCTCATTGAAATACAACTTCCTCTGGAGTTTCCAGTTTGTATCTACTGCTTGGCTCTAATGGCATGAGGCACTAGCGAGGTTCATAAAATTAGTGTTCAGGCAAATGTACCCTTTTGGGGCAGATTTGGTAGAATCGCATTTATTCAGTGGAAGTTCAGCACAGCTCACTCATTTCTAGCCTCGCATAGTTCCTCGGATATCATGATTTTCTTGGAAGGGAATGCCTGCTAGTGCTAACGTGTTTGGAAAGCTCATAAAAACTGGAGGTAGCTGCAGCCTGTGCATCGAGCGTTTGCTAACAGTTCACTGTGGGCTTCCCTAATGTGGCAGATTTACAGGGGTCATATTTCCATCTGGATGGGCTCGTCCATGAATAATTCTCCTCTGTCTTGTGCACAAATGTGATTTTCCTACAACACCCATATATTTCTCTGTCCCAATCCCCCCTCCATCTCCCCAGTATTTTTCTTCACACAACACTGTGGTCAAGGCAACAGCAAGAAAATCTTTCTACGAAGGCTCATGTTATTTTCTGAGCCTTGTGCATCTTTTCTTAGGGCAGGGCTCAAGCAGGATTTTAGCGGGCGGTGCTGAGAGTTGGGGCAGTTTAAGGATGGTTTGGTGTGATTATATACCTGGGCTTTTCATTGTTCAGACCGACATGGGTCAGAAATACCCAGGCTGATGTCAAAACCCAGGTGGTGTTGGTGTTGTGACAGAGCGTCCCTGCTCTGCGCTGCGGGGTGGCAGGGAATGGGGTGGTTTGGGCAGCAGCAGCCCCGTCCCCGTGGCTGGCTCTGCAAAAGCCCATGCAGGAATTTCTGCATCCCTGGTCAAACAGCAAGGGAGAGCTGGTGGTTTTCCCTTTGGGAATCTGTGCACAGAGGCAGGCAGCAGTCGGGCAGAGGGTGCACTGGGGATGCTGCAGTCTCGTCCTGTCCCCAGCCTCCATCACACCACCCATTTTCAAGGGTCTCTCAAAATCCAAACTAAAACCAATAAACAAAGTCCTGATCTGCCAGAAAGAAACTGCTGGTTAAGCTCCGAACAGTCCTTTGGGAAAACCTATTTTTCCTGTTTCCCGTTTTTTGGCAGTTCCTAGCGAGTTCGCTTATTTATTTTTACCCTTCTGAGATTAATCACCGTAAGGCGTGGGACCCGCTCGCTGCCAGCTCCAGCCCAGAGGTCTTTTTACAGGCAGGGTGCTCCAGGCTGCCTGTACATTGCTGCTGCACCCGCGTTCCTCCCTCCCTGCCGCCATCCTCCTGCTGCCTCCCAGTCACTCCTGCCAGCTCGCATCTCCAGCGCTAACCTTCCCGTCCGCTTTTCTGGCGGAGCAGGTTAAGGAACGGTACGGGAAAGTTAGCACCAGGAAAGCACTGCCACTAACAAAAACTTGACGGCTGTAATTTTGCATATGCAAACATATTTGTGCCACGCAGAGAAGAAAGCTTCTGCCATCTTGCTCACCAAATTGCAAGCTTTAAATCTATTTATCTCAGTGAGTAGGTGAAAGAGTCAGTATTCAATGAAGAGTGTAGGAAATGTGCTCATGGTAGTAGATAAAAGAACACCTCTAAGCATGTGCGAGCATTTCGGAAAGTTTATGTAACGTTTCCTTTGCAAAATAAACATATACTTACAGCCCCATTTCCAAAATGTCACCAAGAATATCATCACTTGCAAATGTTTCTGGGGAGGAGGCTTGCCAAATTGCTAAATATATTCCAGGCTTCGAATAGACATTTGGTACCGCTTCCTTTCTACCTGGATAAATCCTTTTCTTAAACCCTCTCACAGGAGCTCAGAGACCTGCCTGGGAATGGCAGCCCACCGGGTCGGGTGCCGTGCAGGAGTCACCGGAGACTCACACCCCCATTTTATAGTGGTCGCCGTGCCAGGGGAAGCCGATGACTCTGCTTTTTCTCCACTTGCCGCAGGATCGGCACCATGGTGGAAGGAGGGGAAACAGGGATACAACCAAGGGGATGGGAGCGGAGGGATGGGAGACCCTGTGAGGGCAGAGGGGGAAGGTCCACACGGCGTGCAGGGACGGTGGCTCGCCACCTGGCCTGACACGTTGCCTGCACCAAGGATCTTGGGTGCAAAAATTAGCTGACATCATGGCTTTTGAAGACTTGTGCTTTAAAATTTCGGAAGGTTTTTTTTATACGCTGGTTTGCTTTAGTGATGTGTGTCCATCTGTCTGTAAACTACTGCAGATACCAAGAATGCCTCATTTCAAGGTTTCTACACTTCAGCTGAAAGACCACACAAATTCAATGAACAGGAAATGGTGCAATTCACGACACATTAACATACATAATGCATACAAACCTCTGCCCTAACCTTTCATTTCTCTTTCTCAAGGATATCAGGGGCAGCCTGGTAGGCTTTCTGAGATAGGACACACAGGCACGGTGTTATCCAAGAGCCATCTCCTGGGGGCCTCACGGTCATAGATGAAAAGTTAGCAGGAAAAGTGGAAAAGTTAACAGTCGGACCCAGGAAACCCCAGTGCTTCTGCATGAGGAGGCAGAAACACATACTGCATCCCAAGCTTTAATATTTCATCTTTCCTTTACTTACACTTAAATGATTCCGCTGACTTGCAGAAATGAGGGTGCAAGGAGAGGGCAGGTGCCCACATCAATCTCAACAAAGAGATCACTGAAGCACTATCACATGGACATGCTGGGCCTAAATCATCTATCAAGGTGGCCACATAGCACGGAACCAAATATCATAATGTTACTGCTATTCCAGTCATACATGGCAAGAGCAGCTGCCACCAAGTCATGGAAACAGCACACACATTTCTGCACCCAGGAGGACCAGCCTGGGTTCTCCCGATGAAAAGTAACCTTATAAAAGCTGGATCAATTCCCAATCCAGTTCATCACAGGCATGTTGAAACTCTTCTTCTGGCAGAAGAAACGCGGCAGGTTCGAGAAGATGCATATGAGATAGCAGGATCTCTCTTTTTCTGCTTTTTTTGGTGATCAACACGGGAGAAATTGCATGTAGAGCCTGTGACAGCTGGAAAGGCTGGAGATAAAAATACCCCTCGCAAAGTGTAGAAAGACAGGATTAGAAAGAACCTCCTGGGTGATCAGGAGTAGCCTTGCTGTTGAACACACCGTATTTAATGAGGGTATACAATAATGTATGAAGACGAGAGCCATGCCAAACCACTGCCAGAGCTCTGCCTTGTGCTCCTGGCTGGCGGGGCTCCTCCACAACCTCCTCTTCCTACCATCAGTGCGATGACCAGCGCGCTTTCTTCCCATCCCCAGCCGACATTTATTTATAGGCAATTCACACCCCCTTGTTCCCGAGCCAACGCCATCCCTTAGCTCAACTAGTGCTGCCTCCTCCTCCTTACCGCTCGCGGTTTTCTGGAGCGCGATGGCATCCCCTCGGCCACCCCTGGGCTGGCAGCCTGTGCGGCCACGGTCACCTCCTGGTGGGACCCCGGCACCGGCACCCACACCCACCCATCCTCGGATGGGGACTATCCCTCGGGAGGGCTCTGGAGGGGACGGTGTCTTGCATTGACCTGCCTTCTGCGGGCTGGTCGGGGGGGGGGGCAGGATAATTCTGAGACTCCGCAGCACCCCCCCATTCCTGGGACACCCCAACACCCCCCCACCGCTGACACCCCGCAGCATCCCCCCACTCCCGGGACCCCGCAACCCCCCCACCGCCGGGGCCCAGGGGCTCCCCGCTGCCGCCGTGTTTCCCCCTCCCTTGCGTCCCCCCCGCCGCCACCGCGGGTCCCGCCGAGAGCTGCCCCTCCTCGGCCCCGCAGCGCGCGCAGGCGCAGGCCGAGGGCGCGCGCCCCCTCCCCAGCACGAGCCCATCCTTCCCCCCCCTCGGGCTCCGCAACTACCTCGTTGGCGCATGCGCGTCGTCTTCCCCCCCACCCCCGCGCACAGAGCCGGGGCGCGAATCTGGCTGTGGGGGCGTGGCGTGGTCTGCTGCGGGGGCGTGGCCGGCGGGCGGGGGGCGTGGCCGAGGGGGGCGTGGCGCGGCGCGGCGCGCCCTGTCCATGGTGCGGGCGGCGGCGGCGGCGGCGGCGGCGGGGTGGGTGTCCCCGCGGCGGGAGGGCGACGGCGCGGGGCTGCATGGACGTGATGTCCCCGCAACAGGAGCACCTCGGCCCGGGCCGCTCGTCCTCGGTGAGCGGCGAGAGCAGGGTCTTCGCCGCCGCCGACAACAAGAAGGTGAGGCCGCCCCTACGGAAGACCCCCACGGGAAAGCGCCCCACGGCACACCCGACCCCCGGTCCCGGAGCCACCCCCGCGGGTCAGCGCGTCCCAACCGGGGCTCGTCGCCTTAGGTCCTGCGCCGCAGCGGGCCGGGCGACATGCCGCCACCGGGGCCGGGGGGGGCCGTCGGGGGAGCTTGGGGGGGTCGTCGGGAAGGGCTTGGTCCCCGAGTGCCCCAGAGCTCAGGGGGCTCTGCCGGGTGGATAACCCCGGGGACCTAAGGGGGGTTGCTGCACGGATGTCCCGGGAGCAAAGGGAGCCTGGATGTCCATGGGTAAGTAAGGAGCCGGTGTCCTGGGGAGGCACGGAAGGGTTTGCCGGGGGGTGTTCACTGGAGCCAAGGGGCTTTGCTGCATGGATTTCCCGGTGAGCTGGGGAAGACGGGGGGGGATTGCTGCATGGAGGTGCTGGGGAGACCTATGGGGAGGCTTTGCTGGATGGATGTCTGGAGGTTTTGTATCGGAGAGAGATGGGGGGAGGTTTGCAGAATGATCATCCAGGGGAGCTCAGGGGGATCTGCTGCCCGTGTGTCCAGGGGGAGCCAGGGGAGGGTTTGCTGGAGCTGGGGGGGTTTGCTGGCTACCCTCGCACGTGCTTTGTACAAGAGAAATGTAAGAGCAGCTTCCCAGGGAAGCGCCTTGTTCTCGCCAAGTATATCACAATTGATAGCCAAAGAGCATCATCCCAAACTGGTTGTAAGATCTGTTTGATGTCTCAAATTGCTTTTCAGCATCTGACACGATCAAGTGCAAAATGTTCACTTCTGCATGCAGACAAGCACTTGTTTCTGCCTTCTATTTTGCTGTAACGAGCGGGCTGTAATAACCACATTTTTCCCACTGTGTAAAACAGGAACTCTTTTTTTCTTCTTGGTTCAGCAAGTGCTGTAGTGTTTTTTCTATCCAAAGTCGAGCCGGTACCTCCCTGCCGTACCAATTTTGCCTGACAGTGACATGTAAATGTATGCGCTGCCTTGTCTTTAGAGGTGCACAGTACTAGTGACTGCCAAACAGGCTGGCAGGATTAGAACAACTGGCCAGGTTACAGTGTCCTTTACTAAATCTGTCCACCTGGTGACATGAATTGAGGATGCGTGGTAGTACAGGCTGAGCTTGTGTCCAGTCCTGTGGCTGAGCGGTGGCTGGGGCTTTGCTGGCTATGGCACAACGGTGCAGAGAAGAATCATGGTCCCTCTCCTCCCGCCAAAGCGTCTCTTCAGGCTGGGGAACGACACTTTTCATTTCCATGGGATGTGTCTGTGTGTGCTGTGTCCCACCAAGGCACATAGCACTCCAGCCTGACCTCAGCCCTGGGGACCTCTTCTCATGGCACCCACTGCCAATGGTGAAATGGTTGTATGGAGAGTGTTTGGCCAAGATTTCCACCATGCTTTGCTGCAGTTAATACCTGATCGGTTTCTGAAGAGGGAGTGTGATACACCTATGCAAAGTGGTGGAGTACCTTCTGCTGCCTAGCTGGACAAAGTGATGGATACTCACCTTCTCCAAGTATTGCCATCTAAATTGAGGTGGCTAAATGTGCAGCTTTGCTTTTTCTTCTATCATTTCTTTCATTTTTGCTGAAGACAGAGTACCATGTACCTTCCAGCCTGGCAGAGCCCTGATGCCAGGCACCCGCATGAAATGAGAAGGAATGCTCAAGTACTGTGAAGATGAACATTTTTTTCTTACAAGTCCTACTTCATGATTCAGCTTTCTGAGGACAAATATTAATGGTAGCACTTGTGTTTCCCATTCCTGCTCCAAAGAGCCCACAGTCGAAGGAACACAGACCTTGTTTTTGCCAGCACGGACAAGGGAGCAGGGATATTACTTTTTAAGGATCTTGGCAGCCCTTTTGGAATTCCTCAGCGTGGAGGCACATGCGATGGGGGTACAGATGGACATGCTCCTGTGGAGGAGCGGCTTGAGACTTGAGACCCTGGCTGGGCCACGCAGCACATGGCAGCTCCACACACCGTGCGCAGCTAGCGCAGGCAGCCACCAACATCCATCCAACCGCTCAGCTGCTCGTCCACCATCCTGGTGCTCCCTTGAGACTACTAGCACCCCATCTCTTTGTGTCTGTCTGGGGAAGAAGATGCCTACCTTTATGCTTGTGCAGCAGTGGGCTAATCCTAATTGTGCCTGAAGCTGGATCTCAGTGACAGTCTGACTGTTTTTTTTTACTACTTGGGTCCTATGGACTCTCTCTATACCTCTGTTTTGCCTTCCACTCAGAGCCCAAGCATCATATTTTTTTACAATACAGAAAGTCTTTCTTACTACCGGGGAGATGCCACTGCTTGTATTGGTTGCATACAGTTAAATGGAAGAATGTGTTGTCAAGAAACCAATTTTGATACTGGTGACGCAGCATGTCAAGTTGAACAATTTTGTTACAAATACGTATTTAACATCAACGATTTTACTTTCTGGCACAAATACCCCCAAATAGGGATGCTAAGTGACCACTGAACATTTCTTCCTTTTTATTATCACAACTATACCTCTCTCAAATTAAATTTATTTAGGTGAGATTTGCTACATTGTTCTGTGGTTGTCTGAACTCCTACTTCATCTTCCACTTGGCTGAAGGATCACATGCGTGACCACATCATAGGACCAGGAGACAGAAATTGTCTAGGACCTTTTTTCATGTATTTTGTGTGACCGTTTAAACTATTTTCCTGGAAACATTTCCTTTTCTTTTCTTGACATGGAAAGTGGTTTGAACTGCTAACCTGCCTCCCAGACACTGGGAGGTTCTCTCCGTTAAATGCTTACAAGGCATTCAAGTCACCCTGATAAAAGGTGACTTTGCAGTGCAGTGTTTTAGTTAATGCTTTGGGGAAATTCTGGACCAGATTCCCTCCTTACTGGACTTACTGGAGTCACTGGACTATGTGTGGTTGACCTACAGAGAAGTTTTGTACTGACTGTTTAGTTTAGTAACCAATAGCAGTAAATTGATGCAACTCTGAAGTGGATTGAAGTAACATGAGTAAGAGTGATTATACTGATAGAGCTTATTTCTACAAATTTATCAAAATAAACTATGCAGCAGAGACATCTTTTATGCCCGTGTAACTGTGTCAGCAGTAGCAGCTGTGGTCATTTAACCATATTTATAAGTTCCTGGTGTTTCACTTTTCTCTTTTCTTAGAGGGGCTAGATTCCAACCAACCCTGAATATTTTACACAAGACAATATTTGGTAACATAAGAATTCACTCTTAGGATTTTTTGCTGCCTCCTTGAAGATTTCAAGTGACTACTTATAATTTTTTTGAGGCTCAGCAATTTTTTTATGTTTACTCATACAATGTGCAAAAAGTTAACCATTTTGCACGCTAAGCAAAATAGTATTTATGGTTTGAGACTTAAAATATGTTGTTCTATCACCATAAAATGTGTTTCTTTGTGATTCTGATCACATACACAGCAACAGTTTACTGGTGGGCAAAGGGGAGTTGTAGTTTTCCCCAAAAGTGTATTAAATGGATAAAATTCAAGCGAATTAATGGCATTGGAAGAGTAAAGGTAGTCATACATGTTCTTCAGCCCTTCATCTGTCTTTCTCTGCAAAGATGAATCAAGTATGTATTTGTCATTGTACCTGATGATACCTTGATCTCATGTCCTTATATATATATATGTTTTTTAACATAAAGCTCCTTAAGGAAGAGATTTCTTCTTCCTGCGAGTCTCTGTGCTCTCTACTATGATCCTGGCTGAGGATCTGGGGGCTTGCTGTCAAAATCACAGCTGGTAATGCTAGGCATCTTGGCTGTCCAGGAACACTTATGGCACTGTTTAGTGAAGTGATGGACAATTCCTCTCATCCTGCAGACATATCCTGTAGCAAATTTATCTTTCATGAGGACTGAAAAAGCCCCTATTTTAATGAAGTCATCCACGTAGTTGGTCCTTAGGTTGAAATCACCTTGGCAGGCTGTGCTGGTGTATGGTAACTTAGTGTAGTGATGTGCCTCCTGATACTGCTTTAATTACAAACTAGCTTTAGCAATCCTTTCACTGGTTGTCCATGAGATAAATTGAAAATTATGCATAAAACAATGTGTTCTAGTTCTCGAGTTTCATAGTCTTGGGTGGTTTTTTTTGTCGCTCATGGTGGCAGTAGGAAAGAGAGGGACTTGGCATGTCATGTGGGATCTAATACCCCAGGACTGCATATATCAAATCATTGCCTGTTTACTTAATGCTGCTTGAAGTATCCATGTGGAATGGGGGGTAAACTCCTCCCCCTGTCATCTGCAAACTGCTCCTACGAAAGCCTTGCTGTACAGACACTGAGGCGGAATCATGGCCGTGTGTTAACCTTCCCGCTTTGTGTTTGGCTTGAAGGGAAACTTTGGGCTTCATCAAAACCACCACAACCAGAGTCGCTGGTCTGAGCACTGTGGGTGCAGTGCAGCTGACAGTAGGACCCATAGGCTAAATATGTTATTCTCCCCTCCTCCACATTTTTCGTAGTCTGCCGCATCTCCGTATTTTGATGTAAATGGGTGAGATCATTTGAACACATCGGTATCAGTGCTTCCAAAGATTAGTATCCTTTGGGAGGTAGTTGGTAGAACATCTTTTGCTTGTAGTTGCTTTTGTCAGTTTTTCTTTCTACTCTGAGATGGCCTTTAGTGTCCGTTTTTGCTGTGCTCTCTAGCAGCTGCTGTTCCGTGGTGATGTGCTTTTACTTCCACTGTGTCGATAGCTCTTTCTTCTTGTGTCCCTGCGATTGTTTTCTCCCTGGTTATCCGTCCAAAAATGGCTTTCTTTTTAGGAAGGTCCTTGTAAGTAAAAGTATTCTGCCAGCATAAACAAAAGCACATACTTAGGTCACCTGCTCTGCCTTTATGGTAAATGGGCTCTCCATGGGACCTAGACATCTCTGCTGCCTAAGCCAGCAGCTCAAATGCACTCATCTCCTCACCCTGTTTATAAGGGCTCAGGATTGTTATAGGTCAGCATAGGGCCATTTCTTGCTTTACTAAAGTGTAAAAGATTCTTGTTACTTTTGGTATTTTTAGACAACCCTATGCTGTAAGTCTAACAAATACTGGATTATGGCATGTAGGAAAAAATGATTTATTGCCTCTCATAAGTAGCCCAGTGATGGAGGGGGAAGAGCCGTGCCCAATAGTCCTGGAAAATTAACTGCTAGGTGCTGAGGATTGTTTTGATTTTTTGATTGTTGGGCAGTTAGTTGAACTTTGCCTTACGGTTTTTGGTAAAGGCTTGTCTTCTGTGCTTTGGTTCGTATCTGGTTCAAACCAGAAATGTATGCCACAGATAGGGTTTGTTGCTCAGACAACTAGAACAGAGTTTGCATGAGTGAAATCTCTCATGATTGTTAACTTAGATTGGGCTTTGTTAAAATCAGACTTCTTTTTACGAGAAAAATAAAGCAGTGAGAGGGAGAGCTTAGCCACTTGAGTGCAATCCTCAGCTCAAGGTATTGGCACATCTGAGTGTTGTCCCTGTCACCCAGTTAAATGTCCCAGGCACACGTCCCAGCCTTGACCCACTTCTGGACCCAGCCTGTAGATCAGGAGCCTGAAATCCTTTCATCTCTGGGGAGGCTTTTACAAGGGTATCTGCACATTGCTGAGGAGGCATTTCTGCCACCCTCACCTGTCAGTCAGGAACTGAATACATTTTTCAACTATTTCATATACGAATCTCTTAAATAGGCATCAGGTAATATAATATTCTCATCCTAAGTTCAGACCACTCTCTGAGAAGTCAATTGTTCCCTATGTTACTGAGCTCACAAATTTGTCTGTTCCCTGTCCTTTGCAAGATAGCAGGGAGAGAATTGAGCTGATAACTCAGTTTTCTTGGTCACCTTAGTTTTCTTTTACCATCAGTGAAGGAAATCAGCACTTCTAGGACAAGATGAACTGTGCGCTAAACATGTTGTTTTCTCTCTGTTGCCTGTAAAAGGAGCAGAGGGCAAACAGCTCAGGTGTGCATGTCTGAGGTTGGGTGAGAGGAATCCTCCCACACGTGTCTGACCATCATCTCGGTTCAGGCACCAAAACCCAGCGGCGTGGGCAGTGTGCTCCCGGGGATTCATGGCACAGCCCCTGCCTTAGCCCACCTGCTGCCGGCTCCCACCTCCTACACCTTTGCAGCAGCTGCAGGCGGGTATCGGCTTATTGCACAGGTTTTCACTTCTCTGGGTACTTGTAAAATATTACAAAAACTGTATATCTGTTACTTAAGTTACTTGTCGTCACAAAAGAAATGGATTTAAAAAAGAAACAGATTTAAAAGAAAGAGATTTAGGTTAGATATTGGGAAGAAATTCTTTACTGTGAGGATGGTGAGACACTGGAACGGGTTGCCCAGAGAAGCTGTGGATGCTCCATCCCTGGAAGTGTTCAAGGCCAGGCTGGATGGGGCTTTGAGCAGCCTGGTCTAGTGGGAGGTGTCCCTGCCCATGGCAGGGGGTTGGAACTAGATGATCTTTAATGTCCCTTCCAACCCGAGCCATTCTATGATTCTATGAAATAGTATTTCAGTGAAAATGAATTTTTTCACACATTCTTTATTTAATCTATTCTCTGCCATTCTTTTTCTAAGCTTGATATAGTTAAAAGTGATACACACAAAGTACAAGAGAGTGCTTCATCTTTGATTCCCTTTTTTTGAGGACATCATGCAAATGCTGCTGTATGTTGCCCTTTTTCACAGAATGGGAATTAATATTTTAGCTTGGCAATATTAATTTACATAAATTCCATTATCCACCTAAACTGCGAGTCAAAATTAGCTGAATACTGGCAGTCAGGAATAAATTTTTCCTCCAACCAATGACTTGTGAGATACTGCTGAAAGTTTTACTGTAATCCTGCAATCCATAGGGGTTATGATTCCTGAGGAGAGACAGCATATTTTCAGTGATGGTTTGCAAGGTTACTGTCCTTGGCATGGTGGGCTGATCTGCTCATAAACCACCTACCATCACAGTTTACAAAATAGTTTTTCAGAGTGTGTGTCTGATCGTTATCTGGTGTAAATGAATTCTTTTGAAATCTGTAGCCCTATGACTGTTTATACCAGATGAGAAACTAGCCAAATACTAACACGTACCACCAGTCCAACAACTGAAAAAGCAAAACTTTTTGTCTCTGTTAAAAAAGCGGTCAAGACAACCACCACCAGAAATGCAGAAAGTATGAAGTTAAACCTGAATCGGAGGTGAGGGGGGCGGGAACTGAAGCTTTTGAACGTGGGGAAGGCAAAAATAACTCTAGTTTGTCCTGACTGATACAAAATTATCATCTTTGCATCTGGCACACTGTAAACATTCATTATGGGTACTGATTTTATGATACATTTCACATGGGTGTGACTCAGCCAGCAAGTACGAGGATGTCTCTCTCTGTGTTGACCTTTCTAATATTTACATGAAAAAAATAGAGGTTTTGATGTGGGACACATGTTGAGAAATGCTTCTCCGTGTCCCATGCTTAAATAATTGGTCATTGCATCTCCTTTTGCTCCCAAACATCTGCTCTGACTACAGCTGTCCAGGATGTATCTCCGCATTGCCAGGGTGACATCTTTGCACGTGTAAACACAGTGAAACTGAGGAGAGCCGGCATCTGTGCCCAACTTAGCCAAAAATGAACTTGTTCTCTTCCTTCTCAAAGTAAATCAATTCCAGTTATCATGATGGTCACTTATTTTATTTTCTCAAACTCTGTACGTAGCAAAATAAAAACAAACCCTCCCTTTCTGTCCGTAGTCAATGTCTCTGTGTAATGTTTTTATTTGCATGCAGCTGACCTGACTCACTTCACTGTTGCTGTGAAAATTTTCCTTTTCCAAATCTCATCAGTGGTCTTTTTATGTTTTAAGGCTCTTTTATTTTTGTTAAGCTTTGCTTAGTAGCTGTGTTAAAAGGTTGCCTGGAGAGGCTGTGGAATCTTATCCTCGGAGATAACACAGACCTGGACTGGGGGCGGTCTGGAGCAGCCTGGTCCGACGGGTCCTGCTCTCAGCAGGTCCAGAGAGGCTGGACCAGAGGCCTTCTGGGATCCCCTCCAGCCTGAGTTATTCTGTGACTCTCTGCCAGTCATTTGAGCTCTTATTAAACTTGCTGTAGTCCTAATCTTTACTTTGGTCCTCAGATATTTAAGTCAAGACGGGAATCTCGCTGCCACAGGCACTATTCAGTGCTGCTCACCCAAGCATGAAAAAAATTGCCATAGTTGAGGGAGATTTTAAAATGCTGCATTTTTTTTCAGTGGCTTCCTTTTCAGGCCTGAAAAGCCAAGGGATCTAAGATAACCAAACCTCCACTGCATTCACAGGGGCCGAGATGCTCTAGTTTTAACCACCCCTTGAAAGCCACCTGCCCAATAATCAGACTTGCAGTAGATTTCCAATTGAGAGTTGATGTTTTATATAGAGTCCTACAAAATGTAGCTTTTCTTCTGTATTATGTTAGACTGCATTGTGATACAGGTCTCTTTTTGCCTTCATATTTGTAGATATGCTGCTTTTTAAAATGCTAACAGCTTCTCAGGTTTGCTAGCAGTAAGACAAACTGATTCCATTTGCTAGAAAAATTTAGCAAAGTATTTTCTTTCTTTTTTGTTCAAACCTAGCAAAAATGGGCATCTAGGTTGTTAGTAATCTATTAAATTATTATCCAGTTATTTTCTGATGAGATAGAAGACATCTAAAAGTTCACCGGCTTAATTTATCAGTCTTGAGAAGGTTATTTTTTGATGAAAGACAGAGGGAGGAGGGGATATTTTTTAAAGGTGAATTGAAATTACACATTTGAATTTATAACAATTGCTGCACAATAGCTGTAACTGAGTATCTGACAAAACAAACAAGCGTGCTCTACATAAATAAAGGGGGAACCAAAAAAATGACACAATAACAAATGCGCTGCAATAAGTAGGAGAAATAACACTTGTCAAAAGCAAGTAAAGCACGTAGTACTGTAGATTTGAATTTCTCTGAGGGGAGCACGCTGTGCACCTGCTCAAACAAAATGTGTGCCACATACAGCACTTGCATTGGCAGAAGAATCAGTTGTTCCCTAACATATCTGTTCCTGGTACTCAGTGGTTATTTTTAGTATAAGGAAAGAAAGTCTTGTTTTGCGATTAACTGAGAACAGAGACTTCATGGCTGGCAAAGGTTCACCTGTTTGTGGGCTCTCAGTGGCGTAAGGGACCGCGCCAGCATTGGAAACTGTCCTGTCAGGGTCTCAGGAGGAGTTCAACCCTGGCCCTTTTGTTCATCAGTTTATTTTGAAAAATATTTGAGCTAAATAAGGTTACAACTACCCTTCTGGTGGAGGGTGAGTGAGAGGAGAGGTCATGCACCTTGTCAGCAGGCTGCACAACCGGTTCTAGAGAGCAGCTCCAAAGTTAGGGCCAGGACTCCTTAGTCCTGCTTCTGGCTGCAGGAGGGAGAGGGTACAGTGGGGAATACATTTCTGTTCGGGGAAACGTGCAGTTTTGTTTCCTGCGGCTGCTTTTGAAAATTTCTGCCTCTGGGGAAAGCGGTGTTGTTTAGTTGCTCAGTATTTTTACTGTAGTGTTCAACTTCACTCCATGGGAATCCATGCTCCCTTGGTAGCTACTGACATTTTCATCTCTTCCCTATGCTTTGTTCTTTTTTTTTTCCTGCTGCATACTCTGTCTTTGAGTGTCTCCTTTTTCCCATTCCCTTCCTAGTTCTGTGCTAAGAACTGCCCTGCCTCTCACTTCCCTATTTTGTCCCATACATAATCAGGAATGACAAGAAATGTCATTATTGACTACTGAGAGACAAGACGTAATGCTCCAGCTAAATTAGTAGGAAAGGAAAATGCCCTCATCTCTAAAGATTTGGAAAAAAAAGGGTGGCCCAGTGCAGTGTGTAGGGTTAGGTGGGTAGAATCCAAACCTTAACTTATGGTAAATGTCCAATCTGACACAGAAATGTATCAAGCATTTGAAATCTGAACCACGATGTGAATATTTGATAAATTTAAAGTGCAATAGATTATTAAGGCACACAAAGTGGTTGAGGACAAGCTCTAGGTGTTTACTTCATGGGTGCAGTGTACCTCAGGTATCTGTGTATAGACACTAATTATCAGCTTTTCTTTATCACTCTCTTTCTGGTCACTCCTCTTTTTCTCAATATGTGGTACTTTACAACCGTTTTTCCCCCTCCAGGGTTGCTGATGGCAGTAACTCAGCCTTTTTCCCATGTGGAGTCTGGCTGTGACAACTCTGTATGCATGCAGATATTGTTCTCAGTCTCACCTATGATTTCATTTTGTTTCTCTTTCCAAACAGAAAATGAAGAGTTTGGCCCAAAGACGCCAGTCTGCACCATCTTTGATCTTTGTCAAAGCACTTAACAGATCTCGATCGGTCTCGAGGTGAGTCAGTGAGTTTTTCCTGTTTTCTGCCTTGTACGCTTAAGCAGCACTGGGCATAACTCAGGAGTGGTTACTGTGGGATTGTACAATTTAATTTGAGCTAAGTTTCTGTCATGGACTGCTGCATGGTAGAGGCACTCTGGGGCTCTGGAAGCACCTGCAGGTTTAGGACAATGCTGTGGGCCAGGATCTGGTGGTCACAGTCTTCTCCCGTCCAGCATTAGCAGCTTGCGGGGCTGTGTATGTGGGTGTGCGTGGGTGTGAAGCATTCAATGTTTTTTGTCTTCATCTTCTGCCAGGATCAGCCGTTCCTCCTCCCTCCCTACACCAATGTAAAGCTACCACAGAAATGGGAGTTTCTATGGAGCTGGTCCCCTGTCCAGCCCCAGCCCTGACCTGCCATTTGAACCACTCTGCATACATAACTTTTGTCTTCCTGCACTACAGTTCATTGGACTTTAAACTTACAAAACATAAGTGTTTATCGAGAAGTGAACCATCTGGTAGGCTGTTAATGCTTCCAGCTGTGCAGAGCTCTTTACGAAGAAACATTATTGAGGGAAATTAAAGGATGGCTTTGTAAGGAATATTTTTTCCTACTCTGTGGTGTGTTAAGTAATCAGTATGTGAGCTTCGGAAAGTTCTTTGTGTTTGATCTAACTAATACCTGGTTTCATATTTGTCATCATGCAGAATTCCACAGTATTTCAGAAATCTGTGAAAGTATTCTGTGAAAACATCAGAGTTGCAAAATAGGAAAGGAAAACGAGTTGAAACTACTTGCAGGTCTTTTTGCTGGCTATGAGATAAAAGAGGAAACTTAGAAATGAATTCCTAGAGGCGTTTGCACCTTTTTGTGTAGTCTAGTGGCATGAGCCTAGGACTGAGAGCCAGCAGCATGTGTTCTGGTTCTGTCTGTAAAATTTCTTCTGTGGCCTCTCTCCGACTTTGTTTCCAGGTCTTTAAAATACGAAGAACGGGTATTTTGCAACCCCTTCATGAGAACACTGAAATTGCTTAGATTGTCTGTACTACCATATTTATTCTTCATTTACTATTATTTCTTCATTGTATTTGTCGCTATGTTCGTAATTGTGGTACCATCTTTTGGGCATAGCTGGGCATATTCATAACTGAGGTTGTGAAATTAGAGACGGACTATGGAGAGTAGCAATAACTGGAGAGTACAGGGGGCAAAAGATGCGCTCTCTCAGCCCTTGGACAGTAGGGTTTCTTGCAGTTCATACACCTATGTCTCCATAATGTCTTCCCTTCAAGCTGTCTTAAGATTTGCTCCTTGATATTAAGAGGATAAACTATATTTGATGCTTATATTTCAGTCGTCTGTTATTTGCCTGCTGGGTTCAGACATGAACATTTTTCTTCAATTATACTTTTTTTTGGTTTGTTTTATTGCCTGCTCCATAAGTATCAGAAATTGGACATAGCTGGAGAGCCACTGAGTGGGATACACACTTAGTATGTACATTCTCACCTGTAAATATGTCTTGCTTGTATAGCCCGGATCGGAATTATTTCCAGACCGAGTGTGTGGAAAGACTTTTTTTGGGAAGGCCAGTTGGCAGAAACTTTGTGGTGGAGAGGACCGAAGAAGGGGAAACGTTGCCGTGTTCTGCAGCAAGGGCAATGCTTTGCCTACCCGACGGGCCCTGTTGCTTTCACAGTTGGTGGATGGATGCTGCCCCAGTCATGTCTGTCCCCTGCCTGTGGCATGCAACAGTTTATCTGCTTCTGTTGTTTTGAACTGAAGTCTGTGGCCGTAGTAAGAGGTACTGTGTGAAGTCTGAGGACCCCGGAACCAGAGCAGGTGATTTTGTAGCTTCAAAGTCTAGCAGTTAGAGGGTAACACTTTGGATGGTGTTTATTATTGTTCACGGGAGCAGTAATTCTCACCTGTGCCCGACTTCCTTGTTTGGCTGTGCGAGACACATTCCTCTTCATCACCAAACTGATGGATGAGTTTGAACTTTCCACTCAGTTTGTTGTGTAAATGCTTAACTCTTGTGAAGTGCCTTCTCTTCAGGTGAGCTGAAGAGCACCAAAATGACTTCTCATGTTTTCTAATCTCCTCCAAATGTTTTATCTCAGACCTGTCTCAGCTCTTAGTTCCCCTTCTCGTAGACACAGCCAGCCTGCAAAATCCATTATTCTCCTCTGGCAGTGAACCTTAATACTGGGACTCCATAACACTTACTTGTTAATGGTTGATTAATGACTTGTAGATAATAAAGCTCCTATCTGAAGTTAGCAAACATCTGTGAGGGATTTATATGAATCCTCTCACCTCAGCAGCTGGCTCACCTCAGCATTTGTTGAAATTAATGAGCAAGTGCAAAGTTTAAAAGGGCAGGAAATACTTAAAAGCACAAGTCAGTTTGTATTTTTATACCACTTTATATGTCAGGTGTCCTTGGTTTATATACAGGGCACTTTCATAAAATGTGATGGCACCCATTTTGGACAGACTTACTTTGGGGCATTTTAAAGTTTATTGATGGTATTTATTCAAAGAAACCACTGTGACATCTGGAGATGGCTGTTCAGCATTCAGATGATTAAGGGTTTTTAATGGTAGTGGTGTTGTGGCTCTGATGGCACAAGGATGCAAGTAAGGCAAGATGATCTAGCTGGAAAAAGCTTGTTTGTGCCATTGTCCTCTTCTTCAGTCCTGAAAGAGATGCAAATCTGAAATTCTTATGTGCTTAAAAGCTTGTCTTCTTTTTCCCCAGCTATATCATTTGGTTTAATGAAAGTTAATCCTTCCTTACAAATCTTGCCTTGCCATGTCAGTCATATAAAAGGAGTTACAAGATACTTGGCCTACAGAAGACTTGGGATGGCTGTATGGCACGGTGTTGTACAGATGTGCAACCACGCTGTAATCCCTGCCTCACTCAACCGTAACTGCAGGCAGCAGAGGAACATAGTAAATAGTACAGGTATTATAGTGGAATTTGGGCCCTTACTTCCAAGAGATGAAAATATGCAGACTATTCATTGCCTCCTGTTCTTGTTTCTCTTCCTTTTTTCTGCGCGGCTTCTCTTTCCTCACAAAATAGTGATGAGTAGGCATGTAAGGACTGCTTCACATCATCAGATGTCCTCTTTGGAAGCACTTTGAGCAAAGTTATTCTAGAAATACATTGGAAAAGTAAGCTTTTGATGTTTTTCTTGGCTGATACTCAGATGCAGGAAAAATAAGTTTGATTGTTAACTCCATTAATGTGTATGAAAACAGCAAAGGATTCAGGTTAGTTATATTTGGCCCTGGACCTGTTCCGTGGCTGTAATTTTCCTCTTACTTTTTCTTGGTGTCCTTTAATGAAAACTGCACAACTTACTTAATGATATACCTCCATGCAACACAAATTATGGGTTTGAAACAGAAATGTCTGAGGCCTGGATTTAAGCATCAGGTCTTGTCATCTCAAAATAATTGATATAGAATAATAAAGACTTGTTTCAAGCCAAATTTTCAGCCTTTGTTCTGCTGCCCCTCAAAACAATTTTTGCATGTGACAAAGCCCAAACTCCCAAGTTTCTCTTCTGCGTTGGCGGACTTCTGCTCGCATCTCGGCTACTTCACAGGGACAGCCAAATCCTGTGTTGCCATCGCTGGCAGCTTCTCCTTTCCTAATGCACGCCTCACCAGATCTTTGAAAGTGATATTTTTACATGCTTAAACTTATTAATATAATTTCAAAATTTCTGAGTCTTCATGACCATTTATAGATATGTGTATCTACACACTAAAGGTGCTAAAATGTTGGTAATAAAATGACTCTTTCTTACAGTGTCAAGCATGTTTATGATGTTATTTTGGTGTAAGCTAGAAGCAGGGGCTGTTTTAAAAAAATTAAGCATAAATTTAAAAAGGTTTTATGAACAAATCTTTAAAGAACCTGAAAAGGAAGGACCTAAAAACTCACCCCCACCCAATTTTATTATGTGGCTTTTATAGTTGAAGAAGTTAAAGGTAAAATATGAGGATTTCACAAGTTTCCAAGGTGTTTTTTCCCTTTTGTACATTGAAGCAGTGTTGTGCCATTCACCGAGAGGCTGCTCTTCCTTCTCCCAACACACAGTAAGTGATTCTGGCATGTTATCTTCCAGGGGTCCCGTGCCAAATGCTAAATATCCCAGATAACGAAGATCATATGTGTAATCTAGTAATACATTCCACTTGGCGCTAGTCAAATACAGAGTGTTCCCGAAGTCTTGGACATCGTGTTTTCAGGGTTTTAGTCAGAAGATATGTGGATGATCCAAGCTATGTGACTAGATGAAGACAAAAATAGAGACTTTTAATAAATGTAAATTGCCAGAAGGCCTTAACTGTCTCTTTTTCACAGGGAAGATGAGTATTTGGTGTTTCAGGCGAATCCGATTGCAGGGAGGAAAGGAATGAAAGTTCATTGCAAGTAACTAACTTGTTAAGTAGGTGTTTCGGTTGTAATCGTTTTGCTCATTCTTCACTCGTTTCCATGGTAGCGAATAATTTCACCTAGCAAAATAATCTCTGCGAGGCGCGTTTGGTTGGTGAAGCTCAGCACTTCAGCACATCGAAGCCGGGGAGCCTGCCACCCTGTCTCACCCCACAGCCATTTTATTTGTCGGCTGTCACAGGACCAGGCCTTTATGGGCAGTTGAGGGCTGTCCCCTCAGCCACCATGTGGCACCCCGGGCACCATGACAGCATTTGCTGGAGTGTGGAGGGGGAGATGGCACCCACCGGGCTGAGGCCACCTCGCTACCGGGGTGCCTGTCCCCATCAGCCACCACAGAACCATGCTGCGCAGAGGAGCGGAACCCTTGGCCAGGGCCACCACAGCCTGGCCCATCGATGGTGCCATTGCTGGTGGCATGTGGGGCATGGCCTAGGGTCACCCCGCCGCAGGGCACAGCGCTGGGATGGTATGAGACAGATGACGCCTCGTGGCTAAACCTGAGGGGCCGCCACATTGTGCGTGTGTGTGTGGCCATTTTTGTGTGTGCCTTACACCTATGGTCAGGGTGGGGTTTTGCCTGTGAAGCAGTTACACACCACCAATGGTGGTGGTGTGGGGAGAGATGGGCTCCAGGCCAGGACGGGGCCAGGTACTGTCCCAGGCTCCTTCCATTCCGTTATGCAGGTATCGCAGTTTGTGTGGGAGGGGGTTCCCTTGAAGGCCGCAAAAGGGAGGTGAGGGGGGAGGATAATGGAGTAACAAGGTAACTGTAAGATTTACAGTGTTTGAGGCAGATATGGCTGCCGGGCGAGCCAAGGCCCTGCTGTGGCCCTCACCCGCTGCCCCATGGCTTGTGAGAGGCCGACTCGGGTGGCGGGGGGGCGGGTAGCTAAAACGCTAGGCATGCACGGGCACAACTGAAACAACATCTCTAAAGCCTCCCCCAGTGCCCTCGGCCACCCAAATGGTGTGGTCACAAGAGATGAGGGCTCTTAAATGCCTTCATTCACCTTAAGAAGGGGCATGCCGTGGAAGGGAGCCCTTGCAAGGCAGTCTTTCTGAAGCCGTAGGGCTTGTGGGTTTTTTGGGAAGGGCAAGGGCTGTCGCTATTGTCTGAGTGGTTCCCCCAGGTGAAAATCAAGGTGGCAGCACCCTGGGGGCAGCCCTGTGTCCTCCACTCTTCATCTTACAGGCCTTCGTCTGAGAGACCCCAAAACACTCAAGAATACAGAAAAGCCATTTTATGAAAGAAAGGGAGAAAAAGGGCAAAATCCCACAAAACAGAGTTTCCCAATGTGAGGGATTAAGTATGGGCACCGCTCGCTTTATCTTGACTTGTGGTATTTCATAGGTTTTTCCATAAAGCTCCAGCTCCGGGAGTCATGTGATTATAAAAATCACAGTTTCATTAGAAATGAAGTTTCTGGTCATCAGGATGGAGGGAAAATGCTGGTCCTAAAGACCCAGTCAACAAAGCAAATGAAAAGTTCTTTGCTTCTGGGTTTAATTTCTAGATATAATTTAGCCTCGACACATCTGGTCAGGATTTTATCTGAGATTTTCCATTTCGTAAGAAGTTCTGATGTTGTAACATTTTATGCTTAATCTGAAGGGACAGAAATTTGAGAGAATTTCCCCAAATTTCTCCACTCACTATGTCACGTTTCCTTATGTACGATAAGGAAGCATGAATTATTTTTTTTTAAACCATTATTTTGTTTCAAATTGTTCTTCCTTTTTAATGGGATTGCACATAATTAAAATAACTTGTGATGGTATTCTACAAGTTGTAATTTTAATAGTATTTTTAATTCATGCTTGATTTAAGCTAATTATGACACTGGAGTATTGTTTCCTTAAACCACGTGCTTGAACGCAAAAGTTATTTTTACATAGTAATAGCTGGGGATAAAATTTTATTAACTGTTAACAAGGAACAAAGTGAACTTTCTGAGGCCTCAAATGGCCTTTTAACTAAGAGATTGGCATTCCTGTCCCCCCGCTGTGCTTATTCTGTTTGTTTTGTGTGTGAGCATGTGTGTGTATATGTGCATATGTTTGTTTTCGATAAAACCCATCAGTTCTTCATTTATGACATACAAACTGGCTTATAGCGGTGTTTGTACATCTGGAGATGGAAATGAGCTGCGGCTCTCAGAGATACGCTGCCTTTTTTATTAAAAGAAAAGGACTAGAGGTAAAAAGGAGGAAGGCTTGGAAGGGGGTTTTGGAGGGATTGGAGTTGAAATGAGGGATTAATTTTATAATAAATGACTAATAGTTTAACACTAGCGCTGTAAGCCGATTCCCCTTTGGATAGAGTTGTGACAGTTTTAAGGCAAGACAGTGAGGGGCACTGCTCATCGGGATGAGCGCAGGGCCCTGCTTGTCCAGATGTCTCACTGTCCACATGCGCTTTTGGCTGTGGCCCATTTTGGGGGCTTTTTGGATTAGGCCTTGAGGTCTGGCAGAATGCAGCTGTTGTCCAGCCATTGTGTATCCCTGATTTTAGACAATAAAATCTCTGCCAAATGACAGTCTGGCCAAGCAGTTTGGGCAGCGGCATACCTGAGGAAATCACAGACTGACTCGCTCAGACTGCTTTGCGGTCGTTTATCTTGTGTAAACAAGCAGAAAGCCTCTAATGATGTGCAGGCTGATGTGCAGCCTCTGGTGCTCTCACTTCTTACATGGGCCAGCATTAAATACGCATTGAACTCACCTCCTGGGTGATACAGCATCGCTTCTCCTGGTCTGGTTCCTTCCTCATGGTGCACAATACTGCTGGTGAGGAATTTTTAATCACATCACGGGAGTAACAGTCTGTCTTTAGAGTCCTTCTGTGCCCATGTCTTAAGTGTTTCAGTACTGGGGGCTAGATCCAATAAAGGATAAGGCCAAGACATGGGAATAATTTAGGTACCTGAATCTAAAACCGTGACTTAAAAAACATCATCTCAGTGGCTGCCTGACCTCCCAAGTGCCTCTGCTCTTTAGGCACTCTCCTACTGACCAAAGAGCTTCCCAAACACCTCAAGTTGTGCTTTTCCACATCCCAGTACGGCATGACTGTTGGCAGCACTGTGCAGGTCTGTGTTAAAGAACTAAACACTGCTTTGTGAGATGCTCACGGGAAGCTCCATCCACTAGTCCACAGACCCTATTTAACCTGCCTGGGCAAGGCCCTCACAAAAGCAGTTGCAAATGTTGATGTCTTTTAAACCTCTGTCCAAGTCCCTTTTTCTGGAGTCTTTTTTAATAATTGTTTAGGGCAGTGGTTGCCGAACATGCAATATCAGGGCTGACGTGGGAAGAAGCCTGGCTCATTGGATATTTGGCAGGAAGAGACTATGCAACCAAGGTTTGTGCCATCTAGCAAGCTCAGTGTCAGCTATGCTAGGTGTTTCTAGCATGCTCCTTAAGCAAGTCCCCACAGACCACCACTGCTCTTTGTGAAACTGCTGGCCTCAAAGTTGGTGTGCTTTCGATGGATCACCCAGGTTCAGCTCTTTGCCTCCTTCGGCAATTCATATTCTGCTTCCCAGAAGAGGCATGTAACTACTAAAGCAGAGGGTAGTTGGAGTGAGTGGAGGCTTTCCATCTCCCTCCCACAGTTGAAGGTGGGCCACTATGGAGAAGGACACACAGTGTTCCTGGGACCAAAAATCTTGTGTTGACAGGAGCAAGCCTGGCTCTGTACATGAATGGTAAAAGCACTTACCTGGGAGGCGAAAGGCCTACGTCTGTTCCCAGGGTTGTTTTTGCATATCACGCACTGACATCCATGTTCAGCCTGTCCTGTCCCCTAGCTGAAAGTGGTTCTAAGTACTGAGATGAGCGTGCTGGTTTGGACCTTCATGCAGTGCGCAGACTGCATTCAATGGGAGTAGGTATCTCAGTACATCTAGGTGCATCCTTGGTCTTCATGGCAGCATTATTCAGAAAATGCAGAAAAGAATGGTAAAGACCTGAATGAATAAGCAGAGCTGAGGTGTTTTCATCCACCTTCCTTCCCTCTGCATTTTTTTCTGGTAGTGAAACTGTATCCAGTATTTTGCAGGGCATCTCATTTGTTAGCGCGCCTCCGGAAACACATTGGGTTGCTGAGCCCCTCCAACCAGGCATCCTCACGCTCATTCCTCTCAGTTCTGCTGTCCAAGAGCAGGACACGTTTCCTGGTGAGTGGTGTGTCAAGTGTGACATGCATTTCTACAAGGAGGTCGCTAACCAGACACGGGCAAGCTCTTCTGGTATATCAAAGGCTCAAATAAACATGGGGAAAATTGTCATCATGGGAAAGGCTCTTGTGTTTCCCCCTTCTCCAGGCTGCCGTTCCTTGCAGGTAACTGGCCTGTGCCCGCTTCTCCCTTATGTAAAGTAATTACCGTCAGGTGCAGGGATGTGGGGAATCCTCTAACGGCTTTTATCCCCCACTCAGATCGCTGGTGGAATAGAAACCTCAGACAAACCTGCTGGAGTAGCTATGTGAAAAACTCATTGACTATGTAGGCAGTTAGTTACAGGACAGCAAACAGGTGCATGTGGCTGTGTCCAATTTGTCTGCTGGCTGTTCAGAAGGAATCTGGGTCATTACACTTGCAATAGCTGGCAGTGGCAGGCGTATCAAGTAATCTCTTCACTGTAATAGGATAATTCCTTTGCTGTAGTACTAGTATCAAAATATGGTTTAAAGCCCTTGAGGCAAACCAAAGCCAGATTTGTTCCTGTTACATCTGGGACAGGTGCAGTGAAGTGACAATCCCGTCTTCCATGCGACACCCGTATTGGTTGTCCCTCACAGGGAAGTGGTCCTTAAAAACTTAAGCCAATATGAGGGCTGAGCAGATCCTCCCTTCACATCTGCGGTGGAGCTTTATGGAGTTCACCCCACATTGTCCCACAGTTGTGGGCATACAGGCAAGGCCGGGCAGCAGCAGCTTCAATGAGAGCTGCAGCTTGCGGAGGATAAAGCGTGGTGAAGGGGCTTATCTTTTAAAGGCAGTACTTGCAGCTATTTATAGGTCACTTTGTATGTGATTACTTTGTTTACAGTCAGCAAATTTTCTCCTGAAAAAGGGCCATCAGGGAACAGCAGCTGGTGGATTCCAGGTTTGCTTTACCTGGCCACGTATTTGAAGCCTTGCACTGTTTTGAATGCATTTGTTTTTCTTAAAACTCATTGTTACCTAACTGCAGGCTCTATCCAGGTGGCGTGAACTGAGGGGGGGAAGAGCCTGACTGAATTACTTCTTGAAGAGTGGGAAAAACAGAGGCTAAAGAGGATGACTGTTGAGCAATGAGACTTTGAGAGACTGTGAGAAGCCCCCCTGGTATTGTGTGAGGTGACTGACAGGCAATAAACCTAGGCAGTCACGTAGAAAATGCGATGTTTCCCTGTTAAAAAGACACAGTCACACAGGTGCCTTGTTCTTGCCCATCTACAGCCTGTGTAACCTGCAGGTTCAGACAATGGGGTGGGCAGATACTCACACGTGGGCTCACTGACAGCCATACATGATGGTCCAGAAGGGATTTCTAAAGATGCCCACACCAATCTTTTCACATCAGCTTGAAATAAATGACCTGTTTCTACAGAGATCTGCAGCATGTCCTGGCTATTTTTGGTAGCCCAGAGTTCCTGGCTGTTACATGACCTGTGCCGAACTCTTGTAATACAGTTTGCAAGAAGATATTTGAAACACCCTTTTGAAGGAAAGGTTAGTTTCATCCATGAGGTAACTCAAAATCAGTGGAGTTGAGCAAGGCTTTTAAATGTCCCGGTTGTGATTAAGTGGTATTAAATGTCCCAATTGTGATTGCTGCTTCGCCAAAAAGTTAAGGTAGGACAGAAACCTTACTCCTTCAGGCTACTAAAATAATACTGAATCCTCCTAGGGGGACATGGGTGCAACTGAGATCTCAGAGTGCTCCCCTGTGTATGCCTCCTTGGAATGGGTAGGAAGGAGCTGGGGTGGAAGTGGCAAAAGAGGCCTCTGTACCTCCAGACTTCTTGTAGGCCACAAGAAGCTCCAAAAGGCCCAGACAACCATGGTGCAGAACCGCAGTGCTGGAGTGTTAGTTCTGGCCTTTCTTTGCCCTCTGTTCATCCTATTTTTTTCCTTCTCCACCCCCCTCCAGCTCACTTTTTTTCTGACTTTTTTTTTCATCTGAACAACAAAATCTTTGTCTGGGTAGACAATACCTGGAACGCCATTTCCCTGGTGCAACTGGAAGGGGAGAGTAACTCAAAGTGGTGGTGCTACGTCACTCAGTAAAACTGAGTGGGAACTGCAGTGGGGAATAAAAGATTGATCCTTCCCAAAGGCCAAAAAAGGTTTTACTGGCTTCTGCACGTGAATATGTGCTCCCCCAAACTTCTCCCCTGCTCAGGGAGACTTGGACCAAAACCCCTTGCTGGTTGCTAGCAGAGCTGTATAGCAGGACTGGAGGACACCCACACTGCAAGAACTTTTCAATAGGATTTAAATAACTTGCACTAAATTCTTTTCTGGTGGAAATAGGCAAAATATGACTGAAACCCGTGCTGCTAATTTATACCAATAGTGAATTTTGCCCTTGTGCTAAATTTTCAGAGTAAACACCTTGCAGCTGTTTGTTAAAATAAAACAAAAAACCTTGGAAGTAAACCAAACCACAAGCATGTTTCCTGTCTCCAGCCACCATGCTGTAGTACATATTTGCTTTGCAGAGGATATTGTCCTTTTGGCTATGTAGAAATTACTTCAAGTGTGGCTTGTTTTCAGTTAAGCTGCCAAGCTTCCATCCTGAAAGGTGTGAAGATTTTTTTTTTAATGATGCATTTTGCCCTACAGCTATGTGATATTTTACTGCAAGTCGTAATCATTAGTACTGATTTTTGGAAGACTACAGAAAAATAATAGTTACAGGCCTCGACGCTTTGAACATTTAATATAAATCATGTTGATTCATCATAATAATTTCTATTACTGATTATTATCTGAATGTTACTTATAAGTAATAAGTATTAGTGTTATATATACTTATAAGTATTATTATGTTACTGATTATTGCTTATATTATCTGAAGGATATACTTATTATCTGAAATTCATCTTTGCGTGATGTCAAAATCTTATTGAATGATGTCAAAATGATGCATGATGTTAAAATCTTATTTTAATAAGATTTTGACATCAGCAAAGATCATTTCAGATACTTACAAAACAGCTTTTAGAATTCTAGAATAATTTAAGTTGGAACATTTTCTCAGTATCTTTTGAATTAAAATGTGTACATTGAGTTTTAGAAGCCGAGAAGCGGTACCTGATTTTCTAAATATGAGGTAGCCCTGCTTTCTGCCCTAAAATGTAAATTTATCGATTTATCTGGGCCAAGCTTGCTGCCAACCTCTGTTAATATTCATTTTCATTCTGTTGTCCAGGCTTGTGCTTGTGCTGCCTCTGCTGGAAGGGAGGCTGCCAGTGCATTTGGATCCAAAGGCTCTGGGACCCTGGTGGGACTCACTGGTTTATCCTGGGTGCAGTGTTTTCTGCTGCAGCTTGCTGAGGTCCAGCCGCTTGCACGGGTAGAGTGAGGACAGCCCTGTGCTAGAGGCTGTGAACTGGGGCCGACGCATGCTCCGAGGCAGAGTGCGTTCCGTGAGTTCCACAGGCGCAGTCCATGAGGGAAAACACAGGGGTGTGAGAGGTGACTGCCTTGGATTTGTTCCAATACATTAGTTGTAAAAAAGAAGTGGCAACCAGTAAAGTACACTTGTGAAGTAGGAGCAGGCGTTTTAATACTTAGAAAGTAATTAATGCTCTTTGAAAAACTGAGCAGATCTCACTTGCTTCATTGTGCAAAAGCTACTGTACGCGATGGTGATGGCCTGGGGCACTTTAATGGAGTGCTGGAGAAAATAGACTTGCTATTTCTGGAATGCTGCACCGTTTTCACAAAGTGCTGCTTCAACTGTATAAGATTTACCATAGATAACAGCAAGCAAACATGCCCAGCATCCTTAGAAAGAAGCTCCCTTAGCATAGCAGGGATCAGGTTGACAGCAGATTTTCAGAAATGGGTTGGCAGCCCATGTGATTAAGAGAGTTTTATGCTTGTCTCTCCAAGTCCCTTCTATAAATAGTCAGTGTAAAATTACAACAGCATACTAACTTGGCGTCGGCCCATATCTTACCTACCGCCTTCCTAGAAAACACTCCTACCCTCCAGGCTGATACATTTTGTGCTTCCTTTCACCCTTCAGGTATAATTATTAGAATAAAGTGCTGCATAAATTTAGATGAAAAGCATATTCTGAATCATGAGGTGTCAAAGTGGGAAGAAGCACCAAAGACCCTGAGCACGCGGGTGACTCCCTGAGAGCGCTGGTCATGGCTGGAAGGCAGTGACAGTAGTGAGTGGTTACCACCATTAAAAATGCAGAGGATTTTTTTATATAACCTGCCTGTCTAGATAGAGCTCTGAGCCTGCAGATTGCTCCGTGTGAGTGAGCCTTGTCTGCCTGGAGCCTCGTTCATGATGAGAGGAGCTGCAAGTGCTCGGCCCTGAAGCCAGCAGGTCTGTGGGTGGCCACACCAAACAGGTAGTGGGGACAGGGCAGGCTGGGACAAGCAGCTCTTTTCAAACCATGCGCTTTAATGAGCTCTCGGTATTATGGAGGCTAAATTCATCAGGAGCATAAGCAAGACCATATATCTGTGGTCTTGTGTTCAGTCCCAAGCGTAGGGATTTGGTTTCAGTGTACAAAAAATGGTCTTCTTTCACTTAGTTTTTCACCCTTCTCTTTTCTCATGTGATCCATTATCATGATATTTTCAGGTTGGCCAGGATGAGGTACAAGTCACGTCCAAACTATCATTTATTATGAAATTAGATACGTGTTGGAGTCCTGAAATGTTAATATTGCACTTGACTGCACTATAGGCAGCCCTGCAAAGGCAGATCAGTACTCACTGCTGTGTTACAGGTTTGGGATTTTTTTCTACTTTATCTCAGGGGAGATGGGGCTGCACACCAAATTGGAGCTCTTTTATTTTGGTTGGTTAAAGAATAGTTCTTAATACCTTATTAAGTTAATTACCTTGAATGCAAAATACCCTCCAGCCACACAATATGGGTAATATGTGTTATGTGATAAAGGATTTCCAGCAGTAAACCATCTTGGCTTCCAAGCTCCAGTTAGCAGGGCCTGCCTCGTTAGCAAAAGTATGAAGCAAGCATCTATTAAGGTGCTATTGAAGTTCCTTCTCACAGGGAGTTTTAGGAGCTTAAGGGTCTGAGTAGGAGGCACGGAAAAAAAGTACAATTATTGTTACCTGATTTCCAATATAAGCTCTATTAAGAAAATGAAGGAACTTGACATCTAGATCAGGCTTGCTTTTGGGGGTATCTCTGCTGGTCACAAATCACATGTTGTCCCTGGCTGATAAATCCATTTTGGCAAAAATCTGGAATGTGGGCTAGGCTGTAGACGTTTTTTACTGTGCAGATAGCTGCTGTTTTCACTATCCTTGAAAGGGTGTGAATAGCTCCAGCTTCTCTCAGTGGGTTGCTTTAGCCCAATGCTGTGACTCAGTGATGATACAGTAAATGCTTTGCTGAGAGAGACTGAAGTTGAAAATTCATTGGCTTTATTTTTCCTGAAAGATAAATCGCTGGTTCCTTACAGCCATCCAAAACTGGCCTTTGAGATGCACAAAATAAGCCTCTGAGCACCATGAGGAGGGTTGCCTGGTGCTCTGCTTGGTGGCCTCCCTGGCCTGTAGCCAAGACAAGGTTAGGTTTATGTGGCAACCTGCAAGGTCTGTGTGTGCAGGCACAAAACTGGAAAGAGCTTCTAGTTCTCACCTGGGCTTCAGCACTGGCACAAGCATGCAGTATCTTTGCTTATCACACCTATGTGTGAAATGACTATAGGCTAAGTTGGTCACTGTGAGAGGAATTTGGAAAGGTATTGTGCATGTGTAAGTAGTGGACAGACCATGTGCAGCCCCTCATGTGTCTGGGCTGAGTCAGATTTCAGCCTTTTGAATAGCTGCCATTTTACTGCTCTGCTAATGAAAAGGTGCATTTCTCACCTGCCTTTTGTGAAGGACTTCAGAGGTTAAAGAGCAAAGTGATATTTTATTCCAATAGGTATCAGTCGTGCAAAGAGCATTGGTTCTGTATCATTAGAGGAAATCAAGTTCTATGGCTGCAGAGATATCATCAGTGGAGAGAAGTTCTGGCAGAGAACAATAACTGAAACAACAGAGTGAGATTTAGGATGGAGCATGGGCAGTCTGTGAGAGGGATGTCATATACCTGAGATAGATACCTGCGATAGCTCATTCCAGCTTAGGTACCTTGGAACAGATTGTTCCTCTGAGGCATCTTATAGCTTAACCTAAATCATAGATAGGCTGAAGTCATCATCGACTGAAATAAAGGGAAAGCTTCCCATTGGCATAAACGATGTTTGGATCATGGATTTAGTAACCATGTAACATGGGCTGTTAAACTCTCCTTTGGAGAATATAATTTTTTTCATTGTTTTCACTACAAATAGAGAATAAAGCTGAGCTCTCCATTACACCAAGAATAAACATTTTGTGGGTCATGCCATTCAGGTATTAGTTGTACTGAGAAACTCCAAGGAAGGTCTGCAGGGGGAAGAGGTAGTATCTTTTGTGCTTTTGTGGTTACTTTTGTGGTTGACAAAGTGAGCAGTGATGTGTTTGCTTTCACACTGAATACAACAGGGATGTATTTGTCAGTGTTTGGCTGACTACTTTGGATTTCAACTTCATATATTACACCTACAAAATTGAAGAGTTCTTTTAAATCATTGTGTCTTTTAAATAGGCATAAAATGCCTATTCTGATTAAATTGAAAAAATAATAGGTGTAAAAATTTAGACTCTGGAAATGCCAGAAGAAAAATCTTCAATTATCTTTCTAGTACTTTCAGCCAGTACAGTGATTGTAGTCTTTTCCTGAATAACTCGAGAATACCTCTGTAGATATTCTCAAGTTACAGAATTTACTCCTTGGTTAAAACCACACATAGAAATTTCAGACCCCCAAAATAGCACATTTGGGAAAAAATGTCCACTTGAGACTGGAGAGTTAGAATGGCAACACTATCTAAGCATCAGTATCAGCCTTGCTGATTCCACATGAAGTGGAACATGGCTGATTGCTGTCTCTGCAGGATATCCCCATCTTTTGGAAATCAGTTCACAGTTCCTTCTTGACAAACTTGGATGATGGCTTCTTTTTTTTCTGACAAATTGGAAAGATGTTATTTTGTGGGATTTTTGCATGTGCTAATCATAGAATGACTTTTAGGGGAACACAGAGAAGACCCTATATTACTTACTTTTACTTTTTACATTATATCAGAAATCACGCTGACTTAAGAACTGATTTTTGCGTAATTCTATTAAAAGGAATTTTCAGAGTCAGTATTTGAGAGCTTAGCACTTTTTCAAAATTAGACACGTTTAACGGTCAGAAAAATCAGTGAGCCATTAAAAACTGAACTCCAAAAATACCTCTCTCATATAAATCCCTATGCCTGAGGGTATAGCTGATCTGCATTTTCTTCAGTGTAATAAAACAGGTTTCATTCATGTCTTGTAACAATGGAACATTAATTGAGAGGATCAAAAGCGTGCTTTCCAAAAGGCATTTTTGTCACTGCTGGTGAATTTCCTCCATGTTCCTTCGTCCTGGGGCTTTAGAAGGTTCTGGTTGAATTAATGGCTTTGATTTTTTCCACTTTGTTTCAAAGGAAGAAAATATTTTCACTTTTTTTTTGATAAGGCTTATCAGATAAACTCTATTAAAGTATGTGAGCGTGCTTGTCAGAGTTCAGATGACAGAGAAGCTTGAAAGGCATTGGGTCAAAAGGAATCGGGTCAAAATGCAGATTTCGCTAAAATAACTGATTTATATTATTGCATTTTCCTGTTCTAAAACCAAGTTTAATTTGCTTGACCTCTGCTGGCATTAATAAACCTACTGCACCTTCCTTTGCTTGCCTGCATGACAAAGATGTTGCTTAGTTTAACTTGGGAGGTTCCGGGGCTTACAAATCAGGATGTAGAAAATGGACAATCGGAGTTGCCTATATGGGGACATACGAGCCTGAACCTACAGGAAAGACAGTAGGGGCAGGCACTTTGGTATGATTTTATGAATGTTTCTGCTGATTTGGTTACACCGGTGTAACATGAAAGGGCTGTTTCTAACTATTGTTGTTACTGGGTTCAAATGTAAGTGAGTATTTCCCTGACTTAACCTTTGAGGTAGAGGCCATGCATGGCTTTCACACAGACGGACTGGTCATCATTGCTGATTTCTGCTTAAGTTTCTATGCCAAGTGCTGCTAGGGAGTTTATGAAATCAAGTCCCAGTAACCTACCAGGGACTGATGAACTGGTGAATTGGTGAATTCCCAGTCCCACAGAAGTGGCAATGTAGGAGAGATGCTTGCTGTTCCCCTGACTCCTGTTGCCGGCCACACCGCATGTGTTACTGTTGTATTGGACCAAAACTCCTCTCTCTGCTTTAACCTCCGCACTCCTGGGCAACCCTTCTGCTGAGGAACGATCAAATAACTTCAGGTTTGCATTATTCCTTCTGAAAGTCATTCCTCTTCTTTATCTCTTCCCTGAAGAGGCAGGTAATGAAAGGCAAGATTAGGACATGGTTTAAGATGAATTAAGTTGAGGAATTCTGTCAAAAACTCAGGCTCCCAGACAGAAAGGGGAAACCAAGGCCAAACAGGGTTCTGCCCAGCAGGCAGAGATCCTCACCAGCTCCTTACAGATCAGTGAAAGTGTGTCCTGCTAATGTAGGCCAATCTCAGAGCTTATCCTTTCTCTCCCAGCTGTCAGGATTTCCTAAATAATTTCCTGAGTAATCCAGCCACAGGCATCAAGGAGAGGAGGGTCGGGAATCATCCAGGCTCTAAGAGAGGTACAAGAAGGTTTATAACCTTTTTTGAAGGTTTTCTCTGCTCACTCTTGTTTTCTTTCGTATCTCTCCCATTTATTTTGTGACTTTCACTATATAGAGTCCATTTCTTCTCCCAGCAATGTCGTTAGGTGTTTGTCATCCATTCCAGCGGGACCAGGAATAAACTATAATTGCAAAGCTGCTCACTTCAGCCTTTCCTTGCCAAGCTGGCCCTGCCAAGTTTTAGCTTCATTTTTCTTTTTTAACAAGAAAAAATAAGTAAATACATTTGAATAAAAATCTAACTGATTCATTCAACCAAAGGGAAATGGTTCATTTGGAGGCACCTCTAGGGAAAGCAAATAATTGAAAAACTGCATTTAAAAATAATGAGTAAAGATGCTGACGGGTCCTGGTTTTAATCCAGAAATTCATTATTTGAGGTACACCAGGGTGTAGGAGACCCAAGTTCAGTTCTCTCACCTGTCTGGGAGAATTTGAAGCCGTGTCTCTGGGTTTCTAAGGGAGAGCCTGACCTGCAGCCAGCTTCTGGAGAGCCCTAGAGGAGGAGTGTCCTCCCCTCAGACCCTCACATTCATTCAGCATGGCAATATATAAATAGACATTTGCGCTGCAGTAACTATTCAACTACTTTATGTCATGCAGAATAGTTATATCAGGAGGGCTGAGAGAATCAGGTCTCCACCATCAGTAACCTTGGATTTCAACCTACTCAATATCTCCTTAGAAAATATCAGTGTCTTCCAGAAGGGAGCCTGATCAGCCCCCCATAGACTTGGGTTTGGATTATCCAGCAGCCTCTACACACCACAGACCAGCATAGCCGTGCTCCAGTCACATAGGTAAACCCTGCAATGGGAGCTTACTTCAGTGTGGGTTGTGTGCTGGGAGAGGGACTGAGCTACTGCTTCTCATGTTGTGTCTAATACATGGTCTGTCTATAGCAAGGTTCAGTTGCACCTTATGTTTGTCCTTGATTCTGAATTATTTCTGTACGTTGCTCTTGACCCCAAGTATGAGTCTCCTTCTGACCAAGGTGGGTGTGCTGTCATCCCTTTGTCATGCATATGTCTCCACTTTCTTTATGGAGAGGCTACAGAAGGTGCAGTATTTTCTCTACGACTTCAATACAAAAGGAGCTAGACAAATAGACAAAATAGAGAGGGATGTATTTAAATTTTGAGAGATGCTATCCATGTGTTTGGACTGTAATTCAGTGAAGAGAGTCCCTAACAGATTTTGTCTTAGAATCAGACTGCTGGATTATCTTTATTGTCCCTCTCACCTTTCAATAACATGTGGTCAAATAATTGCTTTTTAGCAGTAGGTGTGGGAAGTCACTGCCTGGTTCTCACTCACAAGCAATCATCCTATTCGCTTTCCTTTATTCCCTTTATTTCCTTTTTCAGGGAAGGCTGCTTCTCCCCCATCAGCCCGGAGGCATGTCCCCTTGTGCAGTCATTCATGTGCCACAACCGAATGTTCATCCTGGATGGCCATGTGCAGCTGAAGACAGGTCTGCAAACCCAGGAGCGACACCTTTTCCTCTTCACAGACCTTCTGGTTGTTGCCAAGTCCAAGTGAGTATTGCACCTCAGGCACTGCTCCTACAGAGAAGCCTTTTTTTCTCAGTAGAGCATAACATGGGTTTACATAATGCTTTTTTAGTAGCAAATCTTCCCTAAATCATAAGGAAGCTTTTTATTTGGTCAATGGAAGTTAGTCGCCTGACCTCTTCAGGCACCTTTGAAAACCCCATAGCCATAGAGGAGTTCCAGGAACAAAATTTTAGAGAAGTATTAGATGTTCTTTAATATATTGCCTGTGTTGTATCAGCTTCCCTGCTTTGGAAGCTCAATGTCATAGAAAAGACTTACTGGTGCTTGGCTGTGTCCGTTGAGCTGCTTTCAACTGACTGTTGTGTTTTACATAGGTCATCTTCAGTCCTATGGGGTGTGCGTAACACTGGTGGCCATGTTGCAGAGGGGTTAGAGGTCTTCACGCTTACCTGGAAGCTGCTTTGATACACATCAGTGACGAGCAGCTGTATAAAACCAGAGACTGCAGGCAGCATCATGGTGTTTGTCTCTAGGTTGTGCTGTGCCAGGAGGAGTGTGGGGAAGGGGAAGGAGAAAGAAAGCGATGCTGAGCAGTCTGGGTAGTGTTCATGTGTAATCAGGCTTGCTGCTGAGCTCTGATTATTCACTCTACCATTCACAATTAAATCAGATTTACAAGCTGTGTCTAGCATGCCAGCTTCATGCAGCATTTGTGGTTTAAGGCAATTTTAGACGGTGCTTTCACTTGTTGTTATGGGTTGTGGGGAAATAAAAAATTGTGATGCAGCTTCATTCTCTGTTAGGCACTGTGTTTGTGGTTTCACAGGGTGGGTGATCTCGATGTGAATCCTGGGCTTTTGCAATGTGTCTTTTCACTTAAGCAATTGTTTCAGAGGCTGCTGGGAAAAGCCAGGATAAATCTGTGTTTTCTGTAGAAATCTGAGCTGTGTCCATTTGAATCACACATAGTAAATGTAACCCCCCCAGCTGTACTCCTTCACTTGATGTAGCGTGACAACGCAGAGGATATTTTACCCAAAACATGTTCCGCTACGGGTGGGTGGTGAACATAAGGATATTTAGGGGAAGTCTTGCTATTCTACTGGCAGTACTAGTAATAGCATTGTTACTGTATTTATGTATGTTTGTGTCACCTAATTTAAGCTTTCAAACGTTAAATATTTGCAACTTATCGAGGCTTCTAGGCTCCTTTTATAGTCACTGAGGGAATACCAGCACCTTCCTGCAGCAAACTCACCTGACCCTGAAAGAATGCTGATGGTGGGTGAGGGGGGTCATGTTCTTGAGGGTCTCTAACTCTGTCCGCTGGCTATTCAGTGAGCATAGTCTCACTAGCTTAGGTCTAAGCTTCTAAATTGTAGAACTAAAATCAGATGAGATGAATCCCTCCCTCCTTGGTCAGTGTGCTGAGCAGAAGCAATGTTACAACCCCAGGCTGAGCTGCACATTACTGCAGGTTTGGCTGGGTCCCAGTGGGACTATTTGCATAGTAAAGCACTACTCTGTGTAACCACTCCAAAATCTGGTCCCCAGGGAGTATTGACGGCTCTTACAGCATTTGATTTAGTGTGGTGGAGAGTCCGCAGGAACAGAACAAATTGTGCTTCTGCATGTGAAAAAGGGGGAGGGGGATCAAGTCTTTGCTAAAAATAGTAAAACAGTATTTTGAGTGATATTACTTCATGTATTTTAAAGAACTAATTGGGATGTACTCTCTGCAGCTGCCCTGACAGCAATTAAAGCATCAGAACTGTCACTGATGAATACTACTTAAAAATCAGCATTTGTAAAGATGTCTCAGACTAAAATACCATTGCTGATTCCTAGAGGGAAAACCTGAGTGGTGTGTATTGCTATGCAGCCGTGACTATTGATTGTTATTGACTTTTTAATAGCTGATGCAGAGTCAACACAGCAGGTCACCAGGGCAGAATTAGTGATACAGTTGAATCTGACTTACCTTCAGAAGGTGCTAAAAATTTGTAATACTCTTTTGTGTTAGGTAGTTTTTCAGCTTGGGGCATATGAACACCTAAGATATCTTAGGTACACCTCCGCGCTGCGCTGGTGTCAGCTCAGCTGCAGGTAGCCAGTCACTGTACAAAGGGAGCTCATGTATAGACTCGTTATGATCAGCAATTGGGTACAAGTTTTTCCTAAAGAAAACAACAAGTATCTTGTGTCCTCTGAGCTTCCTGAGTAAACTCCTGTACGGCCCTGAGCTCCTGGTTAAAGGCAGCAAATTGGCATTGCTCCCATGGAAATTTGTAGGTGGTGAGTCCTCTCTACAACCCGTCTGTGTATGACTTTGGATGAAGTGCCTGTAGGTTTCTTTTCTGCTACTTTCTAATCGTTTTTTGGAATGTAGACTGTTATCTTTTCAGATCATGCATTATCCCAGCTTATAAAAAATAAGAATAATACTCACATGCTGTGCTTCCCTCTCTGCTGCCCCACCTTTTGCTGCTTTCCTGTGAGCAGTAAGTCAGAAATGGATTGAAAGAGTTTTTCTCTCTAAACCAACATTAAGTATGTAAAATGTTACACTGTTTTCTATATATTGATTACCTTCCTTACAGAAAGCATGTGTTTTAATTTGGCAGAGTGAATATTTCAAGGATCTGTCAGTTCAATGATCAAGGTTTCTTACAAAAGTTTTTGTGTGGGAGGCACATTTTGTGTGTGGCTTTATCTTTCTCCTTTGTAATACATACATGCATGTATGCACGTACATTTTAAGGTTATTTTCCCAACCTCGCTGGCCATAGAAATTGATGGTTGAGTACATACATGGAACTACGGTAGCAATCTCGCAGTAGATCCATTAATGCTTTTGTCAGAGGGTCCTATTAAGGAGATTAGCAAATCTAGTGAGAAGTTAATCTTCCATCTGTTAACAGCTGCAAGGTATCCAATTGCCACTTACGAAAAGCAAAAGGAACTGAGTTTGCTCTGCAGAGGTGGCACAATTTGGGGTGTGTCAATACCTACACCACTGATGTTCGTGATTTTTCTGTGGACTCTGGATCTGGCTGATATTTACAGTGTAACACTTGCAAGAGGACTTACTTCCTTAAAATATAAATAAAATCTTTGTTAGATTGTTACTCTTTCCATTTTTCACATGTTCAGTCATGAGGCTTCCTTAGTCAGTGATGATATATTAATTTCTAGAGGTAATGCTTTGTCACTTAAATAGAAGACCCACATTTCACAAATGCTGAGAACCCATGGACTGCATAAAGGACATGGCAGATAGAGATAAAATTATACTTCAGGCTCTTTAGATGTTAATGGAGGCTACTGTTTCAGTGCCTCTGGAAACCAGGCCACTTGAATACTGATAATAGCTGAGAGCTGTGAGTAGGCATGGCAAACAGGGTAAGAATATACATCAAGCATGATTCGAGAACATCTTTGTCCTTGTGCCAATGCCCTGACGACACCCGCTACTGGCACTGTAGGGGTCTGGCTTTATGAACAGCAAGTAGAGAGTTTACTGTACTGGGTAATGGGAAAAAGAAATTGAGGAGAAAGGGAGAGTCAACAGATTGATTCGGTGGAGTCAGATCAGGCATCCATTTATTAACAACTACATAAGAATTCACAGCTGTATTTTTTTGTAAATCTACATTTTCACAGTTCATTCTGTGGTCAGTCAGTTACAGTTATTTCTCTATCCTCAACAGATTTTACTTGTTGCATCACAAACTAATTTGTTGATGAGTGTGTTGAAATGTTCTATACTTTCTCTTTGATGGGGTAACAAAACATAGTAGAGTAGAGAGAGGTGAAATGTATAGATGACCAGGAAACACCATGGTACAGTTTAAAAAAATGCATGAACTTGAGATGGTATTTGACAGTATTTTGTGGAAATCTAATTGAAGTGCACCTTTTTGCCAGATGTGATATGCACTGATGGTCCTTTCTTGCCCACCACTGTAAACGCTGCTAGGTTATTAGTGTTGCTCTACCCCACTACACCTGTTGGCATAACACTGGCTGGAAACCTCAGACCAGTCAGCGTACTGCAAGTTCATCTGTGTCCACTTTAAAGCCGCAAGGTTCAAGTACTTTTATGTTTCAGGCTGTATTAGTTCAGTCTGTCCTAAATCAAATACGTTGTAAATGAGACTAATCTCAGAGAAGGTAGTCCGTGTGTATCAAAGCTCTAAGAAACTGCTTACCTGGCATATTTATTTATAGAGCACTAATCACCACGGTGTCTGGCACTGTCCCCATCCACATTTGCAACACAGTCTTGAGCTGACATGCTCTTGCTTGCAGTCCTTTGATTAGAAGGGCAAAATATTTTCAGGGAGGGGATGCTTTTCCTCCAGCCTTTCCCTGCTGGCCCAGAAGAACCGTAGCTCAGGTAATTCAGTCTGCAAGGTCTCTAGTGCAAACCTGCCTTGAAGTGAGTAGGTTTTGTATTGCTACAGAGCTGGACTGACTTTGTGAGATTTTACTTGTTTCTGATGTAGCACTGGTGCCCACCAATCCTACAAAATAAGGAGATGTGGGAGAAATTAGGTAGAAGAAAATAAAAAAAGTGAAAGTCTGTAAATGTGACCTTTACTGTATTCTAATGTTTAGTAGGATAAAATACAGGAAGGGACAAATTTTAAAAAATTGGGGAAATCATGTATCTTCCTTGTAGGTGACTAGACATTTTGAGAATGCACAAAGTCCTCGCTCATTCTCCGAGGGGTGTGGGCTTAAAGCTACTATGCAGCTAGTTCGTGGAGGTGATACGTGACCTGTGCTGTAGTTAACACAAATGGCAGTTTTCTGCTTGTTCTTTCTTCAGGATTCCCTAATTGTCGCTGCTTAAACTCACCATAGTTGTTGACCCAGGGGCTAAGCAATCCAACTATACTGTAAATTCCTCAATGGCATTAAGTCACTGAAAGAAATCCAACACAAATGGCAATCTTTGCCTCATGGTGAAATTTGGAGGGGAGCTCTAGACATGGGCAGAAGCTTTCCCAAGAAGGGGGATGCCCAGGGATGCCACAAGCAGCCTATTTATTCTGCATATAAGAAATCTGTTGATCCCATTTAGGTGAGAAATTTATATATTTTTATATGAAACCCAAATAAAGCATTGTTTTCTTTAACTAAAGCGTAAGTGCTCCTTCCATCAGCTCCAATGCAAGCTTTGCTGTTTAACCTGCCTTGCTATGTTTTCATGTTTGTGACATACCTGTGAATTTCTTCTGGCAGGTCGCACTCTCATTTCAAACTAAAGTGCCAAGCACGTCTCTGTGAGATGTGGACAGCATTTTGTACAGAAGAAGTCTGTGAAGGCAGCACAGACCCAGAGAGGTCCTTTGTTTTGGGCTGGCCCACCACGAACTGTGTGGCGAATTTCAGGTAAGAATTGAGATATGTTTTATTTACTAAG